>NW_027279330.1:0-305000 GCF_046629955.1 Centroberyx affinis | reverse complement strand
CATAAAAAAAAATTACTACATGGCCTGATAACATTTACATAAGGCTTCACAAGTACCATCCATTTAGAAATAACCTCACTTCTGAGCTTCAGTTTCCCAATTTACTCAAGTCTTTCACTATGGTGCAGAGTGCTTTGCACAAAATGCTGAAGGATGTTTATTGTAATAAATCTATACATGCCTTACGTCTTTCATATGCGCACACACCATTAAATAATTATATATACTTACCTAGGTTTCTAAAATGAAATTTGATTGTACGACATGTTTGTTAATAAGTCCAGATAATGAACTAACCTAAAGGTCACACTTGAGTCTTTTCTATTCTACTTTTTGACCTTTCTGAACCTCATGTGGGCAAACTGGTTGATAACAGTCCAGAACAGATGCTTGTGAATAGTGAAATCCTCAGAGACCCGAGTCAGAACAGCTCTGACTCACACATGGTCCTAGAGGGCAGTCAGTCAATGCGAGAGCAAAGCCACAGATATAAAATCACACTGGGTGATAGCACACGTCACTGAAAAAAAAGAAATCTCTCTCTCTCTCTCATTCTTCGAGGCAGGCTCAGCCCCCCCCCCCCTTCTATCCCATCATCTCTCTTTCTCTCTCCTGCACACAAAATCTCCACAAATCGCCTCATACATCCACACTACATCTAGATCATCTGTTGTTACGTTTGATGCCAGTTGCCGGGTTGGTCAGATAGAAACAGATCAATGGTGAGATTGCACTCAGCCCACCAACCACAGCCCATTCTCCGGCGATTACGTCTCTCTTTTGTCACAGCACATAAAGACAGATTAGAGTGAACCATATGTGGTATCTAGGAATACTAGATGGCCAGGATGGATTGAGTGGGGAAAGGATGAAGGGATTGAGAAACAGGGAGAGGCTGGTGGAGGAAAACCTTGTAACTTTTCAGGAACTAAGAAAAAAAGCCTGTTTTTAGCTTGAGAACAATACATTTTGACATTATCCAGCGGGTTTGAAAATCCCCAAAATTGGAGTTGCAAGGTTTTCATACGATAACAGCGATACGGGAGTCGAAAGGTGTAGGAAATGAAAGGTGGGAAATGAAAGATTGAGTGAGAAACAGACAGACGGATAGACAGAGAGGGAGAGCGCAAGATAAACTAATTAAGTGCAAGAATGCTGAGAGGGCATTGCCACAATAGAGTGGAGTTCCTGACCTTGATTTAGCTGAGAGAGACAGAGTGAGAGAGAGAGAGAGAGAGAGAGAGAGAGAGAGAGAGAGAGAGAGAGAGAGGGAGCAGGGACTGGTGAGAAGATGACAGCAAGAGCGGATTCAAGAAAGAATTAATGAATTTAAAGGAGGGAAGAGATCAAGAGAAGAGGGCAGTGGAGGAGAAATCTCGACATGAAAGTAGTGTTGTAGTACTTGAGATCGGTTGAAGCCACATTTTAAGGCAATTGACGGCATTTTTACTCGTTCTTGACTTGATCTCAGACAGCAAAGACACAGCTGTAGTGTCATCATAATCACCTTCACTCGCATCATCTGAGACTAATTTGTTTTTCTATTCGCTGTGATTGGACCGGAGTAAAATACTGCAGGAGCTGCTTTCAAATGAGAACTTTACTTGTTACTTGAGTACAGAAATTATTTTGATTATTTTCAAGTGAGGGCCAACAGGCTTTGCATCTCAAATCAATATTTCTTCAATATATAACCACTGCATCGCCTAGTGCATGATTCAGTTTATTCACACCAATTCTCTTGAATTCAGGTTATCATACTGTATCGTAATTTCCCCGTCTGTGACTGATTGCCGATGAAATAATCTTAAATTAGCAGCAAAGTGTTTTGACACAGTTCTGCTTAATTCTATGATTGCCTTCTGTCACATAGTACTCTCTATCATATGCCCAATTGTATTTTACTAAAATGCCCAAATAATGTTTGTTTTCTGTTCTGAAACATGAGCAGAGAAACTGATGTAAACTTTGAGCCCTCATTATGACAGCAGACCAACTCAATTACAGTCATGGTCTTGAATTGGACTCACATTGGTCTCTGTCTTGACTATAGGCTGAAAGATATTGATAAAAAATATAATTATTTGACAGCATACTGCAATTGCAATTTAAAGTGCGATTCATATCATCACAAGTTTTTCTTGTCATAAATGGTTTAGAACTTTAGAATTGTTTAAAAAAAAAAGTGATTTTGTAAAAAAAAAAAAAAAAAAATTATTTCAGTGTGTAGGATTTACTGAGTTTGAGTATGATGAAAGATTTTCACCAATATTGTACTTGATTCATGGGCCAAAGATTACCTGGAGCTCTAAAACACCTTCCGCCTCTCTCTGAGATTTGGAAATTGCATAAGTTCTTATTGCGATTTTTTATTAATTGTTCCGCCCTAGTCTTGACCCCACAGGGTCACAAGATAATTTTGGGGGGTTGCAAATTTTTTTATGGGATAGAAAAAAAACATTCTATTTCTACGATACAAATTTATTTTCATGTCTATTTTCTCTGATTTTTTCCTGTGAAATAATGAATAGTTGTCAGTAGGTCTGGACGATATGGTTGAAATCAATATCATGATAATCATAAGGATTTTTCTCGATATCAGTATATATCACGATATGGTTAATGTATGCAAAATCATGTTAAATAATCAAATTAATGTTCATCTCATTGAACTGAATGATAACGTTAGGTGTGATGTCAAACAAAACAGAAATATTCAAATAATATTCCTACCATACCTCATTTTATGTGAGTTTTTAAGTAAAATTTGCTTGTCATCATCAATTTAGGCAGCAGAAATGTGTGTCACGATATTAAAATATCTTCATATCATCACGATATGATTCCACTGAAAGACGATAAACGATAATATTGAATTATCGCCCAGCCCTAGTTGTCAGCCTCTCAGCCTCCTCTGATGATTAAAAAAATTAAACAACCTGAAAAGCCAAAATTGTTCTTTGGTTGAACTGTTAACCACCATATGCATGCCTTGACGGGGGTCGTAACTAGGCATCACTTTGTTTTAAGGGCTCACAGGCCAAAAATGTCCAGAACCACACTGGTCTAGACTACAACACTGCATGAAAGAAGGAAAGGGAAAGAGTTATAAGATGGCAGGGGGATTGGGAGAAGAACGGAGGGAAACAGAGATGTACACAGAAAGATTGGGGGAGAAATCAAGTTAGGCAGGAGGAAAGAAGTAAGAGAAATATCGGTTAGTCTAGGAGGCTAGGAGGCTAGGAAGCAGGGCATGTGGAGGCAGGCGAGAGCGGGGCAGTGAGGGAAGGAGGCGGGAGAGGAGGCTGAGGTGACAGTGGGTGGTGCGGCGAGATGGAGAACGGACGAGACAGAGGGCAAGTGGTTGGTCACGCAACAAGTGCCCGATTAATTAATTCCAATGTTTGCATCTCCACACTGAGTGGGCAGCTTGGAGGCTGGTTCTGGCACCTAGCCTAACACTTCTGGATGCTTTCTCTCCTCTCCCCTCTCTGTAAGACTGAACTGAGCTTGGCATGCCTCTTCCCTTCTTATCTTCCCTCCTCTTAATCTGTTTTTTCCTCTTGTCTCCCGTTCTTTGTTTTTCTCTCTTTATCGTCTTATCCAGCTTCCTGCAAAATGTCTGGGAATGAGACTGTCTCGTGATTTTAAGGTGCTTGGTGCAGCATTTTAACATCAATAAATCCTTAGCACATTAATTCTGAGACATTATTATGATTGCTGTAAACAAATGAGACCGTTGCTAAGCAGACTGCCAGCCTCCACCAGCCTTTCCACTGCATTTTACACTGTGTGTCACTGAGTCACATTTCATGGGAAATCTACTGGATTGCTTTACGACACAAAACAGGAACCCTTTTAACTTTTGCAAGTAATACACACAACTTTACTCCAGTTCCACTATTCTGAATGCATAGTTTCAACTTCACTAGTTTAACTCGTCAAAATGCATATTTACTGTTATCAAGGGCTGTTATCAACTTTTATCCTTCAAAACAAACACCCGCCGTGGAAGGTGGCGTGTAGCAACAGGAAGCAACGGGACTTATGGGAAATGTGGTCTTACAAACACACACACACAAACGCACACAGGAGCACTGTCCTCATATCTGAAAATGTGTGATGTGTTTGTTTTTTGTTATCTCTGTAAAGCTCTTTGTCAGAATCTGTTTTGTTAAAAGCACTTTCTGAACAAATTTGAAATATGGCATGATGTAACTGGTACATTTCCGCCAGCAATACAACTTCAAATACTCTATGATATACTCTACTCTATCAAATACTCTGTCAAAGTCATTTGATTATATTTCAAAATTTTGATGGAAAATTCACCCTGAAAATAGCCTGTAATTGTGGCTTATACCCTGCCTTTTTCCAGCAGCTGTCATGTCAAACACTCAAAATAGAACTGTTATGATATTTAGTGATAAACAAAAAAACAAACACATTTTTCCTACTACCTTTATCCTACTACTTGTTCAATGTCAAACTCCCAGTCACAGCCTCACTCCCACTGGTTTGGTTCACCTGCTGTCATGCAAGCTGAACACATTGGCATGCCAAGCCAGCACACACACTGTACACTAAACATTTGCCTGGCTGTCCCTTACGCATGCCTGCACATGCATGCAAAACCATACACACACACACACAAACACACACACACACACACACACACATATACACAAACAGCAACAAAAGCGTGTACACATTCAAACAAAACAGTTATTGCATAAGCAATGGCAAATGTGAGGGAGAACAGAAGTAAATACTTGTGGGTATTGGTGTTGCTACACACACACACTCACAGGACACACACACACACACACACTCACACTACACACTTACAAACACACATGCCCAAGATCCTTGGATGCTTGCCAAGTCACTATAATCCCCCTATTCAGTCATTAGTAAGAAAAGGCAGGCACCGAGGGGAATACTGTTAATACTGATGTAGGTGCCAATGCACCTGTCTCCTGAGACCGCTCCAGAATAGCTTGCAGGGACGCTGGGAGGCAAAGCGCCGTCTCCCCATTCCAGCCTGTGGAGAGCTTAAGGAAGCTCGCGAGGGTCAGACATGCATCACCTGCCATAAACTAGATAATTCAAATCTGGAACTTGTCAAGAATCCAATTAATTATACTTTGCCCTCAGACTTTTACCTCTACAGTTTTCTTTCACAGCAGCACGTATGCCAAGATAGAAATAGATTTTTGTAAACTTTATTTATCAAGGGAAGGTTTGCTGAGCGTGCAGGCTCTTTTTCAGCGACACCCTGCATCACGTTCGTAAAGTTACACACATTCACACCTGGGAGCTCCCACACTTCTCTGCTTCTATTGTACACAAGGCAATACCATTATTGTAATGTAATAAAATGCCGAATGGCATATGCTATACACAAAAGGGTGCATTCATTTGTTTGTGTGTTGGAGAAAATGACTGTTTAAGTGTTCTCTCGGTGTAATTGTTCTACACCTCACAGCTCTGTGAGACAAAGGCGAGTGAAACAACCAATAATTGCGATGGGTGTTGTTCAAAGACAGCTGAGTGGCCTCACCCACTGCAGTCCCCAAACCAGTGAGCAACACAAGCCGCAGAAACTAGCTCTTAATCTCCAGCTTGTCTAGCTGGTCCGTCTGTCTCCATGGGTTGAGGTAAATGGAACGCTGCACATTAAAGTTACACTCTAGTGTGTGAGAACAAGTTTTAGGGCGTTGTTGCATAAGTGGCAACGAAGCAAGAAAGGGCCTACAGGCTACCCAGCCTTCAAAGGGAGAAAGTTAACTCACATAAATAGACTGAAAGAACCTGACCGTTTGCGGTTTATACGCTTAAACTAATTGTCAGCTGTTTGAGTTAAGCCTAGAGCGTGCAAAATGACTCTCCACAGCCAAATCGTCACCAGTAACTTAATTCTGAGAGTGTAAAAATCAGTGCTACGACTCTTTATACTATATATATCCACACCCATCGGAGTTAATTTGACACATGTAAATAGATTTGAACAGCTATATCACAGTCATACCAGCTCTATGATTGGACAAACAACTCTCCAATCAGTGCTTGTCAACTCAAAATAATTGTCACTGAAATATCAACGCTTATCAACACTGTTTGCTATGTGGTGTGGATTTGGTCATGATGCCAAATAATGGCTGGCATGGCCACAGCACAATTTCCAGCGTTCATAAGTGATGATTTTTCTGTGACAATTATTTGGAGTTGACAAGTGCTGAATGGAGGGTTGTTTGTCCACTCGCTGATCTGGCTCCAATGCTGCTGTTCATCCAAAAGTGTCAAATTATCTCTGATGGGAGTGGACTTATATAAACACACTGGCACGGTGTTGATTTTTACACACTGACCAGTTTGCTTTTTCTGTTGATGTCTACACCCAGAACAGAACGGCTGGTAATGTGAATTTTGTCTGAAATACAGCAAATGTCATTAAATATTCCCAACGGCTTATCCTCACACTCTCTAGCTGTGGCTGCTAATGTTTTGGATCAAAGCCTGGATGTTGCTGAATGCTTCAAGGAGTCACTTCACTGCCAGTCTGCAGCGCCTGGTCCTGCATGGCTCGATGCGGCTCACCTCCCTTCACATCGGCATGATAATCTTGTAATATAAGGAATGATATTCAAGCCCAACCTGAAGTGCTCCTTACCTGAAGTGTCCCACATGTTCAGCTCGATCCTCTGCTTGTCGATCTCGAAGCTGGCTGTGTAATTCTCAAATACCGTGGGAACATAATTCTGAAATGAGACATGGGTGACTATAATTAGATCAAAGCTGATGGGTTATGTAGGGTCAAATTTTTCATTTTTACATTTCCATGACTATAGACTAGTGACTAAGCCTTTAACATAACTTCAAGAGGCAGTAAATTCAGGTTATCAAGGTATTGTAAGGTAAAAAACGGATCCTAATATATTCTATCAAGTCTAGCAGAAGTGCAGTGATGAACATCAGAGGCAGGAGAAGGTGTGCACGGAAAGCAGATGAGGCCAATTCTGAGCACTGACCTATTTCCAAATTCAGCGTTTTAGAGCGACATGCTTTGATTTCATTAGTCTCAATAGTTCAAGGACTTCAATAAAAAACCTGTAGGCCCATAGATAGGCTTATCCGTTTAAACTGTTCACTGCTGATGTTCAAAATGTTCAGTGTTTATTGCACAATGTCGATGTTCATTGCACAACATTTCAGTTTTGATTGTTGGTTACTTGCTTCAGTGTTAGTGTAATAACCTCATTAATATTCCTTTACATTCAATCAGTTTCTAAGAATAGCCGAGTAGTTAATATCTTCGAGAACTAAACTGTTTATTCTGTGAATTGTTTTATTTCTTATTTTTATCATTAGAAATGTTAGAGTACTTCGGTCGCCACATTAAAAACAATGTAGTGACACTCTAAAACACAGTCTACATGCAGGCAGAGCTTCAGTGTGTTGCTCAAAGGCACTTCGACAAACTGGCTGTTGCGGAGACCGAGCCGGTTATGTTCCAGTAATAGAGCGGTCTGACCAGACTGGTCCGGTAAACTGACCGACGGCAGTATCACTGATGTTCGCTGATGCGCGCGATGCGCAAAAGCGCATAGACCTCAACGGATTTCCCTTTTAAATGCCGTAGCACGGACGTCAGTTGGGCATGGACTCGAAACCTAAGTAACTCAAAATGTTATGTTTCATTTTTCGTTTTTATCATTATGATGGAGAGCAAAGATCAATCAAAAAACTACCAGAAAATTAGAAAGCCATATCTAAATAAAAAAAATACATCAGGGGAGCATCCAGGACCGATGTTCCCGCTGCGCTGTGCGTCTGCAACAGAGTTTGGTAACCTACGTCAAACACTGTACCACATTAACCAAATAATATCTTGTCAGTCATCAGCTATTACCCTACTTGTTCCCACAAATTTAGGCGATACAAGCGGTTTTTGTAGGTTTTAGTGGAAACCCATCCTATTAGATGCAGGGACTCTGCCATGCCGTGGGGTTTAGGAACCTGACGCCCCTGCTGCAGTTATCAGTTATCCTTCAGACTGCAATACTTCTTTAATTTAATATTCTCTTACCTCTGGGTACGAGTCTTTGGCGAAAACGTGGAGGAGAGCCGTCTTGCCACACTGCGTATCGCCGACCACCACAATTTTACAGCGGCTGACTCCCTTGCTCTCCATAGTGCCCCGTGTATCAGTGAGTGGTTTTGTATCGCTGCCTACTTGTCATTTAGCTCCACGCGACCTGAACAAGTTGAGTGTGGAGGTGTGAATGTTGTCGCTCCCGGAGCAACACTTCAGATCCAGCGGGCACAACTTCAGCTCCACAGGCTGCTCCAGTCAAAACTCGGCGGCATGCTCTGCGCAATGGGATCCTGGCTGTTGGGACTGGTGATAGTGAAGCACTGGGATAACTCCAGTGTCAAGGCAGCAGGAATCAAAAAAATACTTCTTCCGGTCAGGTTTTCCAAAATAAAACCCTTATTGACGAAGGTGCTGAAACGTTTTTTGAGCAATACAAAGTACCAACGTGAGAATGGAGAATTTAAGAAGGATTCTGTAATAGGCCTAGGCTACATGAAAACACATTTAGGAAAATATTTTTTTCCAAAATGTCCTTTTTCACAGCATATATTCACACACACACACACACACACACACACACACACACACACTATGATAAACTAATACAATCCATAAATACTGTATACGCCTGCTAAGTCTGTCTGTCTATCTATCTATCTATCTATCTATCTATCTATCTATCTATCTATATTATATCTATATGAATAGGGCTATAGTTATACATACATGCTAGGATAGTTACATAGTATATATAGGGCCATATATAGCCTACAGCTTGGGAGACAACCTTTAACCAGACGACCAGGGCGCTGAAGTGTCCTTGAGCAAGACACTAAATATCCCTACCAGCTCCAGGAACATGAGGTGTAGCTGAGCCTGACCTCTGACCTCCCTGGACTGGGGCAAGGGAAAGGAGAATCAATAAAATATCATACATTTCAGCCAAAAACAGGCTTTTATTTTGAAGGCCTAATCACCTTACTTTCGGCTTTATACTGGCTGTCTCCGGCTGGCTTGACGCAGCTCTGGCTGCCCGGTGTGAGTTTCCATCCTCTGCACCGAGTTTTTTAACAGCCAGTGACAGGCGTTTAGGGCCCAACCCTGTTTGCATGTCACTTGTCAGGATTCCTGTCCCAGTCACCCGCAGCATCACCTGACTGAATTATTTTTCACTGGAATTAGTCATGTGGTGGAGGGATAGGCCTATTACTCAGTTTACCCACCTTTTCTTTGTGAATCAGTTTATCCACCTTTTCAGGACAATATAAATCATCTAAATCAAATAAAACCTATAATGAGAATAGTTTGATTTTATATTGATGGTTGGTTGCTTTATGCTGATCACTGACTGGAATTCATGGCTTACCCATTTACAGCAACACAACACAATCAATCGTGTAGGCTACAACACATAAACACACACGTTTACTGTATCCGCGTGCGTGTCTTTGCTTGCACGCGCTTGTGTGCGCGCGCTCGCGTGCCTGAATGAATGATAGTCAGAAGAATGGAATGATGGAGAAATGAAAATGATTATCCCGTTGATTACTTGCAGAATCTGCAACACTTCCCAGGCAACAATAAATTCATACTGAAACACAGACTTCTACATACTTTCTCACAGCTTTCATGCTTCTCGTGCAGTGTTTGTCAGGCTTTAAAGTTCTGTTTTGAATTTACTGGGCTATAAATTAGATATCCTCACGTAAGCATATAAATCTGTATCCCCCGCCTTCTATGTCCGTATCTAACACAAAGATTATCCAGCTGGAACAATTTTCCACTTTCAGCCCCTTCTCCAAATCATCGGGTGAAAGACACTTAGAAAACTCCGCGTTATCTTTTCCCCCAATGTTGCTAATTGAAAAATGTAGCCTACTACAAAAATATAACATTCAATTCACATATATCGTAATAATATCCCAATTAATTAGGTTCCACAACATAAAAGTAAAGCACGGCCGACCAACAGATACTATAATCTCAAATAGCCTACAGACAAAAAAGAAAAAGAAAAAAAAGTTTGGATACAATAACAAATTAGCCTACAGCGCCATCTGTAAACCCCAATCGACTTAATCTTTTCTAAAAGTATGGATGTTTTAATTTTTTTATATATATATATATATATAACTTAATATAAGTAGCGAGTCGACAAGAGCTTTAATTTCAATGCAAAACAAGAGAACTAGAACTAGGTTTGGTATGAGCCACTCTGGACAAATTAATATGAAATGTATCAACAACAAAAAAAAAGACACACTTAGTCTACATATCGGTGATCAATAATCATTCTTTCTATGAGCTGGAGGCACCTGCACACTGGAACTAAATGGGTCTTTGCCAAGTCTTTAGCGCCACCTTCTGGTCAAAGTGAGGCAAGCGCTCTGAAACAGCAATGTGCTGGTTTCACACGTTTCCATTACATTGTCATTGCTCTTACCTGCACTCAGAATCCAGTCCTCAACGTGAAACCATGTGTTAGTCAGGTCCAGAGGCGTAAGGATATAAAATCACCTTCCTGGATTCCAAGTTGTCATTAGAAGTAATTTCAATTAGCCTGCAGACTCAAACCTTTAAAAACGTTTTCATATTCTGTGGCCCTTTTGACACTATCTAGAGGGGGATCATCCCTCTTTAGGAGGAATTGACTTTAAAAAATAATGGACAATTAATTTGTTCTTTGAAGTTTCACTTCAAGGAATAGTTCACCCCAAATGAAAATTCAGTCATTATCTACTGACCCTCATGTCAGTTGAACCTCTGTTGAAGTTGGTATAAGACCACCAAACACCCAGTGATTTAGCCTCTATAGTTCCACCTCAGCCTTCTCCCGAAGTATTGAAGTTAATAGGGCCATCTTTTTACATCTCCTAAAAAAAAGAGCAGAAATCGTCCATCACATTTCTCCAAACAGCTCCTGCAGCACACGCCAAGTGTTTTGTAGCCAGACGATTGCACCGTGGGTCCAAAAGTCCAATATTTACCTCGTTATCTCCTATATTTTCATCACTGACAAGCAGTCTTCCAGAGCGGTGCGCGTGTTCCTTTTGAACTACAGTTCAAAAGGAGTTTCAGCTGACATGGCGAGAGCAGATAACGACTGACTTTTCATTTTGGGATGAGCTATATTCTTTTAAAGAACTTCTCAAAGATTTTAGCCGTAGCCAAAAGTGCTTCTAAACTTCAAAAGTGCTGCAGAGGTGGAAAGGTGTGTTGGTGGAGACAGAAGTAGCCAGCTGCCTCCCATCCTCCTCTACAAATTAGAGGTTGTTAGCTATAAGATTCATCCCACACTCTCTGCCTTTTTTGGGGGAATTGGGGGGAGGGGGATGTGATAAGGACCAGGCAAAGTCTGAGAATACATATGAATAGTTTATAAGAGGTAGAAACCTTTGGCAGAAACTTGTAAGTATGTCAACATTATAAGGGTATGAAATGCATAATGGCTTTGCCCTTTCAAATTGCAATGTGACTGATAGCAGCTGTTTAGTTTTTAACAGATAGCAATACTTCAGCAACAAGTAGTCGTATTGTGCAATCAAAAACATCACACATGTGACTGAAAAAGGCTTTGGTAGTGGAAAAACTGAGAACTGTGTGTGTGTGTGTGTATGTGTACAATATAGACACACAAAAGACGTTGAATAACATCTCCCTTGGACCCATATTTAGTCTGTTATGAATCTGCTGTATGATGCAAGTGTGTGTGCATGCATGTGACAGTGTGTTTGTGTGTGTGTGTGTGTGTGTGTGTGTGTGCTTGTGTGTATGCATGCACACACTTGCTTGTGTACATATCTGTCCAGATCGAGCCCTTCTCCATGCCTCAGTGACAGCTTACTTCAGACTTGAGGGGGGGAGAGGAAATAGAAAATGGCAGCCCTGGCCTGCCATGTGTCTCTCTGTTAAACAAGGTATTTCCTGTCCTTTAGCATCTTTATCTATCTCATCACCATCCCTTCACTTCCCGTCTGACTCACTCAGCTATGAGTGACATGATGAGATAGCAACCTCTCTGGCAGGTTTGTGACATTTCAGGGTGGCCGGAGTGTGTGTCAGCATCTGTGAGTGTGTATGTATGTGTATGTGGTTGGGTAATAGAGGCAATGCCATAGGCTGTTGCCAGCGGGAAAAGTACAGAAATACAGAGACACATTCTAATATCCAGGTATTTCACTGCTACAAAGTGTTTCATCTTCAAAGCTCTCACCTCTTGCATAGGGGTCCACTCTGATTGCTTCCTTTAAAAAGACTAGCTTGAGGTCGGTAATTGAAATATAATGCAGCCTATATATGTAATGATAACATTTTGCAAACATTTTTCTTTAAAGTAACAAACTGCGTATGTTCGATAAATGTAGTAAATTTAGGATATTTGCTTTGAAATATTGTGGAATGAAAACAGAATGTTCCTCATCAATTTAAAAACACAATATATACATTGTATATATAGTATTATATTTGATCTAAACTTGATTTACCTATCTTGTTATTTGCAGAACAGTGTTGACCCACCTTTTGACAAAGATCTTTATGATATACATTCATATAGCCTACATCCTATTAAGTAGCATGAACCTGGTAAGTTATATAAGGTCTTTAAAGCAAAACTGAATGCTTTTCTGAAAATAGAGCTGATTTGTTTATATTGCCCATTGCATTATGATGGCCACCAACTGGATACCTACACACTAGTTTGCTCACCTTTTTACATACCAGTAAATCATTGCTTGTAACAGTTATTTACCTGCTGAACAGCATTGCCCCCATACTGTACATCCATATCTTCACCTGTTGCTCCAACTGAAAACTCAAATAATCCCATTTCTCTCTGCCAGCAATCCACTCTCCGTGGTTTGAAGCTCGCCACTCCCCTCTCCCCTCTGGCTCACATCTCTGCGCTCCTTGCCAACACAACGGATCTGTCACTTTTTCAGCTGCGTCAAACTAACCGGGGATAGCTGCAAAAATACAGGAAGTTACGCGTTTGACATTTAAAATAAAAGCATAGGTCTACTTTTTTTCTATTTCAAGGGAACAAGTATTGGAGTGTACAGAACAATGAAATCCTACCAGAATACTGGAATCATTACATTGAATATGGAGTGAAGGTCTATCTGTAAGCAGATATTAAAAATAGTATTATGTCTTTGTTATTTTAATATAGGGCATGGTATTTTATTTCCTCATGACATTTCCTCTCGACAAAGTGCTTAATAAATAAGTACATTTCGGGTTAAAAAAAAAAAAAATTCGTTGACCTTAACAAAATATATATTCCTCCCTAAATATCTGTATTATTTCACTTTAGTATGTAGGGATATTACTCAAAATACTTCAACACGCTCGTCAAAGGGGGTTTTATTTTGGAAATTGAAACAGGAACAGCCATTTTTAATTTGGCTGACTTGACACTGGCCACTTTTTGAGCAGACAGCGTACACTGGAAACCACGCAGAAATAACCTGATTTTGCATAGGATATACGATTCTGTCCAGTAAGTTTCATCTACTTTATGACTGTAAATCAGTATAAACTATATACATCAGTATAAACCGATTTTTTTTAATTTGCCTCCAGATTTTGCTGATAAAGTGCTTTTTCCAGGAACGCCCTAAACAGGCAGAACTAGTGAATTTAAAGCCGAGGAAGCGCACATCGGAAGTGTTCATCATGTCTGGCGAAGAGGCAGCAGCTGAACAACAACAACAACAAGAGCAACAACAAACCGAGCAGGAGAAGAAACCAGATGAACCTCCGCCGCCGGCTCCCTCCTCGGATGCGGCGCATGAGTCGGGGAGCAGCAGCCCCGCGGCGGAGGAAGAGGCTCTCCCCTGCCGGGCTCTGGTCCTGACGGGGTACGGGGGCTACGACAAGGTGAAGCTGCAGGTGAAGACGCAGAGCAAGCCGCAGCTGAAGGGCGGGGAGCTCCTGGTGCGGGTCAAGGCGTGCGGGCTGAACTTCGCGGAGCTGCTGGCCAGACAGGGGCTGTACGAGCTGCTGCCCTCCCCGCCGGTCATCATGGGCATGGAGGGCTCCGGGGTGGTGGAAGCCGTCGGGGAGGATGTGAAGGATAGAAAAGTGAGTACTGAATGCTCTCTCGGACCCGGGAAATTCCCCGTAAGCCCAAGGTCAGAGGTGTCCAATCATGTGCCAGGGAGGGCCAAGAGTATGATGGTTTCATTCCAAACACTGCACCAGCTCATTTGGGATGAAAACCTGCAGATCCTATTGGTCCATCATGGCACATTGTTTCTTATCCCTGTCCCAGAGTTTTAATCTTTACAACAAAACACTACACCAGCTTACTTCACTGATTAGTTTCCGCCTCTCTTGTTAGAGTTGTGCTAAGTAGTGAAAACTGGTTGGAATGATAATCTGCATACTACTGGTCCTCCATGGCATGTGAACCACTCACCAACATCACGACCCACTGGCTGTTATGACTGCCTCATTTGTTCATTTAAAGACAAGTCTTATCAATAAATCCCATAATTCCAATCTGTATTTTAAAGTTGGGCGTTACCTCACCTCTTGTTAGGCTGCAGGCTGTAAAAAAAGAATGTGTTTAGACTCAGGTTTTAAAATAGCCTACACAGAAATTGCCCCAAAAAAAAAAGAGTACATACAGATTATATATTTTGGACACTGGAAATACATTTTCTTTCTTAAGTGCTGCTGACAACATATCTACCCATATATCCAAAATATATTTTCAAATGGATGTCACATACATATGTTCAATTTTTGTGTATTTTGAAGCATCTCTAAACATCTTCTGAATTATATGTGAAAAGTGTTATTAATGAGGAATAGAAGAGCAGAAATGGTAGGAATAAACTCCACCCAATCAATCAGTCTAATCAATTAATCTAATGCGACCTTTGCATTTGGAAACCTATGTGTGGATAGAGGCTCACTTGCTGCAGAATGTAACATTACTGCCTACAAGACTTGTTACATTTGATTTACAGGATGTCCTTGATCTGTTTTTACAAGCTTATCACCAGCACAAGGTTACATTTACCTATTGGTTGATAAGAGTTCTCCAGAGGTCAAGTGTTAACAATTTGGAAAGACTAATATTTTTTGTTTAGATTTAGCAAGTCTGTCCAATAGCTGGTATTTGGTACGCTGTTCATCTGCAGTATCTATGGGCTTTCTCAAACACTCCCTCCTCGCCACCTCTAAACTCATAAACCCTCCTATTGAAGAATTGAGAAATGTTGTCTGACCCAATAAAATTCCCCAGATCCGCCTGTCAATATCTGCCAGGGTTTGTGAGCCTTTATTTATTGTTTTTATGGCATTTCTGCTTTATTGGACAGTATAGAGTGGAGAGTGACAGGCAGGGTGAGGAGGGATGACTCAGACTGGCTCATCATGATGTTAGTTGTGAGATGTGCACTTTAAAATCCAATGAACCGCAGATTGGCTCATTTGGAGCCTTCTTGTTGCCTGCAGCTATAGCGATGTTTTCCCAGCTTCAGGGAGAAGGTTCAGATCTCTCCAGTGGGAGTTTGTTACCTCTGATTTTTACAAGGACATATAGACGATAAAACCACAGCAACATATTGCAAGCAACCTCCATTACCTCATGTCACAATACTTGGCTTATTTATTTATTTTTTGTATTGAAACAGTTGAAAATGACAATTACACAAAAAAGTGCATTAGACAATTCCATTTGTGTTGAACAAATGTTAATAAAGAGTTAAGACATGACTTATGAGAAAGAAAGAAAAGAAAAAATAAATAAATAACAAAAAACAACTGCCAGAGGAGATGTCAAGAGAGCATCCTCTTACATCCAGACAGTGTTACAATTTTACATAGACACAGTATTACCATCAGACAAATACTTTATGCATTTCAGTGCTTTTTTGTTTTCAGATGTTTTAATAGACAGAAAGTAGCTTCCATATCTGTGAGAAAGACTCTGAAAACTGTTTTTTTTTTGTTTAGATATCTCATCTAATATTTCCCTTATGGTAGCTAGTTTTCATTCTGAGGTTTTCGGATGTGGGTTTGCTTCTGTAGGATTGACACTGTCAGTGCTAAGAATCGAACCATCGCATCTTAGAGGACTCAAATGCCTCCTTAACCAACCTGCTGCCCAGTTTCTGACTGAATAGTGAAATGAGATAAGATATTGACAGGCCTTTGGGTGCTTAGAGCCTCGCTGGAGAGCTGGACACGATAACACTGTCATGACAAGAGCCAATCTGCTTGATCTACAGACCTGACCTTTGAATCTTTCCTCCAGGCCTGCCTTTGTGTGTGTGTGTGTGTGTGTGTGTGTGTGTGTGTGTGTGTGTGTGTGTGTGTGTGCGGCATGGATGCAAACACTTGCATTATACTGTTTTTTTTATGAATAAGTTCTGCATGTGCGTTCCCTATGTGGAAATACACTTGCATTAGTGCACCTCCTCCCTGTCCCTCAGTGTCAGTCTGGAATTTCCCTCCTCCCCCTCCTCTTCTTCCTCTTCTTCCTCCTCCTTCACTTTGCTACACTCCTCTCCTGCCCTCCTCTCCTTCCTCCCTCCATCCTCCTCTCCATGCTCCAAGAACAAGAATCCTATAGGGGGGAGTGGTGCATTCCAACACCTCTTTTTTGGAAGAGAGCAGCAAGACCACAAGACACCAGACCGCAACAACACCAGAAGCAGCAGCAGCAGCAGCACAGGGAGTGACAGACAGCAGCAGAAAGCCAAGCCCCGTGTTTTTTTGGAGAGAGAGAGGGGCTGAGCCTGTTTTCCTTGGGCCTGTCTGTGGCTCTTGGCTGAAGCGGCGGGACTTTGCCAGACCTGGACAGAGAGGGCTGAAGCCGTTTCCTACAAGAAGCATGTGAAGTTGAGATAGAGCAGATGTGTTGTATAGGAGAGAGAAACCTTGCCAGAGTCTCTTGCTGATTCATCCTCACATCCTGATTGATTTTGCTCAAGATGGAAACAGCAATTACTGTCCTTCATTGTTATCCAACCAGCTTTCTTGAAAGAAATACACCAGCATTTTGGCAAATAAGCATTTTGATCAACTTAGTGTTGTGTGATGAGATTGGTAGCAGTTTCATCCCTGTTTAAGATGCTGACCCCAATGGGATTTAAAATAGTGTCATAAGACCAAGGGTTGCACAATTTTCTCAACCCATAAAAGAACATGTAATCCTTCAATTGAAAGGAAAATATTAAAACTATTATGAGTTATGAGGTTTTCATGACAATGGTGATATGCAAAATGTGTGTGTGACCTTGTGTTTTTGATATATGTGTTTTAATGTGGTGTTAATATATCTGTGTGTACATGTGTTTGTGTGTAAATATTTCTTTGTGTGTGTGTGTGTGTGTGTGATCTATCTATTGTCACGGGTGTGTGTTCAGCAGGAAGGGGGTGTGGCCTAGTGATCTTGAAGCTGTGTTAACAGGAAGCGCTGCAGCATTCACAGTCGGATTAGACCTCTTTCCTGTGCCCTTCGTTTTTTTGGCATGTTTCGCAACACCAGTGAAATGTTTACAGCACCGCTTCTCTGTGGAAGAACACACAAGTAGGAACTGCGTTTCCCATAAGCCCCCTGTCCCGACTCGTATAGCAGCGTTGAACTAAAAAAGTTTCAGTATCTAATAGTCGAGAGCAAGGCAAAAAGTTTCAAGGTTGTTTGAATTGTACATTCAGTTGATGTAGAGTTCTTACATTATAAAATAAATTAGCTCTGCTCTCTCTCTCCTGTGGAATACTATTGAAGTGTTCCAATCAGATAATTGGACCTGAATTAACACTACCACCCACCCACACACACACACACACACACACACACACACACACACACACACACACACACACACATACACACACACACCAGCAACTTCCTCTCCCTCCCTATCTCTCTCTATCTCTTCCTCCCATTTTCTTTGTTTTCTCCTTCTTCCTCTCCTCCCTTCCTCCACTTCTGCTTCTTCTCGTCTCCACTCGCCATCACCTCTATTGTTCCGTTTTCTCCCTCCCTCTCTCCTCACTAACTTGGTTCCCTCCCTCCCTCCCTCCCTCCCTCCCTCCCTCAGGTGGGGGACCGTGTGATCGTGTTGAGCCGCAGCGGCGTGTGGCAGGAGATGGCGGTCGTGCCGGCCGAACACACCTTCCTCATGCCTGAGCCAATGAGCTTCGAGGAGGGAGCTGCTCTCCCCGTGAACTACTTGACCGCCTACATGACGCTGTTTGAGATGGGCAACATCAGGCCAGGCAAGAGTGTTCTCATCCACATGGCAGCAGGTAAGACGCAGGGGCAGGTGCACATGCACACACACACACACACACACACACACACACACACACACATACTGCAAGTCAGAACAAATCAAGAGACCAGTATCAATTTCTTTCTTAAAGAAAACTAAAAATGTAGGACTTTTCAATGCAATATGGTTTTAATAGGATAAAAACTTGGTAAGAGCAGCATGAGTTTGATTTCTATAATCAGTTTCAACTTCAATAAATTCAATCATTCCATACAAATTCAGAAAACAGAATTTAAATTCAGTCATCCGGTGGAATAAATCTCATCACTTTCAATCTAAATCGTTTAAACAAACACAAGATCTCAAGTCAAGACTTTAGAAACCTTTTCAAGTCATCAAAGTACAAGTCAAAGTCAAGTCCCATGTCACCAGAACCCAAGTCAAGTCAAGTCTCAAGTCTTCTCTTCATGCATCAAGTCAAGTCTCAAGAAAATAAAATTGACTGGAGTCATTATAGAAAGAGACCCAATTGCTCATATGTCTATAGTGCAAGATTGGGCTTTGTCAAATAAGCCCATTGAACATCTCCGAGTCTTCTGGTCGTTCTGTAAAACATTACAGCTGGGTCATTCCAGGTCACTAATCACTTCTCCAAATGCTGAATGCTCTGAATACATGTCTGTGTAGGAAATTATCAGCCAGGAGATCGTGGGTCAAAGGTGAAGATATCGTGCGTGTGTGTGTGTGTGTGTGAGAGAGAGAGAGAGAATGGGGAATGGGAGTTGTTGACAGTTGTTGTGTGTGTGTGTGTGTGTGTGTGTGTGTGTGTGTGTGAACCACAGACAGGGCCTCTAGGCAGCTCATTTATAAAATGGCACACTAGATCATTATCAGGCATGGTTGCTTTGGTAACACATGACATTTCAAAAACAGCTCCAAGACCATGAAAGAGAAATATGTCTTGTTTATATTAAAATATTGTGTGTAGCCACGCAACAGGACTGAAAACATAGCCTCCACATAACAAGGAGCAGGTACATGCTCCCTTTGATGGAATTATTATGTATAGACAGTAAAGTCAGATAAAAGCAATTCTAAATTCTGCCGAAAGCACCTAGGGGATCAATGACTATGTTTACATGTATAATTATTGCTTTACTTTGATTATGAGAATAATTAAGTTGTTTGCATACACTGCAGAAGAAGGTTCTGGTCATATTCCTCTTGTAAACTGCTTTTATTGACTGGAAAAAAATGTAATTTACCTGCTTCCCTGTAGGCTACAAGCAACCCCAATAATTTTCCTCCTGTCATAAACTGCAGTCTTATTGCTCCATTGGTAATTCAGTTGCTGCCATGTATCTTTCCCACAATTTATCCACTGCTGAGACTTGAAGAATGAAGACTGGATGCAATCAAAGACAGTAGCTGGAAAAAAGAACAACTGATGGTATAATTGGGCAGGTGTCATAACTTCTGATGCGAAAACTCAGATAGACAGCTTTATTAGGAGTGTGGTTATCACTCTCCAATAATGGGACAAATATCATGGTTCTCCACATCTTAATCGCAGTATTATTTCATGCATTCTGCGCTGGGCCTAGACAAAAAAGTAAGAGTAAAGTCTACAAAACATTATTCAAAAATTTTGTTTATAAAGTCTCCCTGAAAATGCACGTAAGCAGGAAAAGTTTTCCTAATTGGAGAAATATTTTAGATGTGAAGGATAAAAGTACTGATTACAAAAACTTTGCACTCTCCTGGTGGCTGTTGGTATTTGTTGTTATACTGAGTTTGATGTTGTTCTTTGTTTCCATTCTATTTGCCATCATGTTATAATTCGATATACTGCTCCCATCAACCAATCACAGTGGTTCCTTAGCAACAAGGTGAACACCATTCTTCTTTCAGCTTCTTCTTCTCAAGGCTTCGCATCAAGGTTGTCTCTGTGTGTCATGAATCACAACTTTGTGCAGCCTCACAGTTTTGTTATCATTAAGTGTGAGTTATTGAGGCTGGAGAACTGATTAATTGAAACGGCCTGAAATTCACCCTGAACGGAGGAGTAAAGGAATAAAAGATGCTCTTGCTGCAGCAGCTGAGTAAGTTCAGTATTTCACAACCAGTCCGCTTCCAGTTCTGCAGATCAGTTACTGTAAGCATCCTAACATCCACCATCACGCTCTAGTGCCTCTTCTGCCTCTGAGTCCCGCCACTCAAAGGCCAAGTTTCAGAGTTGAGTGGGTTGAGTGGGCGGCTGTCAGCTGACCTCGGTGAATCAGCCGTGTGATGCCAGCGCGAAGAAGAAGGCAGGAGGGACTGCTGGTGATCCTGTTCAGTTCCAAAACCCTTCCTCTGGGAGATGCTACATGAAGACCAGCACCGTATACTATTTCAAGAATTTCTTCTTGAGAGCCGTCAGCCATCTCAGCCAGTCTTGCTACGACTCAGCCATCCTAAAAAACACAGAAACCTCCCATCATCCCCCCTTTGCTGAATCGACTGTAATATCACTACTGTTACTGTTTAGTCCATCCGATTTGTTATTACCCAATGTTGTTATCACTGATGGAATTCACTGTAATCCCACTACTGTTAATGTTTAGTCCGTCATATTTACTATTACCTAGGAGGTCTTTCATTGCACAGGTTTTATACACTATGCCACGTTCGTGCTCCAATGCTCAGAACTTAGTACATGCATTTCTATCTTATTCGGTACAAATAGCTCATGGTATATTGTTCTAATGCACCACTTGACTCTGACATCCTGTAATCTACTGTAAGATACACTGCCAGTATACATACATGATAGAATGCTGAATGTAGATATGTAGAGCGATATGTACAATATTCTACTATTCATTGTATATCCTGCACTGGCTCCTTGCACTGAAGAGGAGGTCCTGCTGTCCCTTAACATGTGTGCCTGTCTGTACTTTATGTATATGATTTGTCAGTGTGTTCCTGTACCAACAAATGTCAGGCAAATCTCTGTATTTATTGCACTTGGCCTTTCAGATTGTGATTCATATTTGGCAGCTGAGAACAATATTAATGTGGAGTAGCTTGGCCCACTCCATACTAATACTGAAATACCTACAGTTACTCTTACAATTAAAGTTGAAATAACAAGAATGTCTTTCATTTTCCGTGGTTAAATCACCCAGCATTACAGCGAGTGATCATGCAGAACTTTATTTATACTGCAGAATGTGGAAGAACAGTTTCTGGTAATGTCATCTCTGTCTCTGTAGGTGGTGTGGGTATTGCTGCCACTCAGCTGTGTCAGACTGTGCAGGATGTGACTGTTTTTGGCACAGCATCAGCCTCCAAACACGAGACCATTGTCCAAGGCGGGGTAACTCACCCCATCGACTACCGCACCAAGGACTATGTGGAGGAAATCCGCAAAATCAGCCCTAAGGGTGAGATAAGTAACTCTGGTCATCTTGTACTCCATATTTTAATGTGTAAAGGCAAAAATATGTCACATCAGTTTAATACAATTTGCAAAACTGTTAGTTAATACCATAAACAGGCCAAGTTGTTTTTTCTTGAATTCATATTTCACTTGTACAGTTTATCTGTTGTTTTGTTTTTTTGGTATCACTTTAATTTCAAGTTGACAGAAAGAAATGTTTCTCACCCTCACTCTTGTACTCCATCCATTCTTTCTCTCTTTCTGTCTCTCCACAGGAGTGGATATAGTCCTGGACCCACTTGGTGGCTCAGATACCCAAAAAGGCTACAATTTGTTGAAACCAATGGGCACACTTATAGTGTTTGGTAAGGCACAACATCTAGAGAAAACTGATGTTCCAGACATTTTTTGAGTTCCATTTGCTGCATATTGTTAATTTAACTTGAGGTTTAACCTTAGTTCAGAATGATCTCATTCTGGATGTAACAGTCTGACATTTTGGCATACAAATCAGTTTTCCATTCAAGAGGACTCGAAGGATAGCCAACACCCACACATCTGGTGTGAGACTTGAGCTACTAGCCTATAGCTCATACTCTTACACCTCCTAAAGGAATCTGACTCAAAAAAATCTGACTGAAAACGGCAGCCAAAATAATATTCATTCATTCCTCCCTTAGGATTTAGCTCTATAATCGATATGAATCTGATGTTCAGCTAAAATATTTATATTCTTTTTGTAATGTCCCTATTGCTTGTTGTTGTCTCACATATTCCCCTATTCATAATTAAAATCATAACACTGTGATAAACTTTAGCCTGTAACCAGTCTCTAGAGCGACATGCTGGACATTTTAATAGGAATTTATGGTCTGGCCTCACTGACTTCTCTATTCTATTCTATTCTATTCTGTTTCCTTACCCTAATTCCAGGTGCGGCCAATTGCGTGACGGGCCAGAAGAAGAACCTGCTGGCCATGGCAAAGACCTGGTACAACCAGCTGTCTATCACCACGCTGAAGCTGATGCAGGCCAACAAGGCCGTGTGCGGCTTCCACCTGGGCCACATGAGCGATGAGCAGCTCATCGTCCAGACGATGGCCACGCTGCTGGAGCTCTACGGCCAGGGGAAGATCAAGCCCCGGATTGACTCAACCTACCACTTTGAGGAGGTTAGTGTAACAAATCTCAGTGTAGCATTTATCTGAGATGTCAGATCAGTAGGCCTTTTAAGTATGCTGATTTTAGAAGTTGGTATGTATATCTATGCAAGAAAATCTCCAAAATTAGTAAACAAGCATCTATGTGTATTCTACAGTATGATTTTCTTAATGTAGATATTGTCAAATTTGTCAATTTATTGTGTTTTATATATAATATTTCTTGTCTCTCTCTACTGTTTCTATCAAATAAAGACAAAAAATGCCAAAAAAATAAAAATGTCTAGTGGGTAGGCAATGCCCAAGTTGTTGCAGCTTTAGCCCGACATAAGATTTTAATCATCGTGACACACTAGACTGAGAAAAGCTGTCCACTGTGGGAGAAAACACAGGAGGTCCATTGATGCTTTTAGTGCGTCAGACACTCAAAGCTCCCAGTGGTGTTTTCCTCTTTCCCGTCACTCGGATGTTGTGGCAGACGAGCGAGCCTCTGTCACCCCATCAGATGAGACGGTCCTCAGCAGCTGTTGCTAGGTGATGGAGATGTGAGGTGATGTTGCCGTGGCATCAGCCATTAGGGGGGATATCTGTGTTTTGAGTGTCTCTGACTGGGTTCAGGAGTAGTCAGAGGGGATGCTTCCATGTTGAGTGTGATTAGGGAGAATCCTGTCTGTGTGTTTACAAATAAGGAAGCGGCGATCGCTGAAGCAGGGGATTAATAGGAAGTAGATTTTTATTTTCATAAATCTTTCTCCCCATTAAGACTGAGCAGGTAATAGTGTGTGCTCACGGATGCATGCATGTCTGTCATTACCTGTCATACAATGTATAATTAGCTGAATTAATAATATCTTCCTCAGAGTACCCATTTTTTTAATCTTCATTTACCTAGGGAATGTATTCTGGGTATGCCGCTGTTGTTCAGCAACACTCTGCTTCACACTGAGTCTCACACCTGGGACCTGTCCATCACAATCTGTTTTCGGTTGTCGACCGCTGAGCAACTTGTTTTTCAGGCGACTTAGTTATTCACGTCTGCACAGATTTTTGCACGGTCCAGGGATTCAAATCAGGGATTCCCTCTTTTTAAGGAGGAAAACTGTCTAATCTGTACATCTGCTCCTCTGTCTTTTGCCAGGTGGGTGATGCAATGAGGCGCATGCATGAGCGCCACAACATTGGGAAAGTCATCCTTCTTCCTGAACCCAAGAAGGAGGAAGACAAGCCGAAATCCAACCCAGAGCCAGAAGAAGCAGCGGATAAAACAGAAGCCACCGTCAACGAAGAGAAGAAAGAGGCGGCCAACACAGAGGAAGTCAAGGCAGAGGAGGATTGAGTAAGAGTTTATTTGAGTTTATTTGAATGGTATTTTCAAGCACTTCCACAATGATTTTCTCTGTTGTTCAACTGCCCAAAAAAGAAAAACCAAGATGCCATTAATTCTTTGACTTTGTCAGTGTTTTCCCAGAGTGCTTCTGAAGATTTGTTGTGCAATATGTCTATAGTGTATTTCAGGGTTGCTTAGTAACGGTGTTAATACAAAAAAAGTAA
Organism: Centroberyx affinis; assembly: GCF_046629955.1. Taxonomy (NCBI): domain Eukaryota; kingdom Metazoa; phylum Chordata; class Actinopteri; order Beryciformes; family Berycidae; genus Centroberyx; species Centroberyx affinis. The sequence continues at coordinate 280,532 of NW_027279330.1, read as the reverse complement.
CTGTATTCCGTTATGTTACCTAAAACAATAATGTATTCTGATTACAGATACGTGTGGAAAAATTAGAGGATTACTTCTGGGAATACTTTTAAAGTGAAAGCGAGAAATGCAGAAGGCCATTTATAATTTATAAAATATAGCACAGAAGAAACTTTGTGTCTGTATGCAAACCTGAAATGAATTTCCTGAACTTTGTAATTTTTCACTTTTTCCTAAGTGCCCCTTTGTACCTCAAATATGAGAAAGTGATCTGAAAGTAACTGAAAGTGATCAGAATACATTACTGAGTTTGGGTAATCACTACAGTTTTGATGATGAAGTAACTGTAATGGAATGCATTTTTAAAGTAACCCAGCCAACCCCATGTATTGTCCTCCAATATTGATGTAGGACCTGTTAGGAATAGCAGTAGTGATTTGCTAGTCTAATTTCAAGGATTGTGATCCACTACTAATTTTGTGTAACGATGAGACAACACCGCTCTTTTCATGTACTCCCTTCTTCGATGAATGATGTTGGTCTATTCAATAGCTTATTTTAGTCTAATATGAATTGGCCACTCTAGAGGAAGCTTTCAAAAACAGCCTTGTGAGATTGTTTTGTTGATATAGCTGTTTAATATTATCACAAGACCATTATCTCGGTGTGCTTTGTTTGATTGCTTGTTATTTTTTCCACACATAAGTGTAACAAATCAAAAGCCAACTTTCACCACTGCCGTCGAGCCAACTGTGAATCACAATGAGAGTGGGACTTCCCTGCCTTGGCAAAGATTTTTAGGTTATTTTCCTCCAAACAATGTCACGCTGAGCTTGTGCTAAAACAGTTTGGCACACTGTGTGAAGGCCGAAGCTTCCTCTAGGGCTTCTCCTGTGATTGATCGGCTTCATAAGTCCTGCAGTGCCTCTTAAAAATCAGAATGATTCGTGCCAGGTTTACAGAACTAGGTTTTAACTCAAGGATTCCTCTTCTAAATAGGCTAAACCGTTTTTGGAGAAAAATTGGGATGATGCTTTGCTTGTATGTCAGACTGTAAGTTTTCCTAAGCATTTTGTATTATGTATCAGTGGCATGTCAAAGCTCTTATATAGTGATGGATTATTAACCTTTCATGTTATTCATTTTCATTGCTTAGCATATCTGCTTAATGACCTTAGAAGTTGGCTGAGTGTGCAGAGGATACAGATGTTTTTTCCAGATGTGGATGTAATTCAATGCGATGACGCAGAAGACAGGACAGAGACAAAAAGGAGAGAGAGAGCGCTTTCCTCCTCATCCACCCCACACAACTCAACACCCCCCCACTGCTTGCTGTCAGGCTCTGGGGTTAAAATCTCTCTAAACTCTCTCCCTCTCCAGCTCACTTTGTTTTGATGTCTAGAAAATTACTAATAACAAAATTTCTCAGATAATTTGTTATTTACATTTGTGACATTTTTCTCAGTGACCTGAAAAAGTATTGTTAAGTTTGGGTCGTTTTCCTCCTCTTAGTATGAAGTAAGACCTGATGTGGATTTAGAATGGGAACTGGAGTCTCTTTCTTTCTTGCTTGTGGTCCTAGGAAGTATTGCCACTCAGCACATGAAGTTACACTTACTACCTTATTGCCAATGTGAGCAGTTTAAATCTGTGTAGGGGTTGTTCATGCATCCAAGGATAATTGCTTCCTTTTGGGGTGACACTCTGCCCAGTATTGAACCCACAAGCCTTATGCCTGCCAGCATGATGGATGCAAATGTTACCAACCTAACTAGTTCAAATGCACACTCCTGAATTAGTATAGCATTTTCACCAGAGGAGTTTAACTGTCTTCAGCTCTGATATATGGACACCATAAGCAGGAAAAGGATAACATTTAGTTTATTTTTAGATGATTAGATGACAAGCCATTCGATTCTGGTTTGTTGACAGTAAGCAGTAGCCTGCACACCAAATTAAGGAACAATTGGTGAAGAGATATTTTATAATTCTTTGCTAGCAAATATTTAACAAATGCTAAATGGTTTGAGAGAAGGCATGTGATTGCATTCAAACACTCCTACTAGGCAAACTGCAAGCAGTCAGGGAGAATAAAGCATTATCATTGTACCATTGTGCGCCAGAATATCGCAACCATAATAATAAAAAATGAATGTGTAAACTTAGATATTCAATAAAAATGCCTTGCTTCTTTATTACTTACCAGCAGAGCAAGTATCTACATCTAGATCCATCTAGATGACTGAAGTTGCTAAGTGACTGTAGGTTTTTTTTAGGTCCTTGTTGAACTCCGTATGTCTAAATGTCTGTGGTAGTTACCTATCAGCCGTCTGGTGGCTCCCATGTAAGATTACTCTTATGGGCATAGTGCCTAATAGTAATTCAAAACTATCATACAACTTAAAAAAAATAACTTAATTGAAAATTACTTAAACTTCAAAACTAATTTCAATTACCATGCCTAAACTTCAGTAATGCAAACAACAATTATAACCTGCTAACATACACTAATCTTGTATATTGGCTAACGCAACAACTCAAAACCAATAATAATTTTAAAGTTGACCTCGAAATAACCTATTGATATGCGCTCATGTAATGAGGAACATCTAGTGGTCAGCTAAAAACTCCCTCAACACCTTTAAATAACTACAAAATTCCACAACCTTGCCAATAAACAAAACTTACTGTAGGCTTACATAAGATGGGCTCCATCCCACAACAGCTTAATTGATTACCACCCTAATTACAGTCAACGCATACAGTAAATCACTCCTTATCTAGACAAATTTTGGATACATCAAAATAAGACGTTACCATTTTTATCATGAAAGCCTTAAAGAGTTAGAAAAAAAGACTCAAACCTCAAGTAAAACAAGAAAATCATCAAATCATCACCTAATATGCACGATCAGCTACTAAAATTATTTGTTTATAATGAACATTGACCCATGCAACAACTGAAGCACACAGGTCCACACACTTTGTTAAACTGTACAATTATCATTACATTTCAATTGCAGTATAATAAACTAGATATAGACTAAATATTGTGTTGTTCTCTATCCAGAGTTTATTAATCTTGTCAGTTAGAAGTCATGATGTTATCCAAGACTGTAAACAAATGACTTGTAAAATCGTTTGACTCCAAACCTTTTGTCGTCTCAATAAGTGGTGTTACTGAACGATTAGAGGTGTTTTCTGCATCCATGACTGTCATAGAAAAATTTTGTTGTTGTTACATTATTTGCCAAGAGGCTCACGGCTGGCAAGCATGTAATAAGCATTAAGTTTTCACTTGTTTTTTATACACACTTGCATATGCCTTCTGATCTTATCTATGTTCATGTGGCACTAATTTGTCTGATGTGTTATTAAAGTGTTATCAAATATCTTCCTCCAAGCTTGTGAATTATTGAACTGGTTCCATGGTGCTCAGGGCAATCTGTGACTTTTACTGACCTCTATAAGAACTACAGCATCATCAAGTCATGGCAGCTTACTGTGACCTGTAGTTGACACCACTGTTTTCAACCCAGCGACTTTGTCTCTAGACTGAGTGACTTTCAGTTCCCCCTGGTGACTTTATTTCTCAGGAGGGACTAGCAACCTTTTCAGACCAAAGGGAAAAATGTGTTGACAACCAAAGCATTGACAAATTGTTATGGCTGATGCCGATGCATGATGGACATTTGCACTTCTTGCTTGTAAGTCTCCCATTCACAGTGTCCCTCTTTCAACTAAGGGGGAAAAACCAGTAGACTGTCTCTCAGATTCCTCCTTCACTCCAGTTTGATGTCCCGGTGAAAGACTCCTTTGGAGTGAACCTCTATGGCTGCATCCACCAGCTGCTTCATTGTGATCTGAGATAAAAAAAGAGAGAGTGATAGAGAGAAATACAACTTTAGATACATTGTCAGGGTGGAAATGCTTCTAAAACAACATTCAGGCCATGGGACACTAAAATTCTCAGTGGGTTTGCAGCTCTTTAAGGCAGGCTGACCCTGGGTGGCCTGGACTGCACTTCTGAGGGACACCACACACACACACACACACACACACACACACACACATCCGTCCCTCCACCCACTTCCTTAGCCTTGTGCTCCTCGATGGAGTACCCTCTGGCCTCGAGGTAATCAATGAGGTTCATGGAGGGGACGGGTCTCACCAGCACCAGGATCAGCTCATTGCACAGCCTGATGGCTGGTGTAGTATGTTTCTTTAGATATTTCTAAGATGTTTTGACCTAAGTTAAAGTATTTTTCTCTGTTTTTGCAGCTCAGACTTCATGCTGCATCTATGGTCTTTACTAAATCAATGGCTCCCCCCTGTGGTCAGTTAAGCTATGGCACATTGCGCATGTTAAAATGCACAGTAAGCTCAGGTGCAGTGTTATGCCATTAGCTGTTTATATGTAGATATCCTGGTCACTAATATACCCATATAAATGAACTAAAACAAATAATAAAAAAAAAAATGACCATGAACAAATGACCTGAACTAACACTGACTGCCACAGAAAACAGAAACGCATTTTGATGATGACTTAATAACCATAGTGTAAACCATGATACGTATATAATTCATCCCCAAAATAAATTAATTGCTAATCACATTGTTTAGGTTTTAAAAAAGATGTTTTGTCAACTGTCTATAGAAACGTAAAAGCGTGTAGAATTATTATTGGACATTGGAATAGCTGGAGAGTCATTGCCAAACCCTAAACCTGTAATTTTTTTATCACTTACTTAGAGAGTGTTACAGTGTCAATTCATATAGATATATAGATAAATATTGTACAATACTTTGTGAATGTGTGTTTGTGTGTTTCTGTATCTGCATGTGCAGGCATGTATTTGTCTGTGGTGTCTCTGCCAGTACAGAAGAAGCAGGCCAGTCTGGACCAATCTGGGAAGGCGGGCCTCAGTCTCCTCACATCTAATGATAATTGTCAGTTTTTAATCCCTCTAAGCTCCCCAGCTCAAGCATCATTGATCCAGCTTCCAGTTCTGCCCAAGCAGCAAAAGCTTCTGAGGAAGTTCCTGCCACCATCACATGGCTTTGGTCGGCTGATATGGATTGGCTGATGCTGATATTTTGGGACTGAAGATGCTGATGGCTGAGGTTTTGTGCTGGTATTAACTGTCTTTAAATTTGACCATTTTAATGCCAAAACATTCCACAATACACAAGTATTCAGTGTTTTGCCCAGAGTTTTATTGTTGGCAGGGTGGAAACACAGATTTTAGCCCATCAGGTGACACTAAAACTCTCCATTGAAATCCAGGATAATGAAATTCATAGATGGATTAGCAGCTCCTTAAGGCAGGGTGAGGCAGGTTTCATTGCAGGTTTTACAGACTGTTACCCCTAAAGCTGTTGAGTTAAATCACCTCACCTCCATCATATCGGCGGAGGACAACACTGACAGACTGATATCCGATTTTTATTTTAAAAAAAGACCAATCGGTCAGATTTATCGGCAAAACGATATATCAGCCTAACTAACCCTAGTGGTAATACAGTGATAGGCTTACTCCCCTCTGCTCCCCCACCTCTCCCATGTCTTTCAGTGAAGGCGTGACTCATCCATCATTTCTTCTAGCTCCCCTGCCCTCATGTGGTTTCTTCCCGCCTGGACGTGTCTACTCTCCCATCAGCCTCAGGCCTCTCTGGATGGCCAGCTTTCTTCCTCACCCTGCTCCAGCCTCACTCTCTCACTCTCTACCCCTGGTTGAGTAACCCATAGTGATCCCAGTTCACCAGCCACCTGTTTTCAATGCCACCTGAATTTCCCCACTTTTCCTCCCACTTTCTCCTAAAATCCTAAGAGCAGATCCATCTCCTCACCAGCCATTTTACGATCTCCCATGTCCCCTCCTCCTTCTGCACCTGTTTTCCAGCACCCCCTCTTCCAACTCAGCACACCAGCACATTTTATCAGACAATAATTTCAACCCCATCTATCCTTGATACATTAACCTGTAAAAAAGGTTGGTGGTCCTTAAGCTGGCTCTGATTGCTGCTTCTTACTTTTGGCTGGTTCAATATATATATATATATATATATATATATATATATATATATATATATTTAATTCAAATTGACCAGTAATTGAAAGTGTCAGATAGATGTACTGGAGCAAAAAATGAAGTGAAATGGATTAAAAGTACTTGTTCCTTAAAATGTAAATAGTTTTGTAAAAGTACTGGTGCCCCAAATATAGACTTAAGTACAGCACTTCCGTAATTGCATGTAGTTACTTTCCACCCTTGATAAACATATAGCCTATGTGTAGCCAATGTATGTTCAATACCCTCCTTCAGCAAAACTATAATGCAGACAATATTCATGTATTGCCTCAGAAAGTTATGGCTGGTCATTCACACACAACCTATCTGTGGTCCAATTCAAAACCTCCTAGAAATTTTGAATTTATCATTTCACATTCAATCAACTGTCTGCCCAAATGCATCTGCTAGAATATGTGGTTGTAATTAATATATGATGCAGACTGTAAACTAGACACAGAATAGATGTGAGGTTTTTTGAATTGTCGAAGAACTGTTATATACCACTGAAACCTCTCCTTCAGTTTCTAGGCTGTCATGTTTTCATATGGTGATAACACTATGTTTCTCCCTATCAGCCAAGCACATGACTCGCAGGTCTTATCTTGTTCTTGCCTCTCCAAGAATTTGTGCAGCCTGTTGTATTAGCACATACTTTGCAGATTTCCTGTCTGGGTGAATGTCCGCTGGTTAACCCTCCAACTGGCTGAAACACATGCCAATCTTCTACTTCTACCACTGCTGACTCAGGCCAGCAGAAATGCTTCCATGTATTTTTAGATTAACATTTTGAGCAGGAAGCAAAGGAACCACTTGTGTTTTTCAGTAGCCTATTGCAGTATGCATGACTCTATATGTGTCTCTTCCACAAGCTAGAAAACCAGGTCAATTATTATTATAATTGTTGTTGTTGTTGTTGTTGTTGTTGTTGTTGTTGTTGTCAGCCTACTGCTAAATGTCCATAGAAGAGGAATTCTCCATAGAAAGTTGCTAGACTTCATAGGGACCAAGATGGCTGGCACTGAATTATGGTACTCGCTATGTTTCATTTGTAGACAATGGAAAAAGCACCTTCAACATATCTATCATTGAAATTTATAGATAAATGAAGCCTTTTCCACGTTAAAACATCAATTTGACGAGGTCTGAAATTGTGAAAATACCCGTTTCCATGGCAACATAATCAAACATTCTGTGGCAGTCATCTGACGGGAAGTAAATGATAGCAGTCTGCCGTGAAAATTTCATTTTGACAAAATGCTACAGATTCTTCATTTTCTCTTTGGCAGCTACTATGTATTAATTAAAAAATCGTTGCAATGTTCGTCGATGATGGGTTTTATTTTGAAAGAACTGGCCGGACGTGCTGTGTTGCTGCTGTCTGACTTGACTCGGTTGTCTTAAATGGGAATGCCCTCTCCGGTTCTGAGGGAGTCTCCTTTAACAATCTTGCCGCGTCACTGGGATGCGGTTGCCGGAGCCGGGCACCTACCATCCCCGCTGCTCGCATGCCCAAACCGGTAGGCCGAGATATATATTTCTGTGTTATTCTCTATAGCTCTTCTTTCTCTGTCTCCGTGTGTGTGGTTATTTTACTATTTAATTTTGCCTTTTGATCTTTGCCGCTTAAGCAGCCCGACAGATTAATGAGTTGTGAGAGAGCCGCGCTAATGACTTTCAAGGGTAACCTCTCATACAGGAATAGCTCTCCCGGTTTAAAATTAGATAGCTTAGTCTGTATATATGCCCTATTAGTAAGGGAGCTGCCGCGGGGAAAGAAGCGTCACTTGTCATAATGCGTCGGTGCAGCCAAACGGTAAGACATTTACGCAGACGCTGTATTGACCACCAAACAGCCCTTGTGGCCCGGCTGGTCTTATATTATCACACTATCGTAAGCTACTTTCTGTTACACTTTCTTGAAGGCTATTGACGGGATAGGCGTCAACCAAACCCCTATGGTGTAACGGTATGGATTTACACAGCTTTCATACAGGCCGTGCTGCTTAATCCAAACGGCCTGTCAAAAACTAGGTTAAGAAATGGCATGGCTGCTGCTATACATCAACCTCCTGAAATGAACATGCGGTAACCAATGTGAAGCCTTCTAGGGCATATAGTAGGTATAGTATAGTATAGTACCTACATTTTTCCTTTTAATTTAATTTTTACATATATATAATATATACCCCATTTTGTATATACAGTATGTAGGCCTACATACCAAAGCTATATGTAACATCGGTATAAGGGGCTTGCATTCCCACTCAGTTGCTCCACTTATGGTCAAGATATGCAGTGATGTAACAGCTATAAGTCCAACCCTCTCTCCTCACTCAAGTTACAGCAAGCCTGCAACAGTGGAAGCTTTGTGCCTGAAACATATCTCCTATATAAATATGGCACCGCTCCGAGGTCTGGCCTATGTGTATGTGCTCTTTCCCCTGAAAGGAATGAATAAATGTCTATGTGTGAGTACTGGAAGGTCGCCAGCAAGTTTGAGCTGTTCATTGGTATGACTGTGAAGATAATTATGTGTTGCATAACAGAGGTTGCTGAAGTGATTTAAACATTATTCAAGCTTTATTTAGAGAAAGTCTGATATTTCCCTGAAATGCACATGGGTTTCTTTGAGGTTGTTTACTTCAGCCAAGTGTACTGCACATCCTGTTTGTTCTGTGTTCCTTTTGTTTAATTTAAACTGTATATCTCTAACTTTCCTCTTATAAACATACATTTCCCCTACAGCTTATGACTTAATTATGAGTAGTTATAAATACTGATCTTTTCCTCTGCCCTGGTTGGTCCAGTGCTGCCGTTTAATTGAATTGCTGACTAGTTTGGTATCATGCCAACAGTCTATTTTTTTTTAGAGTAGGCTATAGTAAAAAACAAAGGATGTTGCAGATGATGCAGTGTGCTGCTCAGAATCCATTATCCTTCAAAAAGAAACAACTAAGACCTTTATTCACTGACGGTGTTTTATTCCTTCCCACCTTAGAGAAGGGCAAGGTACCATCCCATTTCTTCACACCCCAGACATGGCTGCTCCTTCAAACCTCTCCCACACCGCATCACCAGCCCAGCGCTTTCTGGTCATCTTCGACTTCGATGAGACCATCATCAATGAGAGCAGCGATGATGCAGTGGTGCGTGCCGCACCGGGCCAGCGGCTCCCTGATTGGCTGAAGGACTGCTACAGGGAGGGGCACTACAACGAGCACATGCAGCGGGTCCTGGCCTACATGGCTGAGCAGGGCGTGTCCAAGGACTCCATCCGCTCAGCGGTGGAGAAGATCCCGCCCACGCCCGGCCTCCTGGCCCTCTTCCAGTATCTCCTGAGCCACCAGCAGGACTTTGAGCTGGTGGTGGTCTCCGACGCCAACATGTACTTCATCGAGACATGGTTGGAGCACGTTGGGGCGCTCCACCTTTTCCGGAGGATTTTCACGAATCCGGCCAGTTTTGATGCGTCTGGCCGGCTTGTGCTGCTCCCCTTCCACTCCCACTCGTGCTCACGTTGTCCTGAGAACATGTGCAAGCAGGTGATCCTGCGGGAGTATCTGGCGCATCGTCAGGAGGAGCGCAGTGGTGCCCCCTTCCAGAGGGTATTCTATGTGGGAGACGGGGCCAATGACATCTGCCCCTCTCTGGCTCTGGGGCCCCGGGACACAGCCTTCCCCAGGAGGGACTTCCCCATGCACAGGCTACTGGTGGAGATGCAGCTGATCCAGCCAGCCAACTTCAAGGCCAACATCGTTCCTTGGGCCAGCGGCGAGGACGTGGTGGACTGCCTGAAGAAACTAATGGAGGAAAGATGAGATGTGTGTGTGTGTGTGTGTGTGTGTGTGTGTGTGTGTGAGAGAGAGAGAGAGAGAGAGAGAGAGAGGACACTATAGCAAAGGCGCACCGACCCCAGTCCTGCAGAGCTGCAGGATATGCATGATTTTATCCCAGCCATACTTGGTACAGTGTATAAAGATGTAGCCAAGTAGTGTGCATAGATCTAGTTGAATCACTTATTTTAATGCTAGCCTGGTATCAAAGCCTTTTACTTACTTGGATCAAAGTTATGTAACAAGACATGCTCACTGTTGCGTTAAAGTGTGTATGCAGCATTAGAACAGGACTCACATTAGAAAATGAATAAGGTCTATGATAAATATGATCAGGATCAATGATGGAGATATACAGTATTAATGATGCGCTAAGTAAGTCCTGGTTCTAAAGTTTGCTCAAAATGCTGCAGATCTTCTCAACCAAAGTTGTGCCCAGTGTGAACTTAATTATAATCCAGTGCAGTCAGCCCATGATCACACACCATCCCCCTCAATATGAATGTAATTTGCTTTAGATTTTACTAACTCACTGTATCTGACATTTCTTAGCAAACTATAATTAGGTGGGCTTGGATTGTGTCACATGTGAGAGAGCGGTGACTCTAAAGAGGCAGAGAGTGACAGCTTTAAACTCTTCCGTCCTCGGGGGTCTCTATGTTGACAGGTTTCCTTTCAAAACCCTGCACTTACACACTTTCAGTTATTCATCCAGGGCCGTGACGAGAGACAGATGAGTAGGATCAGGTGTTATAGCACTGTCAGGGACAAAAGGCCACACATGTAGAGTCCCTCAGGACAAGGACAGAAGAGCACAGGGATAAGGTGACAGAAACTCACACACACACTACCTGTGGAGGACGCTCTGGTGCACACACTCACTACCACTTGTTACTGATACCTAATCTAGGGCCTGATTATACAACTGTAATGTACACCAACATGAGAGCCAGGCCTGTGCCCATACACCTGCACTGTGGCCCAACATTATACCCTGCAACTCTGTTTGAACACTGGCAAATAGTGTTCACACATCTAACACAAAGTACTAACTTCAGATTTCAACAAAACTATTTCCTAGCAGCCAGTCTACCTGTAAAGTCCAAGTCAATATTGACATTAGCTAAGGGTTAATTGTCATTTTCTATGAATAGGCCAACCTCTTCATTATGATTGTATTTATTCCAAGTTAAAAGAAAGATTTAATAGGAGTGAATAGTTATGAGTGTTTCAGCGTCTTTTTACATTTGCGACTCAACATGTAACCTCATACGGCTCACTGAATTCTTGACAGAAAATGGAACATTAAGATATACTGATAAGATATACTGATGTACTTGTGTTCACTGAGTACGTTTCCGAGCACACCGATATTCTGTTAATATTCAGGATAAATGTAGAGTATTCTGTTTTGGAGTTGCGGCGTGTAAATGTCCCATCCTGGTTTGTCCTGGTTTGTGTTTACAATAACCTGCGTTAGTGAAGTTATCCTGATTTTGGGAAACCAGACACTTGGGATATACCGATACAAACCATCAGGCATGTATACATCTGTTGACTTGCAGCCTGTGTAAGTTCAGTTTCCATGTTAATATTTGGCATATTCTGCTAATGGCCTTTAGCAGAATACTATTTTTGCTAGCAACCAGAATACTGTGCATGTAAACACTCATTGATATTCATCCAGTCTAGTAATTTTAGGTCAATGGTAGTATGTGTTTTGGAATAATTTAGTATTTTAAATATTTATAACAATACACATCAATTTGAAATAACCTTCCTCAGTCCATTACAGCTAACCATAAGGAATATGTGCTAAGTGCTGTTAATGAAGGCATTTAAGGGAAAATGATAATATTAAGGTTGTTGATTAATTGATTACATACTTCTAGCCATAGCGAACAACATAACGTTGTACAAATACTGGAAATTTCCTTCTACCAGTGTTTAATTTGTAGTTTCTCAGGGAGAGAAGAAAGTGTTAACAAGCAAACATAGCAATAGGTATTAATAAAGATATGTTTATTTGCACTTTCAAATTTGCTGCTCTAAGAACAAAATATTCATTTGTGATGAAAAATATATATATATGTTTATGAGATGTGTAATCAAGGCAGCTGGAATTCGACCCCATGCCATAGTGTCTGAGATCAATAGCTGATAAATTCATGTTTTGTGACTAGGAGACTAAGGTTCGGAGAGCTTTAGGCTTTATGGTGCTAGAATTGTCAAAATGTAACAAGGGCCCTTACTTTTACTTGAATTGCCTGTGTATCTGTAAGACTTACATGGAGTTTTGTGCAATAATTAGCGCCGTGTACTTGACATGATGGTGAAGAGAAGGAACACTTAACATGTTTTCAGCAGCAGTTCCTGGTCTGTTTTAGCTATGCTAAATGCCCCCAGATTACCAAACTAAAGTGTTTTATGATGAACATTTTTAAATAGTATTATGGCCTCACAACAACCAAGTACAATAATGTGTTATCAGGACTCTAAGCTGAGCTAATGTGCTACTTTTTTTTTTTTTTTTTTCATTTTTGTGTGTTTTGCTGTATCTTGAGTGTATGTGTCTTTAATCAAAAATGAGATCATGTGTGTACTACATCATTGTAACAGGAATATAAAGCCATTACCTGATTAATCTGTTTCTGTTGTGTGTGTGTCATAGTCATGCTCCTATTCTACTCCCCCACCAATTTCCCCTTAGGGACCAATTGAGCTCATCTTACCTTATCAGTTGGTTGTGTAGAGTCACACCAAGATACTTGGTGTTCTGGGAAGGAGTCAACGTGTTCTCGCCAATAGTGATGCCTGGGGAAAAGATTAAGGTGGTGAGATCCAGCTGGAGGCAAAATGAGGTGCACACGTCAACCTGAGGAAAGAAAGGAAAAGCACAGCACTGGCATTGCAATGGTAGGAGAAGTTGTGAGATATGAAGATCAGGCCAATGATCTAATTTAGATGAGTTGGCCCAGGTCTGAGCCCTGAGGGACTCCAGTGGAAAAGGTGGACACAGAGTATTTTTCCAGGCTACCTGATGAGAGCGGTCCAACAGGTGGGAACAAAGAACAAACCATGAGAGAGCGGACCGACGGACCCCCAGCTCATTAGGAATGGCAAGGAGCATCTGGTGGTTAGAGTTATACAGTGGTTAGATCTGGGAGGATGAGGAAAGAAGACAGAGAAGTAGCTCTAGCAGGGCGGAGTGTTTCAGAGACAGGAGTGCAGTCTCAGAAAAATTGACCATTTTTAGGCCAGGCTGGTTTGGGTAAACAGGTTATTCTGTGACAGAGGTGGTTAAAGGCAGCATGTTCAATAGTTTTGGAGAGAAAAGGAAGGAGTGATACTGGCCTGTAGATTTTGATGGCAGATCGATCGAAGGTAAGTTTCTTGAAGAGTGAAGGCAGACGGTGTGCAGCCAAATGACAGAGATGAGTCAATCATGGTGGTCAGGAAGGGAAGCAGATCAGCAATCATGGTCTGGAGGTGGGAGGAGGGGATGAGGTCAAGACGTTCTGAATTTCTGACTGGGGAGTGAGGATAGAGAAATATCAACTCAGTGTCATAGAGAATAGAAGATAAGTGCGTGACTAACTTATGAGGAGGGCTAGATGGTAGCTGGGAGAAGGAGCCTCGAATGATGAGTAGGTGACAAGTATAAGGTTGATGTAGCAGCAGAGACAGAAGCAAAGAGAGGAGAGGAAAGACTGAAAGTGGGAGAAATCATCCAAAAAGCCATGTGCCGCTCTCTACCAGCTGCCTAAGTTTCAGTTCACTTCAGACAGTCAAGGGGCAAGTGGAGACACTAGGGCGGGTCTAGAGGAGAGTGGAGGAGAGAAATGTGGAGGTGGACAGAGACAGGAAGGAGTCAGGGGTAGGGAGCGAGGAGCGGACAGAGGCGGAGAGGAAGGAAGGACGGCGGGACGGCAGGTTACACCAAGCTGCGATGGTGGGATAAGAGACTAATTTAGAGGGGGAGAGGGGAAGGAAATAAAATGGTGGTTAGAAATATGAAGAGGGGTTACAGAGAGGTTAGTCGTGAAGTGGGCTCTAGAGAAGAAGGGATGCAGAGAGGGTGAAAAGAGGAAAGGAAAGAAATGAGTAAAGGGTGTCCCATCTTTAGGCAATGTGCAGAGAATTGTCGAGTTCTTCTAAGAAGTCATCAAGTGGACTTATAGGGAGCAATGAAGGACAACAATATCAAGGGGGTAGAGTGAGTTACAGTGACAATATGGAATCCAAATGAGGAAACAGACACACGTGAGAGAGGAGGAACAAGAATTTTCCACACACTTTAAAACAGATCCTAGATCCCTTGAATCCCAGCAACTACAGGCCAAACTTCAATTTTCATCAAGACTATTAGAGAAAGTTGAGGTTGATTCAAGGCTGTACTTTCCCAAGAGTAGGATATGCGCACAAATTGACCAAACTCAAAGAAGAATTTAGCAAAATATTTTTCTGGCATTGAGGCTCAGATATTAAGTTTTGCCATTTTTCCAAAATTCTTTAGCAGCTGGTGTAAGCATAATAGACTTCAGAAATATAAGACCTTCCTTGAATAGGAACAATCCTCAACAAAATCATCATTATACTGAAAGTGGCCACATATTAGGGTTTTACTGCAACAAATAATAAACCTACGTCAGATTTTGGAGCAAATATGCACGAAAATAATCTCAACAGGCCTATGACTAAATATGAAAAGTATGTGCCATATTTAGGCTTATAATGCAGGCTAAATATGGGCTAAATATAGTAGTAACCTTATATAGAAATTCATTATTTCACCGCAGCATTCATTATTTTGCTTGACGAAATGCTGCACTCAAACATTGATGTATCACATTAATCTATCTATCTATCTATCTATCTATCTATCTATCTATCTATCTATCTATCTATCCTATCAATCTGTAGACCTACTGTGCACATAAATCTCTTGACCTGAAGATGGCGCCAAGTCAATTCATCTTTATCACATCTTTATGTTTTGGACTGTGCTGTACATTACAGTATATGCTGAACTGAAAAATGACTGGTGGTCAAGAAGACTTAAGGATTTTTGTTGATTCTTACAGTTTACCAGCAGTTGGGGAATTCTGTTCGACTGGGTTAGTGAGAAAACCCAGTGACCGTGACACAAGTCGGGTTCCCTCTGTTACAGTAATGCTGATGTGAATTGATGAAACAACTCTCACAGAACATGACAGCGGAGGCTCAAGGCTGTTGACGATGGAGATGACGTTTGGTGTCGGTGCGTGCCCCGTGTCACTCCGCTCACGCAGTAGTGAGTCTGAAATGCTGCTGAAGTCAGCCGAGCAATTTGTCGATTCAGCTTTCTCAGTTAGTACTGTAAGGAATTCAGCCCATTTTGTCATTTAACCCCTCCTCCAGCTCGTCCCTATTACCTTCTTCCTCTCTCCCCGTCTCTTGCACAATGCCTTCTGTCATATCAGATACAGTCAATCCTCCTACTCTATTATTGCATCTAATCTCACGTCTCTATCTTTTTTTTCTCTCTCTCTCTCTCTCTCTCTCTCTCTCTCCGTCTCATTCCTTCCCTCTGTATTTATTGTGTCACTCGGTCCCTCGGGTGCTTCCGTGTCACTGTTTTTGTCTACCATTATATTTTCTGTTGTCAGTCCAGGCCCCTAATGATAATGTCACCAGCAAAAAGCTGACTGTACAAAACACTCACTCACTCACTCACTCACTCACTCACTCCTTTCTTTCTTTTGCTACCCTTCTCCCCCTCCTTTTCCCAATACCCCTCATGCATGTCTGCTTTGAAAACCTTTCTCTTAAGTCTGGATTCCTATCAGAGAGAAAATGCAACTCACAGCTCCAGATGATATTACCAGAATTGATCTTTCAATTCAGGTCATATTAGGGCTGATATTGTTAGGGGAGAGAGTACGTTCTGTGTCTATTATGGTTAAATGGGCGAAAGATAACTTCTTGCCCAATCCAATTGTCAGTGACCTCAGGAGGTAAGTGAATGGGAGGGAAAACCTAATTGACATCAATCTGTGAAGAACGATGACAAATAGTCTTTGAGGATTTCAAAGTCGTCAATGACAGCCTCCCATCTCTCTCTGTCATCCTGCTCTGTGTCCCTGCCAATATCCAAATACCACCAGTCCCAACTGATGTGACCCTTCCCTCGCCAATAACAGAGGAGTCCCCAACTGTTGACGCTTTAAATTGCCAGTGCTATCCGATGATTGGTTTTATGGATAACCTGATCGATTTTTCTCCATTCAATTACTCCTTCCGAGGTGAACCATAACTCACTTAAGGGATTTGGACCTTGTAAGAGGTCACTCTGGGGTAGAACATGGGCTTCCTATGCCAAAACGCTATCAGGCTGATTAGGGTCTAAGTGTTTCCCCTCCTCTGTGTTTGATTCTTCTGCTGATAGGCAAAGAATACAATGTGAGTGAAGGTAATAGCTTTCAGAGAGGCCCCTCCTTGGAAGAAGCAGTTGATTTGCACCTGCTACAGTGTGGGAGATAGAGACAGAAAGGAGACAGTGGGCTGCACTGTCTGAATTGAAGCCGGTCTAACGTCCTTGAGAGGAGCAGTGGAGATAAAACCAGCAAGAGTCCTAGCGGTCATCAGTCACAGGTTTTGAACAGATACAATCTTTGTAGTCCTTGAAGCGCACACAGAATTGAGTTGTTAATTCTGAACTGAAAAACTGAAATTTAAAAAAAGCCATGTGTAGTTTTGGCTGATTTTAAATATTTGATCACAATCTCAACCACAAATATAAGTTAAAATACAATACAATACACAACTAAAATATATACCACCAAACAGATAGATAGATAGATAGATAGATAGATAGATAGATAGATACAAAAAAAAACCCCAAAACAATGGAGAACCAGACTTTAACAGTTCAAAGGACACAGCCATATAGACATTTTGGCAGTAGAAATATGCAAAGACAATTTTGCTAATAGTAGAAAATGATATTATTGAAGCAGTTTGTGGAGGGCCATGATGGCAGAAGGCACAAAGCTCCTGCCGAAACAAGCTTTGTTACAGATCCAGGATCTGTATCTGGAAGGAGGGTGAAAAGAAAACTGTTAGTGTCTGTGCAGTCTCAGCCTCAGTCTAAATAGAACAGCGTGGATAAATACATCAGCTGTGTGTGAACTCTTGTCCAGTCCCTTTTCATAAAGTTCAGACTCAGTGATCTGTGACAAATAATCAACTTTATCTGGTGTTTTCTGCGGCTTGAACCAGAAGGAACTGCAACAGATTAGCAGTTTCTTCCGTCAAACAGCTCTAGCTCTAGACTTGTTTTTGACTCACTGTACAGCACTGTAAGCTATCTTACCATTATCTGTCCTGTGCTTTGTTGATAAAGCAGCACCTGTGCATCCGCCCTGTCCTGAGCTGATAAAGCGCGTGTTCATTCTTTAAGTAGATAATCTTCAACATGCCAATGGTAAAAGGTCATCAGAGGGGCGAATAAATGAAGGCACTAAGTCTTGGTAGAGCTGGTTTTTCAAACACGATTAAGACTTCAATGGCATGTAACTGCAGATACAGAGGATGCAGCAGGCAGTGATGTAGTGGATAACAACTGTGGGAAAACTATAATGATAATCACAAGGCAAACAATGTGAACCCATATGAACAAAAATCAGTTATACTTTCATAAAAGCTTTTTTCCTTAAAAGACTATATCCTCATACAACTTAAATTAGTTTGACACTACTTATGATGATGTATAGGAATTTACATCGTAGAGATTTGTGTTAGCCTAAAAATGGTGGGTATATGGGTTATATGTGTGTTTAGAAACTCTGTTTTGCAAATAAAATGTTGAGTAAACTGACTTTTGGTGGTTTTACCCTCCACTACATCCATAGCAGGTCATTACCATATGAATTATTATTATTTTATTTTTATTTATTTTTTTTACCAAAGAGAGATGTGAGCCAATTAATCCTGGCAATGGTAGTAAGTAACACAAATGCTCTTTATTTATAAGACTATGCAATGCTAGAATTTCGCGCGCGCGCACACACACACACACACACACACACACACATACACACAGACACACACGCCTCCTGCATCGCACCAGCTCACTTGCCTTGCTCAGTTCACGGTCTTCCTCTCCACTCTCCTGCAGGACAATACGTCAGTTTGACACTTGGTGACATCTACATTTTGAAACTTTGTGGATATTTTTGTGTTTTTTTGAGCGAACCATTCGCCGGCAATGTTAAAGGAATTTAAGGAAGGAATTTATTTAGCTGTGTAGGCGATGAAGATTTCCCTCCCTGGACTGAAGTATCTTGCCGGTTGTTTTGTGAGGTGCTGAACCCGCTTTCAGACCGTGACGAGCGGCGCCAGATGTGCGTCTGACAAGGTGAGGATGGTGTGGTAGATTCACTACTGAAAACTTGTTAAACGAAGACTGACCAGAGGTTTATTGGGGGGGGGGCAAAGATAGATGTCTTTATTTCATTGTCAAGTAAGTCAAGTAAGTCAAGTAAGTCAACTTTTGCTAGCTAACAAAGTGTCGTTCCTGCTAACGTCAACGTGCTCTCTCAAAACTGATGAGTTAGTTACCAGCTAACTTAATTAGGTAGCTAGCTAGTAAGGTAACAAGCAAAGTCTATTCAGTTTTACAAGCTTTTTAAATTTGCAAACATGTGTTTAACTAGCTAACTCTCGAAAAAATGTTTGAACAGCGGTGTGAAATGATTATTCGACATATTCCAGTTAAGATAAAGAAAAAAAAAAAAACCCGCCTGTCTAGCAAGGCAACTTCATCATGACAACCATTTGTTTTGTTCCTAGTTACCTAGACCAGTAGCTCCTAAAGTGGGGTCTGGGGGCCGTCAGGGGTCGTTGTGAGGGCTTCAGGGGATCCCCAGCAAAATGAGGATTTCATTTAAAATATTCATTTGTCTCATTTAAGTATTCATTTCACTCACTGGAAGTTACTGTGTAAGGATGGCTGTTTGGATCATAGGGTTCACTCCCCACTGTTGTTATCTTGTCACATAAACATTATTACATTATTCTGTACTCAGTCATATCCAACAACAACAAAAGTCTTCTTAGATGGGATTCCTTAGGACAAAAGCTTAACTGCGGGTCTGTGGTCTAACATCTTTTTGGGGGTGCTTGATGTGAAAGAGCTTGGGAACCCTTGACTTCGAAAAAACTGTGTTTCTATGTTTACTGGCAGGAAGTAAACATGGAAAGTGGATGCGAAGTCATTAACTTGAAATTATAGGCCAAATTAAATTGTGTGTGCATTTCATATTACAGTTATGGTTGAATTGATTTAATTAACATACTAATAATTAATATCACAATATTTCAAAGAAGAAAGAATGCAGTTAAAATTTTAAACAGAGGTCAGACAAAGTTATGAACTGAATGCTTTATGATTTAAAAACATGAAAACATTTCCATATATCAGTTGTGTGTGAGCAGAGCAAAATCAGAAGTCACAACACTGGTTGTATGAAAAAAAAACAATTAGGCCTAGATATATGCTAATTAACCCCACTATTGAACTCTCCATTAACAGTTCTCAATTTTAAAAAACTGGGGGGAGTTTGAACATGTATTTTACGGTGTCCTCACCTGTGTTTGATTTTGCAGGCGCATGGAGTTTGAAATCATTTTGACGGAGGACAAGGAGGATAAAACAGAAACAGGTAATGACTGTTTACTTCAATTATGCCAAACACCATAGATTTGTAAAAAGATTTGTGAAAGTGTAGGAGTATTGTTCTCCCGTCTCTCAGTAAACTACAGCTGAGATTCCCTTGAACAAGGCTCTTATCCTCCAGTTGCTCCTGTAGTTGTACTGAGCAGTTTCCAGTTGTGTATCCTGCAACTGGATGACTATGGAGGACTATGTGGTAAAAGGTGCATGCATATTCAGCAAAACCTGCATGAACAAAGGTTAAAAAGTGATATTTATTACACGCCTATATTAGAGACAAAAGATTATCAAAGATGTAGGAGCTTGTGATGATACAAATTTTAGTCTCTGGCTTTGATAGAGTTGTTCATGGTCACAGATATGAATGATTGGGCTGTCCTAGACAATAGTATTTACATATATGAATTCTTAAATTGAATAACCTAGATATAGCTAGAAATGAGCGGTACACTACACTTTATCAAATATACTCACTTACAAATATGCAAGATACTCACAAAGCACTCATACAGAATCAACCTCTGCAGTACGTAGAAAATGTACTTTCCTAATTATGTAGTATTGTCTGGGCAGTAGCCTACTTCCTATCATAGCAAGGTGTCAATGCAAATTACAAACACATTTTTATAGTAACCCTGCATATATGTAGAGATCTACCACCTGTGAAATGTTAGATGTTTAGATGTTAGATGTTTACATTTTATAAAACAGTCTTGCGACTCCTATCTTTCTCTTTTTTCTTTTTTATACACACAATCACTGCTTATTTATGCTGTATGTGGTTTGACATCTTTGACTAGATGGCTCACAAAGTGGCCCTAAAATATCCTGTCGGCTCCATGTCTTCAAGACTAGATACAGTAATGAAACATGCAGAATCTTGTGTAGATAATTAACAGTTCCATCTGCTATAGTAAAGTTGTCCCACACTTTTGAATGTTTTAACTTCTCCGGCATGATTGAAATGCAGTAGTAGGTAAACAGATAATGTTAATTGCTATGTCTTTGCCAGCGGCGTCCTAGAAAGCGTAATTACGCTGGGCTGTAAAGGAAACACCTGAGGAGTTAAGAACAGATAGCAGGGCCGTTTGTCCAGGGGCTTATCGATGTTTAGGTTCTGGCCAATCAGGAACCGGTACCTAATTGGTACAGCCAAATAAATGGCTAAATACCAAATAAATGAATCAATTTGTGGCATCTGCCTAAAGGGACTGTTTGTTTTTTTGCTGCTTTTCTGCTGCTTTTCCATGTTCATCCGTTAATGAAATTAAAAACAAAAAACATTAACGGCTTTTAATTAGGATATGCACCTTGATGGTAATTTAAGGATTCAAATAATCACTGCTTTGAAAGAAACCACAAACCGTTACATTCACAGCTGGAGGCCTTCTTAGACAGGCATGTCCCGTGGCTGGGTGCTCTTTTAACTTACAAGCCTCAAATAGTTCTTTTACTGCCGCTGTAGGAAGCAGGAGGCTGCTGGTCTGGTCTGGAGACATCTGGGAAGGTGCATTGTACTGCTGCTCTATCCACTAATCACAAACAACCTGTCCTCCGGAGTTTTAGTTACTGCATATATTGAGACTAGACAGGTTCTGCAGAGATTGAATGGGCTTCATTTAGCAATTTGATATAAAAAAAAGTGTCTGTGGGGTTGATTTTGTATCCCACTGCCTATTCAGATGCAGTTTCCTCTGTATTCATTTAGCAGTGGTGCGCTAGGGAAAATGTGAAATTACAATTAGCATTGTAATTTTGTCTTAAAATCATCTAAAACTAAAATAGGTGTAGTTTGAATGTTTTAGAAGTATTGTATTATGATTAAAAACTTTTTGCACTACAACCTCAACTTGAAACATAATTTAGACCCAAACAGCGACAGATACGGGACAAGACTAGAATTATCCCCCTAAGCACCACAGCTGCATAAAATGACAGGGAAAACACTGATAAGGATATTATTAAACATGTTAATAATTATCAAACATCTTTTGTGTCATCTCATGTCATGTAAATTCTGGATATCTGATGCTATACTAACTGTTGTAATACAGACAAATCACCTTATTGTAGCCGTAATCAAAGTAAAAAACACTCTCTTCCTTATTACTGCTGTGATCCAGTATTTACTGTCTTCGGTCTTTGCCAAACTTTGTCCCTGCTGACTGCCGCACACTCTCTGACTGTGAGCAAATCAAATCAAAGCAAAACAATGCCTCTGTACCATATAGGCTGTTGATTGGCTGCCTGTTACGCTGATCTACACAAAGCGTCAGCATCTAAACTTCTGCAATCTTTTCCTCCTGTTTCTCCGATGCCTGGATGGTTAACTAGACTACCATTACTCGAGGATAAATATCAAAATGAAAAAGTCTAATTTCAACAGTGTGTGTGCCTGTTTGTGCCTGGGTGTGGGTTCTGTTGGAAACTTGACTGTGTAAGTGAGTGAGCAAGTGTTACATTAATTTGTTTTAAAATTAAAATTGCTTAGCAGAATATACCTGTAACAACATGAACAGCATCAAAACAATATTCAAAGGTACACTTGATTTTAAAATGTAGCCTAATAGAAGTGCATCATTCACCGTGTATTTAATGAGTTAATTTTGTCATCATCAGCCCCTTTACCTGCAAATGTGTATGTCACTCATTCTGTCATATTCTGTGCTTGTGAAAAATCACTTGTGTTGTAAGCAATTGTTTTTGTAATGCTTCTCTACTTTAATATCTTAAAAAAGCAAGCCCAGTGTTTCCCCAGGTTTTTACCAACGCTGCGTTGTACTGTTTGAGTGTTTAATTAGAGAAGCCACACAGATATTGTGGATTATGAGGTCTCTTTCCCTCTCTTACACGCCCACACAAACACAGACACCTACAAACACACGCGCCGGTGTCCTCGGGCCACTTGCTTAATTATGAGGGTCTGTCTGTGTCAGGTGGAAGGATGAGCTGTGGCTGGTGAGGGAATTTGTGTAAAAAATTGGATATAAAAACATGGAAAGAAATGGGATGGTAGTAGACAGGCATTAATGGAATCTTTTGTAAAAGTGGAAAAATGGATGTGGATGGAGAGGGATTCTTAAAGACGACTGTTAATGGGATCCTGTGTGTGTGTTCATGAAACAACTAAGATGATCAAAGGGAAGAAAGTGTCAGTCTATAAATGTTCCCTCTGGAATGCACTTTTGAATGGGGACCCCATTTTTAGGCTGTAAAGCAGATTTAATGACTATTGTCTCCACTATGCATGTGTGTTTTTGTGTGGGTGCTGTGTGCATGTGTGTGTGTAAGTCTCATTAAAAAAAACAATGTGGCAGCCATTCATCCATAATAGCTTCATAGCACAGCTTCCTTGCCCATAAAGTGAATCTTTGTTTGGGAGCCAGAGAAAAGCCTACAGTGTTTGTACCTTTAAGAATTAAATGTTGAGATATTGAAAATAGTCATTATGTCCCCAAGTAATTCACCTCTGCTGTATGGACATGGTTTGGTTTCAGAGTGTCAGACAGAACAAACCACAGTCGTTTGTTAAGTGTGCTTGAGAGAAGTGGCAACAAAGAGTAGCAATAATACAAACCTCTCCTACCACCTTAAGCAAAGCATATTGTCCAGAAGAGTGTGTTTTGGAGATTAATTGAAACACACACCAATATTAATGGAATTCTGCATTGGAGCTGTGGGAGTGCTCCTACAATCCAGAAGAGTCCAGAAGAGTCCAGAAGAGTGTACCAAACTCTGTGGCAACATGCCCCATTCCCCAACAAAAGCAATGCCCTGCCAAAAAAACAACAACAACATTGCATAGCTACACTATGAAAGGATTTGAGTAGTAAGTGGAAAGGCACTTTTTTCTGTGAATTTAAAGTGTTAAAGTTTTAGAGTTTGCATGTTTGCGTGGGTTTCCTCCAGCTTCCTCCCACAGTCCAAAGATATGCAAGTCAGGTGGATTGGACATTATAAATTGCCCATAGGTGTGAATGTGAGTGTGTTTGTCTATGTGTTAGTCTTGTGATGGACAGGCAAACTGTCGAGGGGTGTTTCCCCCATGACCCTGAATAGGAATAAGTGGATATGGAAATGAATGAACACACAAAGCTCCAAAAATCTGACTGTACAAAAGAAAATGTTACATATTGTGATTGAATGGAGAGAATGGAAGGAGAAAGTCCAGTGCACTTGCACTGCAAGCTCACTGCTCCCAGTACAAGCTTAAGTTGAGAAGATTTAACACATAACTCATCTCTGTGCCAACATGAGTCTGCATGCTCTCATCCCTTTGCAGCATGAGACACACTGTTGGCTGCTATCCTATAAAGTTACAGCTAATGTTTTCACAGCCCAGAAGGCATATTGTACATTTGCTGATCAATTATGTGCTCATTTGCTGTAGATTAGCATGCGTGTGACTGGGCACATTAAAAATGACAGAAATAATATATGCTGTACCCTAATTAGGCTTGAAAAATTCTGGTGCAGTGGGTTAAGTGTCTGTGCTGGGCTTTCATTGTATATAGTGTATAACCTATAGTGGGATCAGTGGCCATTAATTGTAATAGTAAAATAAAAGTCCTACATAATCTTCAAACAGACATCTGTGCTTGAAGATTGAATTATAGTCTTGGATAATTACTGTTGTTCAGCAGCGCGATGAGCTTGGCTGATGAGGTGAAAATGAGCGATGTGAAGGATTTTACCCAGACAGTCTCTTGCCATCCGTTTTTGTGTTTGGGTGGTGATAGTTGTGCTGCTGGGGCGCCAAATAGGACATTACACAACAGCCAGATGTGCAATTTTAGAAGTGCGTGACTGCTAATGAGACAGGTCAGAACCAGTAGGGCTCTGAGGACCGGGACTGAAAACCACTAACATAGATATTAGCAACTAGTTAGCTTGCTTTAGTTAGGGTAGCACACACTAGCCGCTAGTATTGAAGTTGTAAACAAAAATGTAAGAAGAAAGTATAGTTGTATAACAATATTGCCTTACAGCAATAATGGCGTACATTTTTGTTCTTTTCATCCAGGGACTGACGAGTAGCTTTCTGACCAAAATGTCTCTGGAGGCAGCAGCTCTTTGGCTAATAAAATGTGGCCAAAATAACTTAAAGCAATAAATAATAACAGAAATGTTGTAGAATTATAATTTTTATTTTTTATTTTAATGAAAGTACACAAATGTTGGTTTTCATCTGGTGGTGTTTTATTGCTTGTATGTATTATTTGAATATAGGCCTACTTGTGAAACCCATTAGTGATAGTATACTTAGTCACTACTTGAGTGCACAGACCAAAATGGCCCAGCCACCCTTTGGCACACCTAGTCTTGTTTAAATTGCTTCCAGCCCTCTGAGCACTGCCATATTTACTCCTCCATTGGTCGCAAATGAAGCAAAATGCCAAGGTTCACACCTGCATTAGCAAAATATCCAAACTGCAAGTACAGTAGCCTTCGTGATCATTTATATTTTCATATTTGGCCACTTAAGGAATGTCTAACACTTCTTGTTTATGCATATTTGTCTCTGTGTGCAGCAGGCCATTTGTTGAATGTGAGTTCTCAAGCTGCTGCGTCACTGGCTGCACTCATGCACCGCTTAGGAACTGGAACTGGCTGAGATATAGCCTTTAATGGAGACTTTTGCAATAATATTTTCTTTTTAACAGGATTCCCAGAAATACTAAGAGGGAAAGCTTATGTATGCGGGATTGAAAATGGTTTCGTTTTCAGGAAAATGTGAATCTGTATTACACATGGCATCATGTGCATCCATTGTTAATTCTTTTGTACATTATGGGTGACGTTTAACCTCGTATGGGACTTAGTTCTCTCTCTGACTTTTGAGATAATAGTATGTATACTGAAGGTACAGAATAACCTGGTATAGCCTCAGACCTTTGATTATCATCTGGTTATAGAAATTACATTAGATAATACATAACCAAAGAGTGAATCATGTAACTTGAACTTATTAGGTGTGTACTGCATAGGCTTACAGTAGTTGAAGTGGACAAGACCAAAACAAATGATGGGGAATCATCACACTCAAAGAATGATGAGCGCAAAGAATGATGAGCTCAGAGAACAGCTCTCCGAGCATAACGGACCCATATTTATCTACATTACACCGATGTCAGTGGAAGGTAAACATGACTAGAAGTGTTTTAACCATAATTAGACAGCCTGCCAAACTCCATTCACAAATGATATAATAGATGGCCTTTACCCCTCAGCTCCAAATATTTACTACTGGCTCAAAATCGATCAGGTTATGAAGGGAGAATAAAAATGAAAATGAAAAATTGTGCTGTCAAATACAGCAAAATTACTATGATGTTCATGACACACAGTTCTATCCAAGTTCACTAGCATGGACCGCTTAGGTCTGATTTCTGTCTAGGGGAACCAATTAAGAATACAGTGGATAAATAGCAATGTGTTGTTTTCCTTTCACGTGGTTTGGCACCTCGATGAAAATCACACGCCTCCTCAGCCAGTGTGGGTGGAGCCGCTTAAAAATGTGGCCACTATAAGATCAAAACTGTAAGCAAAATCAAAAGAATGGCTTTTTTGATTGAAGCCCTAAAAACGTTTTTCTTATTTTGCACAACAATGTGAAAACGTAATTGACTTGATACAGTGACAGTCCAAGTACAACCTCAAGCATGCTTCCTCCTCTGTTAACTCTGTTTGTCTTGCTCTCTGTCGCCTGTTGGTACATGGATGTCAAGTGCATTTCATTCACATGTGACAGTGCAGGAGCCTAGATTGTGGGATTATACACTATGCTGAGGAAACCCCCCGACTCACACATATACACACATGCAAACACAGCCTATCCCATAAATCAGAACCTTTTGGTCTTCTCCTTACATAAGTGAGTCAGAGAGACTTTCACAGAGCTAGTTTGGGGCAGATGGATGTCTGCAGGTCAGACAGAGGTTTTTCAGGGTGAGCTGTGTGGTGGTCCAGGGCAGGAGAGGACAAAAAGATTTGAATATGGACGCAAATGAGAAGTACGGCTGACAGAGAGGAAAGTGTACTTTCAAAGCTCAACTGCTTTGAATCATACAGTGTTTTAATTCTGTGCTCTTCCTCTCTTCCCTCTTGCTAGTGTGTCCTGCTGCCTCTGCACAGCCAGTTAGCTTGGTGCTTATGCCTCAAAGCAGCACTTTACCCCAGCCCACCTTTTCCTGCTAATTACGGCACAGAGAAGTGTGTTAGCGTGTAGCCGTGCCATATTTAATGCTAATGCGAGTGTTATTGTAGTTTTTGTTCCAGCTGTTAATCATAACTATGTTGCTCATCCTCATCATGTGTTAAATATAAACGGAAGGGAAAACACATCTGAAGAAAAAAAGAGGATTGCAGTTGAAATATACAGTTACTTTTCAGCACGCCAAATAGCTTGATGTTCACATTCCACAATTGTAAATTATCTTTTAACTAATGTTATGTGTGCAAATGCAAGCTTACCCTGTACTGTCAGAGAATGCTAATGTTAAGGAAGCTATTACTGTAATGCCATATATGTTAATGTGCAAATTTAGTGCCATTATGGACGATGACTTTACCCGATTTAATCATAGTTTTAGTTAAATCAGTGTCATATTCCATAGCTTTTACAGTCTATGGCTGAATGTTGGATACATTTGAAGGTAGAATGTGTAAGAGTTTTGAAAATGGAACGATTTCAGATAATTGTCTATTTACTGTACGCTCATAATATACTACTAATATTCTACTGCAGCCCCACGTACACATAAATCTACTAGCCTATGTATTGCCATTACTGCTGTCGAGATGTACTTCATGTTGAGTTGGCAGTTGTCACATTTCCCACCATTCACTCATTTCTGTGGTTTCCCCAGAATGTTTTACTCTCCCCCTTGACCGTACTGTAGCACCGTAACCACAACCAGAAAGCTCCTTTTGATCACAAGATGACATGACATGACAGAGAACAGCATTTAGCCTACATTTACAGAAAAATTGAAAAATGCAACTAGCCTACATTTACAACAACCATTTGTGGTGCTCTGTAAATGTCAGGAACCACATAATATCATCCCATCCTTCAGTGAAATTTGTAATCTAAATACTTCCAGTACCAAGGTGGCCATGTTTCTCTTCTACGTGAAGCGATAAAAGGTGAAATTATGAAAACATGGGTAATACCAACTTTGTATGGCCCTGAATTACTCCTCGTACCTTCATGTCTGTGTGGAGGATGCTGGCGATTCTGCCCTCTTAACATATGATCCAGTTATAAGCACCCATAGTGTGTGTGTGTTTGTGTGTGTGGGTATGACTTAAGTTACTTTCAGGGACATATACCAGACTTAAGACCAGTTGATTGGGGACGGCTTGTGCAATTGGGGAAAAAAGCTGTGTCCCCAATTGGTAAAAAGCTGATTTTTGGGTCAGTGGTTAAGGTTAGGGTTAGGTTAAGGTTAGGGTAAGGGTTAGGTTTAGGCAAGTAGTGGTTATGGTTATGGTTAGGATAAGTCTCCAGGAAATGAATGTAAGTCTATGTAAATACCCCAAAAGTGACACAAGTAAGACTGTGTGTGTGTGTGTGTGTGTGTGTGCGTGTGTGCGTGTGTGCTTGTGTGGCTGTTTAATTTACCTTTGACTGTTTATACCTCCCTATAAATTTGTTCGATATCTTGTAGAAATTGGCTTTTAAAAAATGCCTTTTATTGATGTATTTTTGATCTTTTACAATTCATTTTCAGTGGTTTCGCCATGTATCTCGTTTACTAGCACAAAAAAGATTTATAACTTGTATATACTGTACATACGGTGTTATTGGAAAGAAGGGAACATTTTTAGTCTATGGAGCACGTGAGCGGTGAAAAAACATTCATGATCTGCTGTGCACGGCTCATCAGGGGACATTCAGTAACAATAGCAATTATGGTTAAGCATTCCATTGTTGTCATTACTCTTTCCTTTGCATACTACTGCCAAGGGTATGTTTAGACATGAGGTTTAGGGCACAGCTATTAAAGGAATCAAGGATAAACCTGTTGTTATTGAGGAGAAATGCATTGTTTCAGAGCCATGTATAGGAAAGACAAAGGACTTTGTCTCTGTTGCGTTTCAGATCAATTCCACATTGAATTTCATTTGGGGGGTGAATGTGGTTTCGGTTATTCTACATCTGGCAGAAGAAATAACTGCTTATACTTTTCACTGCCAACAAAGAGAAATGAAACATTTTTAGTATACACCAGAGGAGTGTGTGACATCTTCATTTGTAAACAAAGAGTTGGCCTAGTCTGTGTGTGTATATGTGTGGGAAAGAGAGAGAAGTAGAGAGAGAGACAAAGAGACAGGGAAAGACATATTATATTTTTTTGTTTTTCCCATACCATAAAATTTACAGAGTTAGTCGCAATGCACATAAACTCATCTCCTCTCCTACATCCTACATAGATATTGTGTTTGTTTCAATGGCAAGAAAGTGTTGACTGTGAGGGGATCTGGGGGATGAGCAACTATAACAATATTTTGTACCAGTACTAGCCCAAGTAGCACAATTTTGAATCTGAAACCAGATGCTAAAAAACAACAACAAAGAAAAAAACATGACCTGAATTAGTATGAAATAAACTTACGGTTGTTTAAAATGCAGTAATTTTCGTACATCAAATAGCCATTGGTATTTCTTTGTATGAGGGAGAATTTCAACTAGTGTTTCATGAATGACATATTTCACTGATGCACAACTTCCCCTGCTCCTGCAGTAAAACAGGACAGTAGCACTGCAATAGATAAGTTTATGCACTATTCAATTTCTTGCCACTACATGCTTGCTCCAGATGGTGCATTGGTAGCCAACACCAATATGTTATACGGTAGTTAGTTTAGTTTTTCATGGCCAGACCTTGCTGGTCTCCTCAGTTTTAGTACTGTGTTAGCTGAGAAAGAGCTAACCTAGTTAACATGACCATAACTCTTACTGAAATAAAACCCATAGGCAACCCCTGCTCCTACCAACGCAAGTCCAGTCTCCTCCAGTCTTTCCCATATGATTTTACCCTTTGTAGTTTACCCTTGGCAGCTATTACAGTGATGACATAGACTCCCCAGGCAGTAAACTGGCTGTGGGAGACGAGAGAACGTCCTTATAATTTGGTTTGAAGTACATCTCCATCCAGTACGTCCTCCATCACCGTGCCCCTCACAACAACAGTTTGATTAGATGGTACACTGATAATTTTATCTTTACCAGATTAACTGAATCATATATAATAAGATAGCAATTGCTATGTAAATAAACAGGATTTATTTTTGACATTTATTCATTCAAAGAACCAAAATGATGACGTTATGAAAAAGTAATAGGCTAAAACGCTGTCATTCACACAAAGTCTTGAAAAATGTGTTGTGTATTGTAACCACTATGACAACACACTTGCTGCATTTAAACTTTTTTCCACATTGTCTAAATTTGTGCTGAACCACATAACATGATAGTCATGAGCGTACTGAGCAGTGTGTAATGGCATCCTGTTTTTTTGACAAACTGTCCTCTCCAGATGTCTCAGAAGTCAATAGAGTTGTCACAAAGTGTCAGTCCAGACCTCACGCTTCCTACAGTAAGCATGGAGAGGTCAAGGAAAACCCCAACACACCATGCAGAAGAAGTCAGTCCCACTCCTCATCAGACCCCTATATGCTGTCAGTTTCCATGTCTTCTATCCCACGGATAGAGAACATGGAGGGGTTTGAAAGTTGTCAAATGTTGTCATACTTGGCCACTGGCACAGTGCCGTGTTTGTGTGCAGAAATATGTCTGGTATCCTCAGGATCCAGAGCGGATGACACAGTGAGGAGATCACTCATGAGATGGGAGTTGGTTTGAATCCTGTAGGTCACATAGTTGGGAAATTCTTGAAGTTATTGTCAATTAATAGCGTGGAAATATAAACTTTACAACTTAACAAAATGCATTCCATTAAAAATATGTACACATGAAATATAGGATGGTAAGACTATAATACACTGTGGCTGGTACTTTCTACTACGACAAAGAATACATCTGGCAAATAAATACTGACATTGATAAACATGAGAAGTTCAAATGAATTTAAATAGCGAATTCAAGATTTTAATCCAACAGAGAAAGTAGCCCTTGTGCTATTTGTGCCCTGTTGGATTAAAAAATCAAATATGATACAGAAACATTCAGTATAAGCCAATTAACAGCAAAGGAACACCATTTCATGCTGATAGAAACTCTGCATTAATTCTATTGAAAATAAGTAGCTTACACTGCATGGAGAATTAAAGAATCTATTTTTCTGTGCGTTAATCAAGGCTAATGGAGAGACTTGTCTCAAAGCCCAGCACTCCTGGTACTCAATAATAATGACCAGCGGCACTACTGAGCAGACCTTCAGTGACGTCCTGTCTCGCCTCGATTTCTTGCAGAGTTTTCACTGCATTCCCTAGCCCTAAGCAAGGGTTGCCTGAGGTTTGCCCTAAAGGTAAGGTAAGGTAAAACTTAAATTAATGGTTAGTGGTTCACTTTCAAAACAGTTAAATGTGAGAGAGCCACAATCTGATCAGAACAATCCCAAACTGCTCAGCTGTCAGTGTCACATCTGTAAAATAATGCAGAACTGTAATGACAGTGATAGCTTGGCAACGCAAATCATTTTCTGGTCTTCTTTCCAGTCCCTGCACGGACCAAACTGTCTGTCAGATTTCAGTACAGTTTTATTGAAGGCTTTGGATCTCAAACCATTTTCTGCAAATGAACTTGTCTGCTATTTTGCTGATGCTGGATGACTCTTCTTCCCCCATTTTAACTAATATATTGACTTTGCACTGGGGCATGCCTAAGTGGAAGGCCAATGTATCATGTCAAAATCAATTCATTCAAATCCAATGTCTTTCCTCTCAGCCAATGGTCACCTCTCTAATATTAATGAACCCATCACACTGCTTGGCACAGAATACAAACCTCATGATGTACTGATTGCCTCAACTGCATTGCATCAGCAAGCTGAGCTTAAACCCCCTTTTTACAATTTAAGATCTCTACTTCACAGTCCAAATCTACCTTACCAACCTCACCTGCTGGTCTTGCTGCTCTCTCTGGATGAGTGAAATGCTCCTGTCATTATATTTTCGTGAAATAATGTAGGTTCCTAATTGGGTTAGTCTCAAATCTGCACTTTTCCTTGCTTTCCTTGCTTTTTCCTTGCTGACTGAACATAAAATCTGTCCGTCTGACATCCAATAATTCAGGTCAAGTATTGGTTTTGTTTGCACTATTGCAAGTCTCCTATGTTTGAGTAATTCCAAAAGGGAAAGAAAGCATAGTGATTAACTAAACTAATTGAGCCTCTTTACTCCATTGGCAGCTTCTCTCTATTAGCTAGTCCAGGGCACTTTACTTTCTTTCAGTCTGGACGAGTATTCCATAGTTCAGCAGTCCACATCAACTTTTAATCACTCTAATTGAGGTTGTTAGTGGGATAAAAAAGGAGATTGAGAGTTGCTGTAAACCATGGGTGGGCTTGCTGCCTCAAGGAGCACAGGAAAGGAGAATAGTTTATTTGCCAATGCAGGGTGCTTCCTGGTGGATCTGGAAAAATGGAGGACTGGGGGCGCTAAATTGATAATGCCATTTGAATTGATCACCTTAATATCGGGTCGCATGCCAGGCTCAGCACTGAATTGGCTCATTTGCTACTGTGCAATTGGACCTTGTCTGTCATAAGGCAATCTATGAGCCAGACTCTGGACCCTTTGTTATGCTGCGACTGCGTTAGCTGCGTGGAAAACAAGCATGGGAATGTGACATTTATCTCTTTATATCTTCTTACACAGAATACAAGAACACATGTATGCATGGATGCTGGTAGTTTTGTGTGTGCCTGCCTATATACAGTATATATGTAACTGTTCACTGAAATCTTGTCCACTGCAGGATGGTCTTTGTCTGTTTTTTTTACATGGCGATAATGTGCGGCTTGCCTGGCACCCTGCCCTAACTAATTGTAAGCATGTGTCTTCCATGGAGGGATGTCCATTTAGCTGGCCAAGTCTTCAGTTATAAATATGTAGGAGAGGGGCTGCAGAAGAGATCGATTGTACACACACACACACACACACACACACACACACACACACTAATACTCCTAATTAGACTATCAGCATAAACTGCAAAAGATCTCTGATACTTTAATCTTCACTGCTGTTCTGTTATTCTTTGGCCGTGTGTAAATGTGATTGTCTCATTATATTGTCTTACAACATGTGCTTATTATAGTCTTTAGCAAAATACTCACCATTTGGGGTTAGAATAGGGCTTGAAATTAAGTGAAATTAATTGCTGAAATTAATTTCTACACTCTGTAAAGTTGTAGCTGTATAAATATGACACCCATATTTCATATTATTTTGATGACCACAGTTCCAAAGGTACATTTTTACTGCTCACTGTTGTTCCTGGCAGTGTTGCATCTCAAATTTAATGATATTTAATATTCATGTTGATAATTTTTGTTAAAGTTGAAAAAAGCTGATGTCCAGTGTATCTCCCGATACTGACTTTTTGTGAACACTGTAAACAATCATGCATGTACCTCAATTTTGGTTGTCCAAAAACAGTTGGGTCAAAGGGATAGCCCTCTTTAGAGACTAAGAGATTTCTAGAAAAGCACATACTGTGCTTGTACTGTGACCTCAGAGCTTTCTCTACACTGTTACTGCCATTACTTTGCCTTGGTGGAATATGCAAAGTTACTGATATATATGTAAAAAGCTGATAAATATATGTGCTTTAATATATCTGTTTATAATGGACAATGTGAGTGATACTATTCTATTTATGGTTTCTGAGAGTATTTATGTGCATATTATTGATATGGTTTTGTATGCATGCCGCACAAGGGTTAATCATCTCTGCTGTCTTTAATCCTCCACAGAAGCCTAGAGGAAAAACAGAGGTGTATGTTGCCTCGCTCTGTTGACCCGCCACTACCATGAGTTGGAGTTTCCTGACTCGCCTGCTGGAAGAAATCCACAACCACTCCACATTTGTTGGCAAGATCTGGCTCACTGTCCTAATTGTTTTCCGCATTGTGCTGACGGCTGTAGGAGGCGAGTCCATCTACTATGATGAGCAGAGCAAGTTTGTCTGCAACTCAGGCCAGCCAGGCTGTGAGAATGTCTGCTACGATGCCTTCGCACCACTCTCACACGTCCGCTTCTGGGTCTTCCAGATCATTCTGGTGGCCACACCTTCGCTCATGTACCTGGGCTACGCTGTCAATAAAATTGCCCGGGCCGAGGAACAGGTGGACAGCGGAGGAATGGGTGGTTTGTCCCAGCGGAAGCCCAAGAAGCACTACCTCGCAGGCAGAAGGCAGCATAGGGGCATCGAAGAGGCTGAGGATGACCAGGAGGAAGACCCGATGATCTATGAAGTGGCCGAGGTGGACAGTGATGGTGGTGGAGGAGCAGGAGGAGACACTGGCGGTGGAAAAGGAAAAGTCAAGGTGCGCCATGATGGGCGCCAGCGTATCAAGGAGGACGGGCTGATGCGCATTTATGTCCTTCAACTCTTGGCCCGCTCCTTGCTGGAGGTAGCTTTCTTATGTGGGCAGTATGCCCTCTATGGCCTGTCGGTGCCTGCCACCTACGTCTGCTCAGGCGAGCCCTGCCCACACAGCGTGGACTGCTTTGTGTCACGGCCCACCGAGAAGACCATCTTTCTCCTCATCATGTACACCGTCTCGCTGCTCTGCCTGGCACTCAATGTATGGGAGATGCTCCACCTGGGCACGGGTACCATCGTTGACATCCTGCGCGCCCGCCGCAGGCAGCTGCCTGAGGAGGAGCTGTATGGGCTGACAAGGGGACCAGACGCTCTGAACGAGGCTGGAGTGAGTGGAGAGGATTATGGCAGCTACCCTTTCTCCTGGAATGCACCTTCAGCTCCACCGGGGTACAACATCGCCATCAAGCCTCTTCTGGTATCCAACGGGCACCATGACCAACCACTGCCCTTCACTGTCCTCAGTAATGCCAAGATGGCGTGCCGGCAGAACCATGTCAATATCGCCCAAGAGGAGCGTCAGCAGTACACCGGTAATGATGACAACCTGCCCAGAGGAGGGAGAGGAGGGACGGGTGATGCCCGCAGAGCTCTTCATAAGGAGATCCGTCAGGCACAGCACAGGCCGGAGGCTGACACTCAGGCCTACAGCCAGCAGCAGAGCCACAGTACACACAGCCAGCAGCAGAGCCACAACAATACACACAGCAAGCCTCACCGTGAGCGTAAGCACCGGCAGGCCTCCAGACACGTTTCCAGCAAGGACACAGACAGAGGGAGCAGTAGCAACAGTAGTAGCACCAAAGAGGGAAAGCATTCTGAGTGGATCTGAAGTACAGATTGTGACCTACTGTGACTTTTTTTTGTTATTGTAACAATGTATATCCTACTCAGACACACACACAAACAAACACACGCCTATCCTTTTAAGTTTGTATGTCCATATATTAAAAACTTCAAGGTGTAGGTCACCCATTTTACATGATTTTACAATAGTACTCTTACCATGAAAATTACTCAGTGAACATTAGTGTCAGGATCCACCTTGTATTCCTCTATAGCTCTGCCAAGGGAGAACCCAAAAGTACATTTATTTGCCGAAACTCTTTAAACTGAAACATCCCCCTGGGTAATAATCCTCAAAGTAAGCTCCTTAGCCCACACAAAGAAAGTGGAAAATGGTCTTTTGGTATAAGTACTATGACCTAAGGGAAAGCAGTGCGTATTTCTTATGAAAGTGTGGGACCAAAATTATATTCAGCATATTAGTTCATTGTGCTTTTTCTCCGCTCACAATTTGGTAACTTAACAATGCATGTACAGCAGCAAGTAGTTCCTGACCAATTTCCAGTTAATGTCAATTTATAGGGTCGATCGGGAATATATTGGAATCCATGGCATTCCAATGAAAGGCCATAACCTGAATTGATTCCAAGATTTTGATTAGATTCAACATAAGTATTCACAAATATGTTTTATCTGTATTATTAATATGTTTATCCTGGGTTTCAGTGGCTAATTTTAGTGTCACATTGTCTAAAAGCTGTTTCAGAGGATTTTTCACCTTGCTAATAATCTGGGGGAAACACAAAATGTTCATGATTTCGTTATGATTTGTTTCAGTTGGTGCTTTAGTATTGTATGAGTATTGAGGTTTATTTTGAGGAATTTTAGGGGTGTGTTCACATGTAAAGTTGCTGCAGGAAGCCAGCAGAGAGCAAGAAGCCACCTCCTTGAAAACGAGATAGTACATCTCAAGGGGTTTATCCTAATAAATAAATTTTGACCATATACTTTTACTGTTTAACTAGCTACTTTTAAAGGTAAGAAAATCATTGTAAAATAAAGTAAAATGGATGTAGAATGGCCTAACCCTTTAAGTGTATGACATTGCTGGACAATTGTTTTAATAACTGTTTGTTGCCACTGAACACCACAGTAGAAGAAGGTGAAATAAAGGAACATAATTCATATTTAGATAACTTTTGTATGTTTTGTTAGATATCTTTTGTTGTAAGATGTTGGTGCTATGACACTGTCTTTGCTCCCATGTGGATATGGGAGGCTTCTGTGCTGTTAGCTAAGGTGCCTTACTTCACCAAACAGGCAAAGAGCTGCTTCATACGGACACTGCAACACTACAAGTTGAACACTTTGATAAATTGTAATTTTATACATGTGTATTCACCATTACTACAGTCGCTCATGGGTGGGGCCCATGAGCGACTAGGGGTTAAAGCTCTGAACAATATTGCTGTTGCTGAAGATGCAAAATTGTATTGTTATTTTCTTCAACCCTCATATCAAGCTAAATGCATGTGTCAGTCCTTAAAAAGAGAGCTACTGTTCAAAGCCTCACAACATCAGAAGAAATGCTGATGGTTTTGAGCTGTTAATACACATATCTTCCACAGTTAATCCAAATGTCCTATTTTACTTTGCCTTCATGTGTGAAATTGCTGTGTGCAAGGTTACACTGTTATACTGTTTATTGTCTTACATTTTATAGGAAGTGTTTAGAACCCTTAAACCAATGAAAGATCAGACACTTTTTTCAGAGGTGCTGTGTGAGGATTTGGATTGATTATGTTTTATGTTGGAGAAATACTCAAGCCATAGAGAAAAGGGAGAAGCATTTATGTTTGTTTTCAAAATGTTTGCATTTGGTATTTTACAGTACTCCTGTGTCACTTTTGGGGGAGATACAAATAAGTAGTTCTTATTAATATTTTGTCTGATGTTCAAATGTATTAGTCAATGGCAGTGTTCGACAAAGTTTAACACCACTATCCGAACTGTCTGTTCTGTTGTCCAGCTGTTAACAAACGGTTTTTCTTGGCAATATTTTAGTGGGTGACATGTTTTGAAGTTCATTTTATGACGTTCTCACCCTTTGTTTAAGAAGGCATACTTTTACTTGGTGTTTAAGTATTCATCCTATATTTCAGGGTGTGTTTTACATGACAAAAGATCCCAGTACATCTGGCCTGAGAGTTGTGGTTTTTCCAGGCTGAGTATAAAGAATTCCATGTCATTCAGTATGTACCTTTTGTTTCCTTATTTTCAAATTGAAATGTATTAATGCCAGTCCTTCACACTGTGCCAGTGTTTCCATTTGTGGAAAATATTTTATATGAAAAACGAAAGTGCATGTTTTGAATTATTTTACAAGGGCATAAATAAATAATACGGTAATAAATATATAAAGAGTTGTCTTGCAGTATTTGCCTTATATTTACTTACATTCTTTGTTGGTGATGCTGACATAAACACTTGTTATCCCAGTATGTGGCAGGTCATTTCAAGGCTGTAAAAAGGTTTGTTTACATTTGTAATATTTGTAATATCTGGAGTAAAATGTAGTTTTGAATTATCCTTTGGGTTAAAAGTTTAATTTTCCAACTCAGGCCAAACTCATCTTTAACAACAGATGTGAATATATTTAATACATGTTACATAGCTTTCTGCATAGAGACAATTTTTTTTGGCTCCACCTGTGAAGTTGCCATTCTATTTAAACTGGAGGATTACAGGCAGTAGGTACAGTTAGCCCTCTGCTGGCCATGAAGAAAATTTTTGCCCTATTCAATGATGTTCCAGTGGATAGAGGCTGGCTTTGATCACAAGTTTTGAAGATATGTTATACTGTATATTGGCAGCTAATGCCACAGCTAATGTTTGTATTAGTTTTGCCAAAAACTGTTCCTAACCCCCTGTTAGGGGAACCATATAGTCTAAAAGAGAAGAAAAACATCTTCAGGTCAAATGTGTTTAACATTAAGGCTAGTAAATTTTCATGTTAGTTGGTCCTACTCACTATTTCTAGGCAATCATTACAAAGTTGTAGTCTAATTAGGTTCTCAAGGGATGAAATAGGGAAATGTGGCTTTATGTTGTGTTTATGTGTTAAGCAGTGTGTAAATGATAGTTTGATATATGTGATATACTGTATGTGTCCTCAGGTTTGTAAAGACAAGACGATGCTTTAGCCTACCATTATGAGTGGTGAGAATTTTTTATGCAATAGTAAATTGTGTTAACTAACACCGTTAGTAAGAAGAACATCAACCCTTTACCAGTGAAAAGAGTAGAGTAGAATAGAATATTTTGCTTTAAATTATGAAACCCAAATAACCCAGGACTTTTTTTGGTTCGTATCGGCCCTAAAAAGGTGAGAAACCCTCTTCTGCAAAGAAAAGTTGAGAAACTGAGTGTAAGCCTCCACTACATCCTTGTTTGCAGGAGAAAGGAATACTTTGCTCAGGTTTTGCAATTCATGCGGTATTATGCTGCCTTTACCGCTGTCGGAAATACCGCAATTACAAATTATGATTTCTACAATAAAAAAAATGTCCACCAAAAATGAATGTTTACTATATGTTTTATGAATGAAAGTGAACATGGAACCATTCATCCAACCAATGGCAGTAGAAGGTGCCCTGGAGGTCTTCCTTCAGTCGGCTAAAAGCAGGATGAGTGTGGGTGTGGGTGCGCAGCAGGGATATCGCATATTGGTGTGATTCATTTGGTATAATGCTCCTGACCCGAGGGTAGATTGTCAAATGGTTACAGGTTCGATTGTCGAATGGTCAAATGAAAAAGGTCCACTGAAATGTCCCATTTCCGACGAAAAGTACCCGAATGCGGGGCAAGTCGCATTTGCCACTGTGGAGCTCGGAAGGAGGAGCGTACAAAGAGCACTTGAAGGCGGCATTACATCGGATATGACGTTGATTATGTGCACTTCTCCGCGTGTGTTTTTAAAAAAGCGGCGGTTGCCCCCTCGGCTAACCTACGGGCGTACAATCAATAGAAGCCTTAGCGCAATATCTTCCGCACAGTAATCAAACAGTAAGTGAGCTAGTTTCCTTTTTTGGTCTTTCACCAGATTAAAGTCATTTTACTAGTATAATTAATCCAGATTGCAAACTAGCTAACCAGTTTCTCTTGCCTAGATTGTCAGACGTTTGCCAGTTTGACGCAAGCTGGCTAGCTAACGGGTCAATAGCTAACTATCTAGCTAGCTAATAGTTAAGCTATGCTATTTTAGTAAACATATTTTTTAGGGAAACCTTTTAGATGCTTCAAGATGTACTTGCTCAAGCTAGGTTAATGTAATCTGTTATGCTTTGATCTGCAGCCCCCCAATTTATTTTCTGTTGTTTTTGTAGTAATTGAACAATTAACTATATTGTGTTTGGGCCGTTTTGCAGCTGCTCTGTGTAATGTTGCACACGTCTCCCCGTATTAGCATAATAAAGCTCTGTGTCTCTTAAAAGTAATTCGCAATGTTTAATGCTGTCCTCACGCCTTATTATGGTGGAAGTACATCGTAGGAACAACAGGTAAAGGCCATGTATTGAAATAAATACTGCTTAGTGGATCACATGTATCCACGTTACCAGTCATGTGTACAAGGGGTGTATGTTTACTAATGATAAGCAAGGCAACAATACACAGCGACATGTCGCCTGGAGTTTGACAGGACTTTCTGTCTCATACAATCAGAAAGAACACGCAAGAAAGCTAGGGATTTAATACATTTCAGTACATCTAAAAATAAATAAATAAAAAGTTCCATTAATAAGTCGGGATGCATTTTACAGCTTTACGTTCAATAGACAATGGGGCTTACCAGGGCAAGAGTAATCTCAAAATGTTTAGTTTACAGAATTAAAAACTACGCATTTGAAACTCAGCAAGATGGCAAGTTGTAGAAAGTCACAATATTGTTTGGAGCAAACTGATTATTTAAAATTTGACTAGCACTGACTAGCTTCACCTGACACTCTAGTGGAAACCAGACTACATATACCCCTTATATCCCTATAAACCTTTCTTCTCTGGAAAAAAAGCTCAGCCACGCCAATGAATGTCACCGCCACGTCATGAATATGCTCTGCCACAATCGTTGAAGTTTACATGAGGTCCACGGTGGAAACCCTGTATTGGGTTCCACAGCACTTTTTTGACACGCCTTATCAAAACCAAGTTATTAGACTAGTGCTAGTCTATATAAGGGCCACCTGGCCCTCAGGGTCATTTATGCATGTGTTTATTTTTTTATCAGGATAAACTAATCAATATCAGGCTGCCATGCTCTTTTTAATTCAAATTCTGAGCTTGAGAGAGAAAATTACAGGCTGTATAAAAATGGAACATGTTATTGACACCAGTGTCTTGCTCTGTCTTTTAAAGAGGATCCTGGTGTGTCCTGTAAGCTCCTTTACTGGACCAGGATTATGCAGCAGCAGCTTCCGGAGGAGGGAGGCCTCCTGGGTGCACTGTGTCCTGGGCAGAGGAAGCTGGAGGGGAAGTGCTTCTACCTGGACAGTGTGAAGAGCCGCTCAGCTGCCCTGCTGGTGGAGGCCATATCCCTTCTTGGAGGGGTAAGTTAGCAGAGAGAGGGGTTTATGTGTGAAGATGAAGGAAAAGTGCATGTGGATCCTACGATTTGTACAGATGCTGTGGGGAGAAAAGTAGAATGTTTTATTGTGTACAGGAATTGTTGTCAGGTTAGATCCAGGTCCAAAACATTATTTCACATGTAAAATGTTCTACTAGAATTTGGCCATTATGTCAGATTGTCTGTCTTCAAAGGCACACTTAGCATTGATCAGTGCCAGAGGCAATAATTTCTCTCTGGTTTGAAGGCAGTGCACTAGCTAAAACCACTACTATTGTGTTCCAGTGCATGGTGTTTTTCTTTTTTCTTTTAAGAAACTTTTGTTTTGTTAAGTTTCAAGTCCTCCAGCTTGTTTCCTGTGGTGATATCGATGGCAAATTTCAGTCAAGTCTGTACAACTTTGACTTTTTTCCCCTAAGAAACAGTCTTAGAGCTATGTTTTGTCTCTACAAAACCAGTATGAGTATGCAGATTATTTCTGATTCAGGAATGACCATTTTTAAATGGTTGAATTCTGTCTCCTCGTTTTCTCTTTACCGTTAACCTCCCAGCCATATGCATATGCAGCCTTACCTACAGTGAGAGCGGTGAATCCAGCTGTGTACAGGGCGATATGCCAGTCTTTGCACTGCACTCATGTTTCTATCTGAGTGTTGATCAGTTTTACACATCTCTGATTAAAAAGTATCAAGTTACTGTTTACAAATACCACTACTAACACATGCGAGGTTGGAGCACATTGTCGAATTTTAAGTTTCACTTTAGTTTTCAC
This sequence comes from Centroberyx affinis, assembly GCF_046629955.1. Lineage (NCBI taxonomy): Eukaryota > Metazoa > Chordata > Actinopteri > Beryciformes > Berycidae > Centroberyx > Centroberyx affinis. The sequence goes on along the minus strand of NW_027279330.1, from coordinate 239,172 downwards.
ATCTGGGGCCTCTGTCAGACTGAGTACAATGCTACTGATCCGAGCATCACTAGATGACAGACATGACGTGATGCGCACATTAGGCGCAGCGTTACAGATAGATTTAGATGAAATTCTATACATTGACCACTACTTGTGGTGGTTGTGCTAATACTGTGGTAATGAGCCTATGTATGGGAAACATTGGTACATTATTTGAAAGTGTCTGAAACTATTCAATCAAAATGGCATATATAAGGTGGATTTGAACTAAGCTGCCTATAGGACCTCTTTCATCTTACCTACTGTACAAAGTTCTATTGTTCACCAAATCCAATTGGCAACATGTGAAGCAGCCTGTGGATTATTCTGTTGTTGACCCCTGCAGACAAGGCATTGACCTCCTAGAAAAGTAGACACCCAGCTGATAACAACTTGCACACCTACTGAAGGTCAAGTTAGATTCTGTATAAAGAAAAGTAGAAGAAAAATGATTGTTGTCGCTCAACAGAGATTGATGAGTGGATGTTGTTTTCTTCTTCTGAAGAGGGTTGAGAGTTTTCTACACAAGGATGTGAGCTTCGTTGTGACTGGAAGCCAAGAGGGCCTGAAGGAGCTGAGGTGTGTGGCTACCAAAACGGGGACAAACTGGAGTGAAGAAGCCCATGGCCCCACTAAGCAGAGGGAGAGTGCCATCAGCAGCATCAACAAACAGCGATCTGGCCCTCCTAGACCGATGGTACTGAGCATTCACTCTCACATGTTTCACAAAACTTTGCTGGTTTTAAAAACGTACCCATGAGTTAATCAATGGAAGTAGAATAGTAGTCATGTTTTTTTTTTTTATCTCACTTCTATTTAACCAGATAAAAAATCTGTTAAGATAGACTAAAAGGCAGCTTCATGATGAGCTTGTTGCAGACGAGAAAGATACAACATTTGACAATAGCAAAATCACATAAAAGTTAGAGCATTAACACTTAAATGCTGGCTTCTGATTATATCTGCCTCAAGATTCTTAATTTAAGTTTTGGCCATATTTGATGTTTTTCAGAGTCAGTTTTCAGTACCTCTGTTACAGAACTTCACATATTTTCAACCTTCAGATTGCATAAAACATCACTCACAATCATACATCATTGGATAAAACTGTCTATTTACACACAGATCAATTTTGCCAAACACAGGACCTGAGAATGATGCTTCAGATTAATTTTCATGCTCCATGTGATTTGTTCCATTTGTTCTGTAATTTGTTTATTACATTACTTTTTTACTGTAGCTTTCAATTTGAATTGAAAGTGTGATACTTGGACTGGTATTGATACAGAAGTTAAAATTTCACTAAAACCAAGCAGAGTGCATCCGCTGTGACAGATTTATTAGTTGTGTGTACTTCGTTTTGTACTCAGAATTGGTATTTGCCATGAAAAGTTATGGTAATGGTTCAAACCCTAAACTGAGTTTATGGATTCCAAGTTTTAATGATAGTGTAACAGATGTTTTAATACAGCATTGGGTATGATCGCAATATATACTCTAAAATGAATCATCTGATCTGTGCTATATTTGTCTCTGCAGGGCTGTGGCAGCCGGGGGAAGGCCCTACTTGAAAAAGCCATTCGCAACAATGTGAGTAGTCGCAGCACAGTTGTGTTTGATAACATGATTGTCTATGGGCTTTAGTTTGTGGATATTTCTGACAGTCCTTAAAACCTGATCTGCCTCACAGGAACGACTGCAGGGGAACAGTGTTTTGGACAACGCTCGATCATGGGGAGTGAAGATTTTGCTTGTGGATGGTATCCTTTTGACTGACTTGACTGTTAATGTCAGAAGAATCTCACACAGCAACGTTATGACATGAATTTATGAAAACATTTTTCTTGAGTGTCTGTCCTCACCTCTGTGTAGTGCAGTAAACCTCTGCTTACAGCAGATGGCACCATGTGAGTGCTTACATTTTGCTCCATGCTGCTGTGTGTTGCTGAAATAAACTGAAGAACTCTGCCATGGACCAACACAGAAATATCAGGTTATCAACCACAGAACACTCTTGTATTGTTGTTCCTTAATGTAGTTTAAGATGTCCTTTTATACTTGAAACAGCTGACCCGAGAGAGCTTCAGTACCAAACACAAGAGGCCAGAGGTAATGTGTTGTTTTGAAAAGACAAGCAAGCAAAATTCAAAATTATGAATGTTGATAAAAGGCCAAAAAGTTTTGAAAGGGAATTATGATGCTTCAAGGCAAGACTGAAGTGGAATTGGAAAAAAAAATGTCCATCCATTAAAAATGTAATGTAATTTGTTAGGCCTTATGAAAATGCTATGATGAAGAACCCTTGAAATTCATATTCAAGCATCAGTCTTTGTTCCTGATTATTTATGAGTCATTGCAGGCTTGCCCTATTTGTTTTTAATTATTTTTTTTAATTTGCAGAGGACTAACAACAAACATCATGCTGCTCGTGTTGTCAAAGGTTAGTTTATGCGCATGCAGATGCTGCTAATGTATTTATTTCCCTACCATATTGTATCTATTTCTATAGCTATAGATGTGTAATGTGTAAATTTATTTGCTTTTCTATCCCCAATCACTTGTCATTTCTCCTGTTCCACAGCCGCAGCTTTGAGGTCCCCCTACCTTAAAGTTGAAGACTTAAGCAGGTGGGTTTGATTCCTCATTCACTGCAATTTCTGTTAGATTTATTTACTCTGCAGCACAGGAGGGGAATTTGAATTCAAGTGCAACAGTACACTTCAGGACCTGTGGCTCCACAGTGCCTGACTTTCCTCTCCAAAAATCCCTCTAAACTCTCCTTGACCTCCCTTTCCAATGTAAAGGGATCCTCACCCTCTACCTGAATCCTCTATTCCTGCCCACAAAGGTAGACCAACGGGGTATGGGGCTCAGACAGATGGGGAGCTTGGCTCACAGAAATGTTTAAATTTTAATCATGACCTCCAAGAGGGTAGTAGGGGTGATTCGCTACCACATCCATGGCCCAAAGTCTATTTCACGGCTCTGGCCCAGCTTCACGCACTAGCTGTTCTTTTCTCAAACCAGTTAATGAAGAAAGCAGAGCTAGAATTCAGCAGAAAGACAAGGTATAAGCAAAGGGAACGGTATTTTCTAGACCTGCCGTGTTAGCGTAATGGTTGTTTAGCATCAGATTAGGTGCTTTCCACATCTCAATTCCTAATGACTGTGAAACGACAATGGGTGGCAGTGACCTGGCCCTGTGTCTCTGTTCTTACTACCCCACTGGGCGCTGGTTGTGGAGGCTTGTGTTTCAACCCAGGTGATTTTCTTAATTGAACCTGTTAAGGAGTTCCGTCGGGTAATGTGACAAGTGCCATCGTGAAGCTGCTCCCCAGGAGCCCAGAGCTCAAGCGGATACGATTTCTATTCGACAAGGCTTTCCAGGCAGCACTGCCTGGTCCTGCAGGGGATCTCTATGTGCTAACAGTTCTTTTCATCAGCCCTGTCATTTCAATTAATTAAAGGGCCCTGGCTAAGGGATTGGTCCCATGCTACGAGAAATTGAACCCATGACATCTGAAACAGGTGGAGGTTACTTAGCTGGGGTCTACCTCAATTGTGCAATAGGACATTGTATATTATATAAACAAATTCCCAAAGTGGTGAGAAATAAGTTTATTTTCCAGCTGTACACAGAGATCCACTGCATTAATTTTATGATTTGTTTTTCAATGTTTAACCTTTTGCCTGCACCAAATATTTTGTTTCACTTGCATTCTAACTGTTGTATCGAATTCTCTTGTACTGTTGCATAACCAGGAAATACAAGCCCTTGCATATGCAGTCGATGACCTTCCCCACTCTATGCTACTCGGGCTGCTTCAGTCCCTTTGAGCCACCTCGGCCTGAAAAACTGACAGAGCAAGGAGAAAATAAAACCAGGTTTGTTTTATTGCATAAATCTCTAGTTGAGAAACAGTACTAGACAAAATCAAGTACTTGAATGATATAATGAACAGTTTTCTTGTCCTCTAGTTTCAAGTCCATTCTTTGTTTATTAGGGAAAGGAATAAAGCTGCAAGCAGCATCCAGAACGAACCTGAAACACCACTCAGTTGTACCCCTTCACCTTGGCGGCCACGCAAAAAGGACCTGGCTTACTGTGAATGTTGTCATCAGCCCTTCACTAATCAGGACGAGGTGCGAATCTTTCTCTTTACGGATCAGTGTTTTCGTTTTCTGTATTTAAGTTCTGTTTTTGCCTTCAGAGTTTGGCCTGTATCTGTTTATGCCTGTCACTGTCCTTTCATCATGACCTTTCCTCTCCCTTGCAGCACTTGCAGTCCGATCAGCACCGTCAGTTTGTGCTAGATTCTTCTAACTACAGTGTGGTGGACCAGCTGGTGGCTGAAATGCAGCCAGGATTCAACCCCAGTCCATCACAACAATCAGAAAAAGCACTGAACAGGTTAGTTTTGATCATCTGGTGAGATTATTACTTGTTTTTGGGTCCTAATATTCTGAAACTGTGCATTGTATAATTAGCTTTTTTCATTGGGCCACAAAGTTTCCACGCTATCCAAAGTGTATTTTGATATATTCATGTTATGGAAAAGGATTTATGTACCAGTTTATGTTTAAGTTGATGATTTTTGTTGTCACCCTGCCAGCCTACCAACTCTTCCAGCCATTGAAGATGCCTGTGTCTCTGAGCTGGAGCCTCTCACCGACGCTGAGACAGAACACGCCATTCAGGCCCTGCTGACCCAAGGTTCATCATTCAACATCTTGGTCCCCAGCCCTACTATGAAACCCCTCTCCCCCGCCCCTGCCACCCCATCACCAGGTGTTCAGCCTCCCACCCTGAATCCAGCCGCTCCACTCACGGACAGCCAGCCCCTCTCTCCAAGCCCAGCCATTCCCCTACTGGATGCCCTGCTACTCACCCACTGCCCAGCCAGTCAACCGCCTGATATTCAGCATCTTTCCCCCTGCCCTGACACCCTATGTCAGTCCTCTGACCCGTACACACTACCGCCAGTCCTCAGCCCCCAAGTCCTAGATCCTTGCCACATCATGGAGCCCCACAGTCCTTACTCAGAGCCCCCTATCCTCAGTCCTCAAGTCCTACTTCAATGTCGTAGTCCTCAGTACAGAGCAGAGGAAGACATGGAAGCACTCAGTTCTGAAACAGAAACTGTAGAAATTGTGTCTCAGTCTGTCCCAGTCCCCACCTCCACCCCACTCATTCCTCCTGTTGGTGTGAACCATGAAGAAGGAGTAAAGGGATCAAACCAAGAAGGTCTTCTTTTAGGGTTCAGTGAGCTCATGCATTCCAACAACAGCTTGGAGTGCAGTAGGCTGGCTTCACGCAGATCTCGTTCCCTCCCTCGGCTGTCGATGACCGCACCAAACCCCAGAAAACGCTGCCGGTCAGCCAGCCCCGAGCACAACCCGAACAAGAGGAGGAGGACGTCATTGACCTTTGGCTACAGTGCTCGCTGGACCGGACAAGGGCATAAATCTTTTGCTAAACCAGAAAGTGACATCATGCCAATGGCTGAAGCTTGCCAACTCCCAATTTGTAGCACTACAGACTGCATACCAAATGTGGATCAGGTTTATGTGAACAAGAGTCTGCAACAGAGCTTAAGCCTTGGTGACACTCTTGTACCAAAGTCAGCCACGCAGGTTTTGCCGACGTTCAGTGCATGCACTGTGGAAAAGCTTGGTACCAAACAGCAGGGTCTTACTACATTCTTTGTTCCTAATGTACAGAATTTCACTTGGGTGCCCAATCAGACTGACAGTGTTTTAGGTTTTGGTAGCACCTCTGGTACAGTTCAACCATTTTGGCCAGTGTCCCCAAATACCAGGATTCTTAATCCTCCGCCTCACTTCTCTGGCGATAAATCTCACTGTACCAAGTCCAGCCAGGAGTCTCACCCATCCCTCTCCCACTCCATCTCCTCTGTTTGCATCGAGTCTGCCCTTGTCCCAGACTTGGGTGCACTCTCTACGTCATCATCAGACTCTGATTGGGACTGTGAACTGCTGTCCCGGCTGGGCCCTACCCCGGCTACTCCTCTCCCACCCACCGAGGGGATCTGTGGGCTGGACAGGGAACTCCTTCAGAGGCCGTGCACCTGGATGCATGACACCAGCTACGAGTCACACCTGCAGACTGTTCTTCAGCCCTCAACTCCAACAGCCTCACTTTGTGGGGAAGAAATGGACTCCTCAGCGTTTTCCAGGACTGTGGTACAAATTGTTGAGGTTCAGCACTGACAAATGTGATTTTCTTAAGTTGATGATCTTAAAGAACTGGAAAAACTGTTAACCGGGAACCAGTGTGAAGGAGCTGGTGTAGTAAGTCTTTGCAGCTGCACATCCCACCTCAGACAACATCAGGCAGTACTTACACTCATCAAAATAAGTCAAGCAAGTGTACACTGAATAAATATTTTAAACATGTACTTACTGCAACCTAAAGTTATTCAGCTGTTTTTGGAAATAGAGATATATATATATTTTTTTATTTTTTACTTTATTTTTTGTTGTGGAAGAATGCTGCTGTATCATCCCTGAAACTATTTTGACCAGGATTTGAAGTGTATCCATTATCATTTTTCTGGCCCACCCCTAATCCCCCTTGTGCACTATCCCCCAGGCCATATTTTGTATGTCATGCTGACTTGAGTCTTTCAGCAGCTATGTCCGGGAACACATGGTATTGAGAATTTAATGAGGCTTTTCTGAAGGGGGCATTACTCAATTAGCTTAAGTGCCGTGTCTGGAGCAGATCCCACTCGTACCGGTGTTGATGGTCAAACAGGCTAAGCGTTGGGAGAGCGGAGGACCCACGCTATCTGTGAGACGGAAAACTACCTGATTAATGTCCAATGGCTTTTTCCTGCCTTTTGAAGGTGGGCCAAAGGACTGGCTTTGTGAAGGAGAGATGACGGTTCACAGTAGTGCACTGCAGCTGTGGGGAGCCACTCCGTATTGCCTTCACGTCAGTTTTTGAAGGATAAGCACACCTACCAATAAAGACTGAGTAGTACCAGTACCAACCAGTACCAACCTGGATAGACTTTGAGGTATTACCTTACATCAGAGGCACACAGTGACTAGTCCTTCATCCTTGGTCACTTTTAGGAAGTAAAGAAGCCACGTTTGGACAAAAACCGTCGACATTCTAAAACAGAAAATGTTCAATTGAGTATCTCTCCCATGTTTGCCTCAGTAATTCCCAGAATATGACAAGCAAACAGAAACAACCCTTGTTATCACCTTCTGAAAAATAGGCAGCTCTTCTATGAAAATGAATTCATTATTTTATTGTGCTTTTAAATAAATGTTTTAACTATGAAGCTTTTCAGTTTGCCCTTTTTAGACAGAGCTGTTGCTCAAGTAAAGCTATGGAAAGCCAATAACTGGAAGTGTATTGATGGTACGTGTTCCTTTTGTCTCCATAAATGCTGACTGTGTGCTTATAGGTTAAAGGAGAGCCGAGTGGGGAGGGGAGGCATCTAAGTGATGAGCAGTCAAGGGCAAGAGTGGGTTGATGTACCTGTTTGGCTCACCACTGCAGCAGCCCAGCATCTAGCTGACATGCACAATATTTGATATCTAACCTCCATGCTTTTTTTTATTTTAAATGTAACCCTTATTTATCCAGATTTGTTCAGTTGAGATCAAGGATAGCAGGCAACAACAGCAGCAGCAGCTAGCAAAACAAGGGGAAAAAATCCTTCTAAGTAATGGAAAATGTGAGCAAGAGAGACAAACAGTGGGACGGCCCTAAAACAATGAACACAATCAAAAATCCATTATGCATTATCCATGTTTTTAGGACAGTAGAGCTTTAACAAGCAGCTCTATACCAAATCAATGATAAATGGATTTTGTTTCAATTAAGATAAATTGAATATTTAGCCGTTCTGTACAAAACCGCTTCAGGTTTGGGTTATTTTTCAGTTAGGTGGCACAATATGAGAACAGCTACTGGGTTTTTATTTTTGCAGCCAGACTCACCCTCGCTCTCACAACTTTCATGAGAGTATGATAATTATAACCTTTATGAAACACATTTGGACCAAGGCCAAACCATTTGCACAACAGTGAGCTTGTGTGTGTGAGTGAACTGAATTGGGAACTTGTTTTAGTCATATGCCCTACAGTGTCAAGCATGATGCCACTTGCTTTTGCTTTTGACTGCCATTTCTCTACGAGCCTCTACTCATAGTGCCAAACAGTTTGCCAAAAATGATATTATGGCCATGAGATCGACGTGCCCAGAGTGTTTCCCTTCCTTCCAATGTATACTGGGATAGGCTCCAGCCCACCGTGACTTTTGACTAAAAATAAGCGGGTAAAGAAAATAAATTAATATATTATTGACAGGTTTTTTTGGGCAAAGGAAATTGATAACATGCAGGCCTGGAAATGCATGGAAAGTTATTTGGGTTATTTCTAGGACTTTAAAAGTTTGGGAATCACACAAAAATGTCCCAATAAATGTAGGACTATTTGTTAACACAGTATAATTCAACATTATTTAATATAAGTTGTGGCAAACAATTATCATAGTCGTCATAGGGCGTAGTTGTCATGTTATCGAGCCACTATCGGTATACATTATATTGAACTCTGACCAAAATCTGCGGATCCAGAGGAAAAAATTAAGATTTGGAAAATTTACAGAATTTTGGTCCTTGGTCCTTGGAATTTTGGCCACTATCCTACCTCTATGGGAGCTATCTATAGGCTATGTTGAGTTGTGTATGATGAAACTAATATCAGTGGCATGAATCATGGTATGATATCCTTTATAGCCTAATATAATCCTGGTAGATTACTTACTGTTATTTTGGTTTGTGTATAAAAAAAACAAAAAACAATGCTGCTGAATTGGTACAGAAGTGGACAATTGTTTACAGGTGAGAATGAAATCTCTGATCAACATATTTCCGTAATACACTGTCCTATCTTGAAATTAAAGTGTGAAGAAATTAAACTATGCCTCGTTTGGCTAGGGGACCACTGGAACCCTCTTATCTAAGCCTTGGGGGTCCCCGGACCCCACTTTGGGAGTCCCTGCCTCATCAATAGCCAGGAGGGTGGGCACATCAAGCCCCACGTGCTCCCTGTTTCCAGCGCCTCAGTTCCTCGCGCAGCCTCACTGCCTTGAAGCACGAGCAGGCCAAAAGACAAGTGTGTGCGTGTGTGTGTGTGTGTGTTCCTCGTGTGGCGCGCGGCGGACTCCCTTTACACTATGTTGTTGGAGTTTGGTGTCGGAGCCGCCGGAGGAAGCCTCGCCAGGACGCTTTTTCCTCGCTAGAGTCGAAATGGGAGGCGAGAAATGCGGGTGCCGCGTTTAAAGGGACCCCACTGCTGTGTCTGTCACTGTCAACAGCTGTCCTGCTAGGTCCGCGTCCGCCTCGTATCAGTTTATTAAACGGCGTTGCTCCGAGGAAATCACTGGGACTATGTGAGCATCATGCTGGCTGTGCGATGCCTGCTGTTCGCTGCAGTGAGTGCACGGTGCGCTGTGACAGGTAAGAGGTACACGCTTTTTTACCTACGATTTAAGCTGCTGCGGGATAAACGATTTTGTGATTCTCATTGATCACAAACAGAAACACTTACTTTTGCCTTGCATCCTCATATCGCAGCTTGCGCTCTCATAACAAGTGTCAGGCTATTGCTGCATCGACAATATACAAGCAGCGCACCGTCGTTGTGTAAGGTATAGGAAGGCACTGCAGTAATAAGACTTGCATCATCAGTCATATTCGCATATACTTCCAAACTGCTCACTGCCATTTTGGCACCCTGTCCTCACTGAAGCCAGTTGACTCGCCGCCTCCTGTGTGTCCTGTGCAGGTTCGAGGGAATGGGAGAGTCGGGAGGAGAGGCTGCTGCCCGCCGAGGAGGTCGTTCAGCCCAAGCGGCTCCTGCAGCAGATCCACTCCCAGGAGGAGCTGCTGCACGGCCACCTGGACACCCGGGTCAGAAACTACACAGCGGGAGTGCAGGTGAGTTTTCCCCTGACCTGCTGACTGGCTCTACATCCATGATGATCCATGAACCATCATCCTTCTCAAAATAATTATTATTCTTTGTTCCCTCCCTATATTATCTCAATTTCTACATCATATCCCATCCCATTGCTATTGTTGAGATCAAAATGGTGACCAAAGTCTCCACCAAATGACATGCATGCTATGTTAAAATGGGTTTCATGCACGCTTTCTGAATGTCGAGGACTGACAGTAGTAGTAGCCCTTAAGCGCCTCAGACAGCAGATGTTACAGATGTTGTTCCTTCATCCTGTGAAGAATTGCTGGTTTGCTCCAAATAAAAACGAGATGATGACGAGGTCTCAATCAAGTTCCCCAAGCTCTAACTTAGCGGTATTTTGGTTTAGTCGTTGCCGAGTCCAAGAATGATCTCATCAGTGATTTAAAATTCATTTTACAAGGAAGGAGTTGGAATGGATAGACTGTAGAAAAGTAGCTCAATTCACACATTTGTTCTCAAGAACGCTCAATGAATGAACATAGAGGCGGATATTGAAATGTGTTTCTGACTCGACAACCACAAAATTGATTTTTGCAGAAATCCCTGTTTTTTTCATTGTCATGTTGAACAGGAACACTTGACAGTTAATATATTGGTTGGGACTTTGCTAGACTGTGGGGTTTGTCTCTCTTGACTTAAATTAAACTGATATCTAAAACTGTTGGGAAGTGATTTCACGTTACATCTAACCTCCAGTTGCTCCCTGACTGGGTCACCTCACGCCTAAGGTCAAGTGTCCAGTGTCTGTCCACACTACTCTTTCCACCAGACTAGAGCCATTCACCCCCCCCCCCCCTCTCTGTGACCCCCACCTGATGCCCAGCATGCCCAGGACAAACCAGCCCACCCCCGGCTGCAGCTGCCTGCTCTCTGCCAACCCATTAGATTATATTTCACACCTCCACCTCTCCTCTCTCGTTACCTTTGCTATAAATACCGTCAGTCAGTCAGTCAGTCAGCGGCCGGCCAGTCAGTGGATATGACACGAGTCTGACCTTCAGCTACCCTCTGTGGTCGCTGTGTGTGCCTGTGACCCACATGACCCGCTCTCTTCTCCAAGACACTGGAGTCGTCTGTGTATGAAGCCTCTGGATGATGTGTGTCATTCTTTTGACAGGCAGTGACTGGATAACTCATTTTGAGTTTGAGTGCTGCTGTGTGGACGGAGATGTCAGATCAGCTGAATCCTGCTCCTGGTTGTCAGCCACCCATTTAGGAGAAAATACACCCCAACACACAATTTATATCATTCTTATGATTGCGGATAGGTAAATTTTTGTGTGAAAATTAAATTGGCTCAAATACAGTGCAGACAGTTTTAGTATTTCAAATGTGACTAACAAATGGACTGTCACTTCACCCAAAAACCTACCCCAGCTTTAAAGGTAAAGTATCATTATCAAGGACTGAACAATATCCCCAATGACTTTAATATAATTCAAATAATCTTTATTGTACAGTGGCTATAAAATGTATTCACCCCCTTGGACTTTTTTTATATGTTATTGTTGTACAACATGGAATTACAGTGGATTTAATCAGGCTTTTCTACAGACTTATCTCAATTAATTACAAATATAAAACAGAACATAATAGTTAAGTAAAAGCATTCACCCCTTTACAATGACACGCCTAAGGCCATGTCCACACTAAGCCGGGTAAATTTGAAAACAGCGTTTTCGTGCCATTTGCGTTTCTGTCCACACTAGTGTTTCCATGCTGTTTTCTAAAAATTTCCCGTCCACACTAATAAGCAAAAATACAGGAAAACGGTGAAATCTACCCTATTGGGCATGCACAAGCCTCCAACCCATGACATTTATGTCGTTACCACTGTTTACGGAAGTGTTGTCATGGCTGCAGGGAAGGATATAAAAACATTTCCAAGGCACTAAATATCCCTAAAGTCCAATATAAAGAAATGTAAAGAATATGGCACAACTGTAAATCTGCCTAGAACAGAAAGGCTTGTGAAGACAGAGGGTAAAATGAATGCAGCAAAGTACAGGGAAATCCCAGAGGAAAACCTGCTGCAATCTGCAAGAGAACTGTAACTTGGAAGAAGATCCAACTTCCAGCAGGACAGTGACCCCAAACAGAAAGCCAACGCCACACAGGCATGGCATCAAAAACAAGAAGGTCAGTGTCCTGGAGTGGCCAGGTCAGAGCCAATTGAGAATTTGTGGCAGGACTTGAAGAAGATTGCTGTTCACTCGCAGCCCCCATCCAGCTCGACAGCTTGATAGTGATTTACTTATCGAATCTATTATGTTCTGTTTTATATTTGTAATTAATTTGGATCAATTTGTAGAAATTTGTTTGCACTTTGACATTATAGAGTATTACTTGTTATAGCCAGTGTATACCATATGTGGGACTATGTGCTCTTCAGCCACTGTATCTCAGCTGTCATTTGGTTACCTTTGCTTCCTCCATAAGGAATTATTGATCGCTTTCAGAGTGGCCTTTACAGTTGTGAGGCTGACTGTAACTGCTGAATGTTCATCCAAGTGCAAATACAGTACAAAGAATGTATTTTTGATTTAAACTTTCATTTAAATGGTAGGGAATCTTGTGTAGCCACACTAGGCGAGATTATGATACTGCTAATAAGACCCACCATGCAGCTGGCCAGACGGCACCTATGGGAGCCACCATACAGCTGTGTCATACAGTGTGGGTGGGGCCCACCACGGAGCAAGGTTAGACAGAGGGGATGAGCTCCACCGCAGAGCCGTGTCCAAGAACTCTTCTGGGACGGATGACACCAGCTGAAAGAGGACATCCTTTATTTTCTGACTGCCTCATTCTCTCTTGGATGATTTGTTCCATTATAGGCACACTGCTCCATCATTTTTTTTTTATTTACCATCCCATCAGTGTTTTTGCCTCCTCCACTCCTTACTTTCCCCCTCATTTTTACACAGGAACTCTTTCAAAACTTCCTGGAAACAGGCAATCAAAGGCAATACTTGACATGTCAGTGTGTTCTTGAGTCATTTGTTTGCGACAGTGAATGTCGGCAGGGCCCCTCTGAATGTGGTGAGATACTGAATATAGAATAGATGCGGAATATTAATTAAGGATGAATGGATGGTTATTCTCATAGAAGTTATAAAACACAGTTATAAATTGGTGTGTAATTAGTTATTATTCTATGCCACGTCAACATATTTGCACTCATTCAAGATTGAGGGACAAATGGGACAAATATTAATGCATGACCTTGACTGAGACAGCTTTAGATGTTGGAGGTCATGTGTTGCAGTTAAAAAATCTGACATGAATTGAAACCAGTTAAAAAGGAATAAAAGATGACACTGATTTACTGAACTGAATAATCAGCCTCTACCTTTCATGTGGATTATGATGAATGGTCATCTATAAATAATCAACATTTTTCAGTTCCTGTGACTTTCTGCTGTTTTAATCAATGTTTCATTCCTCTCTTCCCCCCTTCCCCTCTCCATCCCTCCCTCAGCCTGTCCATCTGGCCCAGAGCAGCTTCCTGGTGGAGGCCTTTGGCACATCCTTCATCCTTGACCTGGAACTCAACCAGTAAGGACACACACACACACACGCACACACACACACACGCACACACACACACACACACACACACACACACACACACACACACACTTCTCTGCTGTGCTCATGCCCAAGTTTCTGCATTTAGCCCAAAGATGTGAACATCACCACAGTGTTGTTCAAACCCAGTATCTGGGTATAGCTCATCTCTCACTATAAGGGGCTGAAGTCACTGTCACATCTGGTATAATACTCTTAAACTCTTATTATAAAATGCTAATGTTTTCTCTAAGTTTCAAATGTAAAACAGAGACTTGCGGTTTTGAATCTGTAATATTATTTAGTGCATTGACTGCTCATATGAAGCTGTATGTCATGTTTATGGGGATTTTAGCTTGCATGTCTAATGCTAATATACCAAATGTGCTTAATGGCCTAGTCCTGTGCATTAGCTAATGGATGACATTGGCTACAAAGCTTGGTGGCTAGTTTGCTTAGTGGTTTATTTGCAGTAACAATTTCATTAGGGTCAGGTTAAAGGGGCATTTTGCCATCCATGATCTTTATCAGCCTATTTTGGCGACCAGGAGGAATTACAGCATCATTGGTGGAACTTACTGCCTTCTACACAAGTCTCTGGCATGGGAAAATAGGGCTAGTTTCAGCCAATGGGTAGAAAAAGTTGGATAAATAGTTAGTCGTGGTTGAGGTAAGACAAAATTTGGAAAAGCTTACACGCATAGTTGGAAACAAAGTGGGACAGTTAGGGGCCTTGTCCATCCACCAGAGTCTGCCTCCTTACAGCAGGATCTTAAATCTACTGAAGCTTCTTATTCTCTGACACTATGGAAAATGAGTCATTAGTGACTCGAATAGTGACTTGAAAGAACGGTGTCAATATACATGCCTTCATGAATATGTAAAACATGTGTTATACACACAGGACGTACAGTAAATGAGGTTGAACCCCCCCACCCCCCCCACCCCCCACCCCACACACACACACACACACACACACACACACACACACACACACACACACACACACACACACACACACTCACTCTCGTCATCCCTCTCCCCCACCCACCCATGTTCTGTGTGTTGGCGATGTATGGACTGGCTGCAGGCGAAGCAACAGTCTAAATGTATACTTCCCCTCCCCCTCTTCTCGCTCCACACACACTGGAGACATTGCTCTAATGGACTGTATTTATATAATACCTTTCACTGGCTTTCCAAGCACTTACACTGTATTGAAGAAATGAATCTTCACACCTGAAGTTTTACTTTTATGAATCAACTATTTACTGGTCTGTATTCATATAAATGGTAATGTTATGATGTTGTTAATTAATATGGTTGCAATAAATAAGCTGACCCATAATGACCCCTGACAGTCACACAGTAGACACCTTAATGCAATCAAGCCCAGGTCAAAGTCAGGTCAACACCAAATTGTAAAATGGATATTGTCCTCCTCTCATTTTATTTTTTCCTCTTCTCTCCAGCAACCTCCTGTCTTCAGACTATGTGGAGCGCCAGTTTGACGAGGATGGGCGGCCGTCCCAGAACACGGTAGGACTTGCCCCATTTAACTCCAGCAAATGCGGTCTATCCATCTATTAGAATTACATGGAGTCAGTGAGCAAGTTTCCAATCAGAGTCTGTTTAATAGGATTTGATTTTTTGTGCTCAAGCCTACATCATTAGCACTTCAGTATAGCCTTTATGTCTAGTGTGTTTTCCTCCTGAAACTGTAACTCTGTCCCACAAGGGCAGGACTTGCTCATCTCGCTCTTCAGGCAGAAGCTCATAGTAATGGAAAGTGTTTGTCTGAATGACTAAAGGCTGGTGTGACTGATATCACCTCAGCTGGCTGTAGAGGAGGAAGAAGGCCGTGGCCTCAGGTGTGTCAGGTGACTGTTAGCCCTTGTTTTTCTAACAGTTCCTTTAGACCAGTGATTCTCAACCTTTTTCATATCAAGGACCTCTAATTTAGTCCACATTAGGACCACGGACCCCAATTTAATGAGATTTTGTCTCTTGGTCCCAAATCTGAGAATATTTTTATTGTTAGATATGATTTTGTCCAGAATTCCATGACTATCTGTATTGTAGGTAGAGAGATAACAGAGAAACTATCATCAAAACATCATTCTTCTACATTCTCTAACTGTGTTAACTTCTTGTAAATTAAATAATGCTGCAGTTTAACAATTCATCAATTTGCTGGGGACCCCCTGGAACCCCCTCAAGGACCCCTGGTGGTCCCCGGACCCCACGTTGAGAAACACTGCTTTAGACCATCAAATGACGCAAAAACCCATTGGAGCATTTTAGCAGCGGTTGCACAAAGAACAACTCTTGAAATATTTGATGTTATCCTCTCTCTCATGCATTCTAAACTTGTGCAATCTGCATGAAAACAATTCAAGGCTTGTGGGTTGAATCTTGTGGGTTTAGTTTGTCTATGAAGTCTCAGTGTTGTGCCCATGTCAGAGCCTGTTTCAGAGAGGAAGAAAGACAGGCCATGGTGGCTGTTGGGGGAGAAAGCTTCACTTTGCTCTCAGAATGGCAGGCACGAGATCAAGGTCCTCTCTAACTCGGCATCTGCCTCTTCCTCTCTTTACCTTTTTGCTTTATTTTAGTCTCTACCTTTCCCTCTCTCTCTTTCTCTGTATCTCTCTTCCTCTGTCTCCCTCTCTCTCTTCCTCTTTCTCTCGCTCCCTCTTTCTCTCTCGGAGGCCACCTGACCAATCAGTAGAAGGTTGCCATGGCTACCAGCAGTCAGCGGCAGAATGGTCCCACTTTGTCCTGGTCCTCCGACTCGTTGTCAGAGGCGGGAGAGAGAGAAGGAGTGACAGAGAGAAAAAAGGATCAGAGAAGGCGGCAGATAGTGCCGTGTCAGATACGGGACTGGAATGCTTAATGGAGACCAGGAGCTGCCTGGTAGCTGCTGAGGGGGATTAGCTGACCACACTAAGGACGCTTTCACTAGGAGAAGACACACTAATTTTCAGCAGGCAGCAGTAGTTGAGGGAAAGCTCTACATCAACATTAACTTCTCACAGCTAACAGAGGGGAGCACAACACCAAGGGACTGAGAAATTAGAACTTGTAGTCAATTTACAGAACCAACCAACTCAAATTTTACACTACACACTGCTCTTAGCGCTGTAACCAGAGGATCAGTATTGCTGCTGATCATCAGTTTTTATTTAAATTTTGAATTTTAATATTTGCTTGGTGTTGCTCAGTGGCTAGTTATTATTGCATTATAATTTTTGCACATTTTTCAGTGGCAGCTGTAATTTCTGCTTATATTCTGTGTAAACTGAAAGCAAGCATGTAGTTAATTTATACAATTCATTAGTTAAAGGTGCATTAAATAATTTATGGCTTTTATCGACCTCTATCGGCAACCAAGGAATGTAACAACATCGACAGGTCTCCGGCACAGCTTACAGTAGCCTGTAATGGACAAAAATAATAAAGTTACATTTTCACAATGGAGAGGAGTAAGGTAGTTAATCAGAGCACAGACCCATCAGAGATGTCTAGTCAAGAGGTAATCATGATGCACAATAATACAGCTGTGCTATTTGATTTTTTTGGCTTCACAATGAAATGTGTTGTAACGCCTTTTGGTCACTCTATCTTTGAACAGTTGAAAATGGGAGGGTGGAGGGTGGGGGGGGGGGGGGGGGTTTCCATATCAAAGAGTACGGGCCGGGAAGTGAGTGTTTGAAAGCCAGTCAGCACATAGCTGACAGGCGCAGATATATTATGGTCATTCTGTTGTATGTGATAGTAAAAATCTGATTTAATGCACCTTTGATGTAATTCAGTTCAAGTAAATTCTCTCATACGAACACACACACACACACACACATTTTTAATCACGTACACATACCCATGCGCTTGTGTATGTCTAGATGTTTGTGATTATACACTTACTAGTTGGTACACTTACAAACATCCACACATTCATCTATGGAGACACTTACAATAGAATGCACAAATTGCTCATGTGGACATTTCCTTTTCTGTATACATGAACAGGGAGCCTCACCACATACCCCCCCACCCCCCTCCCATTTCCATCTTGATTTATTTAGTTTTATTGACCAGCCAATAAATTCCTCCTTCCTTTGTGTGTCACCTTTTTATTGGTCCCTGTGGATCCATGTTGTTCCATTGAGCTGGCAACTGGCTTGTTGGGATTGAATCTCAATGACACACAGCTTATAGTGGAATTGAATTAAGGATGGGGATGGGGTGGAATGATAGGAGCTGTTTTATATATTGTCACTGTCCTGCAGAAACCTTGCTTCTCCAATTTCTGCCATTTTTCTGCTTTGTGCTACAATTTCTCACATTTTCTCCCATGTGAAGAAAATGTTCCATGATTCTGGTACCAAGCAAACCATTGGTCATACATTGTAATCCTTCAGAAATACATGGGAGTCAATGGGGAAAATATACCAGGTTCATATGATTTTAGCGGAGGCTGTAGAATTTGGGGGGGGGGAATTTACAGACTAATGCATTGATTGTCAAGGCGTACATATTGGGCTAATTTTTACAGGACTTGGGCATGGATGATCATTACTATTTACTGAAAGAACCGACAGAATTTGCTTCTAGCACACCTAGATAGAAAAGAAGAATGGAAAAGCAAAATGTTCTTAATTGACCCTCCTGTCCTATCTTGTCCTCTTTCCAAATCTCCTCCCATCTCTTCTCCTGTCCTTCCTTCTCCTCTCCTCTCCTCTCCTCTCCTCTCCTCTCCTCTCCTCTCCTCTCCTCTCCTCTCCTCTCCCTCTCCCTCTCCCTCTCCCTCTCCCTCTCCCTCTCCCTCTCCTCTCCTCTCATTCAGTGCTGAGTCAAAGTCCAGATATAAACCCCAGCTTTACTAATTTGGTTAGAGTTGATAATGTCATGTTTAATCCTCTTGGACAGGTAAATGTTTATTTGCTTTTTTTTGTATACGTATGCAAGTTTTTTCCAAGTGCTCCGTCCATATAATAGGAATGTGATTTCAGAGTTTTATTTAGGTTTCTAATGAAGTTTCCTGCTTACCTGCTCCTGTCCTCGCAGCATTTCTGCTACTTTTTTGTGTTGTGTTAATTACATCCCTGATATCTTAAGCAACTGTGCTTATTTGTGTGCATGTGAGTGGCCATTATCTGAAGCATGTACGTCTCCTCTGAAAAGGACACTCAATCCCCTTCAGTTAGTGTGTGTGCCGTGTCAGGCAATTGGATTTCCTCCACTTAGCCTTGTAATCCTACCTTTTATTTATTTTTTTCTTGCCCCTGGCTAAGTGCTGTGGGCTGCCTCACTGTTCGGTATGAATGCTGAAAGTCTTTTCCTCCGTCAACAGAAGAACTGATGCTGAATTTAAATAAGATCCACCAACCTACCAATACTTACTCTTTCTAAATGGTTTGATAGAGCAGTCACCAGCTGGATCCAGCGGTATTTTGGCCATTTATTTATTGTTAGCATATTGAGTTCACTATAGGCTGGCTTCAGCGTGGTTCCATAGATCCAATCGATCCTTAAAATGACTAAGCAATACAAATGGTCAAATGTTTCAGCCATATTTCACAATCTTTACACACAGACCATCTGTGTATTAGACTAATACTAGGCTCAGGAATTTTAAATCTGTTTATTAAGCTACTACTAGACTGGTATGTAAGACTAATAGCACAGTAGACCCTGGAATATTTTTGAGAGTCAGTGCCAAAATGCATTAACCCTCAAGTTTCTTTCTCCAAGAGGTGTCTGAGATATCACATTTGAGTTAGAAATTTGGACCTTCAATTACAGCGCCCTGACCAGGTCAATCAGTGTAATTTGTAAGGACTAGATCAAGGATTTAGGGCCTTTCAACGTTTGACATTTTGATCTTTAATTATCGTGTTCCCATCAAGCCAATCAGTGTAATTTTTAACCACCACAACACAGTGCCAAAGCACATCATCCCTCCAAGTTTCGTCAAAATTGGACAAGTGGTGTCTGAGATATCACGTCTGATGGACAGACAAACACAGCCGACCCATAGTCCACTTCCGATTTCATCTCATGGGGGACAAAA
The DNA here is from genome assembly GCF_046629955.1 of Centroberyx affinis. Taxonomy (NCBI): domain Eukaryota; kingdom Metazoa; phylum Chordata; class Actinopteri; order Beryciformes; family Berycidae; genus Centroberyx; species Centroberyx affinis. The sequence goes on along the minus strand of NW_027279330.1, from coordinate 219,482 downwards.
AGCCTCAGTTTTTAGCTTCCTCTCAGTGCAGAGTTTGACTAATGTGAGGTGGAACAATGATGCCATGGTTCAAAGACAGCCAGGTCAGCCATTGATTTGCCATCAACAGGAACCTGGCTCACTGAGTGTGAGGTAATGCCTTGTATGATTTAGTCCACTTTGAAGCAGATTACAGCCATAATGTCAGGAATAGCCCTCTTCCATGCATGTATCCTGGTAAGGCAGATTATGCCCAAACCCAGTTTCATGAACTGGACTCGATGGGCTTGGTTTGGGTCAGGCTCAATTTCTAACTAGATTGTTTTGTTTTGGGTTGGGCTGGGATTTGTTTGTATTTTTGTATTTGTATACTTTATTATCCCTGTGGGGAAATTTGTCCTCTGCATTTGCATATACACACACTAGGAGCAGTGTGCAGCCGCAGTACAGCGCCCGGGGACCAGCTCCAGTTCTTTTGCCAGTGCCTTGGTCAGGGGCACTGACAGGAGTATTAACCCTAACATACATGTCTTTGATGGTTTGATTCAAAACATTGTGGGGAATACATTTTATTACCAATCCCTACTTAAGGTTTTAGTCGAGTTTGAGCTCACAAAAAGCCATTAGCCATCAGACATGGCTTTAGTTCAGAGAGAGATTTTTCAGGTTTGTGTTGGGCAGAAATTTTCAGCGCCAAGTGTGACTCAGAGTAAAGGTTGACCAAGCATAGAGAATAGCAGCTCCAGGTTACTGCTTTTCTTTTTGGCCTGTTAGGCGTGCCAGACAACAGCAGGCTCAGGTGGCAGACATGACTTATTGGGGTTCATTACAAACACCTGAAACTGACCCTCATCACACACACACACATACACACACACACACCAACCGTCCTATGTCCAAGGATCTACAAACTACATCTGATGTCTACTTGATTACTGAATGTTGAGTTCTCTCTAAAGTGTAATTCTCTCTCCCTTGCACAAGTTGTTGTTTCTATGCTCACGCATTTAAAAACGTACACTTGTTGTTTAACTGACACTGACTGGCCTGATCACAGATCGTCGTAATCTGATCATTCACGTACCATGAGAGGGTGCTTGGAAACACTATATTCTGAACACAATTATCCAGTTAAGCCTTTCCTGGGATTATGAATAATCAGAGTAAGGCACCTGGAGTTGGGATGCAGTGACTTGCCAGTATCTGCCTGTACTGTTTAAGAGCACTGAACTTAAAGTATCAGCTGATACAGAGCACCAGTTCCATTACTTTTACAGGAAGTTATACTTCAACCATTAGCTGGTGTTATTGGACAAACAAATTCTGATAGAGTCCATTTTTCTCCATTAGAGAGGTATAGCTTCCTTTTAAGTGAGAAAAGTGCAGAGGATCAAATTACTTTGCTTTGACTTTTGACGTGTTATAAATGGCTGTTGGTTGTGGATTTTAGAATATGGCAAATTCTCATACATACTATTTTATCCTGTATCAGCATTATGTGTGATGCTACTGGTAAGAATGCATCCCTAACCTGGAATACAGGTCACATAATCAGTGGTATCTGAACATGAATTTCTCTCATTCACATACACACAGCTTTTCTTTGGTGATACTCCTGAAACATATATTAGCCAGGAGCTAGCGTAGGTGTAGGTTTTCCCGGACACTGGACAGCCAGTCATACAGTAGTCACTGATAGCTGCCGGTCGACCCAGTAGGTCATCTGTAGGCCCCAGGCTGATGGAAATACTCACACGTGTGTATTTAGAGGCCAGGGGTTTCGGTGTGGGTTTCATTTTCCGATATTGATGTGAACGCATGACCAGACGGTGGAGCGTTAAGTGTCACACTCTAATCTGTGTGTGTGTATGTATGATTGATGTGTTTGATTCCAGGGAGGTGAGCACTGCTACTACCATGGGTGTGTGCGGGGGGTGCCTGGCTCCTGGGCCGCTCTGTCCACCTGCCATGGCCTGCGGTGAGTAGAGCGCTCCCACATAACTTTGTCACTTTGTCACTTCACTTCAGGTTTGGCAGCGTTCAAGCTTTTACATAATGCTGAAAGTTCACAAAAGCATTTACGCCTGGTTATTAACCAGGAAAGATGTTTTTTTCTTAGTTTTTCTGTTTTCCCCCAATGCCAGAACTTGATAAAATACACATAATACTACAGTAAAAGAAGCCCACCTCTTCCCAAACTGTCCCCTATATCCCAAATACAATCTGCCATATGCCGTTTACACAGATACACATGTACACCAGTTCACATACATCCAAGTCCATTTATATATAACTGCCCAATTAGAAAATGTGGTTGTTTTGTTCATCTTAAAGTAAATGTTTTGTGGATTGTTCAGCAAGTTTTTTGGATTCCTTTGAGTCACTTGTAATCTTCCTGCTATGTTTTTGTTTTGTGTTTTTTTTTTTGCAGGGGGATGTTTTCTGATGGGAACTTCTCCTATGGGATTGAGCCCGTTCTCTATGGCAGTGGAGAGGTGAGTGGGAGGAGGAAAGACTCAGTGGGGTGGACCAGCCGGGTGGATTAGTAGTAAACAAACATATGTTTTCTCGGTGTCAAGCTAGGCAGCGAGATCATGTGGAAAAACACAGAGCTTGCAGGCTAGAATATGCTCCAAAATATTCCCCTTGTTTTGCCTCCAGGATATTTTCAAAGGTGCAGCTTTCTTAGTTCCTTCAGGGATGGATGCGCACGAAAAGATTTCCTGAATTAATTAAACATCAAACATGTTGTTGGAGCCAAAGTTTCAACATTGGAGTGCTCTGAAAATGATGGTCTGTATATTCTTTTAAAGCAGTCGAGATATGGTTGAAATCTTTTAGTGTGCAGCCATCCTAAATCTCTCTCTCTCTCTCTCTCTCTCTCTCTGCCTCTCTCTCTCTCTGCCTCTTTGTCTGTCTGTCTCCCTCTCTCTCTCTCTCTCTCTCTCTCTCTCTCTCTCTCTCTCTCTCTCTCTCTCTCTCTCTCTCTCTCCTCTCTCTCTCTCTCTCTCTCTCTCTCTCTCTCTCTCTGTCTCTCTCTCTCTCTCTCTCTCTCTCTGCCTCTCTGTCTGTCTCCCTCCCTCTCTCTCTCTCTCTCTCTCTCTCTCTCTCTCCCACTCTCTCTCTCTCCCCCTGTCTGCCTCTCTGTCTGTCACTGTCTATCTCTCTCTCTCTCTTTCTCTCTCTCTCCCTCTCTCTCTCTCTCTCTCTCTCTCTCTCTCCCCCCCCCCCATCTGCCTCTCTGTCTGTCTCCCTCTCTCTCTGTCACTGTCTATCTCTCTCTCTCTCTCTCTCTCTCTCTCTCTCTCTCTCTCTCTCTCTCTCTCTCTCTCTCTCTCTCCCTCTCTCTCTCTCATATCTCGCTGTCTGACTTACTGGCAGTTCAGACAGTGTTACTATATCTGTGTGTTGCTGTATGGAAAGTATTGAGTTGATACATAATCCCCCAGAAACAAACCTCCTGTCTCATCTTCTCTCTGCGTGAGACATCATCCGAGAGAGAGTGAGACCGAAGGATAGAGATGGAGAGTAAGAGAGCTAGGCAGGGGGAGGGAGGGAATGAAGGAGAGATGGAAAGCTATTGAGGAAGAAAGAGACCTGGAGGAGAGAGAGGGAGAGATTGGAGAGAGGTGCAAAGAAATAAAAATTGGACACAAGCAAAAATTTTCAAAAATATTCACATTTGATTTTAGAAGAAATGGATTTAGAAAAAGAGTGACGTAAGGGAGGGGGAAGGAAGGGTGTGGAGTGGAAGAGGCCGAGCTTTTTTCCCATTAAGACCCATGGCAATCGAAGTACGGCTCAATTACATAGACTGGAGAGATGGATCAATAGCCTCCCAACTCTTCTTCAAACTGTCTCTCTCTCTTTCTCTCTCTCTCTTTCCCTGTCTACCTCCGATGGGTCATTTTCATAAAGTATTTATCCCCCATCTCAAGTGTACCGCAGTGTCCAGTAGTGTTATTGCCATTATATGACAGCCGAGTGATTGATTAATTATGCATTAGAACACTTTTCTCCCGTTGATGCTGGGCTACCTCAGAGGACATATCAACGCTTTTTTCACCGAGAAAAGCTTTTAAGGCAGAGACGAGCAGTAATACCACCGGATCAGCTGCTCATTTCAAAGTTTGCATGATTTGCCTAGCACAGTTTTTCTCTTGTTCAAGGGGATGAGAGCGCTCGTATAACATAAGCTTACATATCAGTTGAAGCACTGATGTCCCCGTCCGTGTTTATCAGGGTCAAAATTCATGATTCATTCAGATCAACTTCAACCTAAAAAAGCACAGTCATGCTTTTATCCAGTGGAGGGTTTTGCTGAGCATGCATACTCTTTGTCAGTGCCGCCCTGCTTCACATTCATACAAATATGCACATTATATATTATATTATTATTCCCCTCCAAAAGTCTGTGACCCATCTGGAGCAGTCTTACTTGGGGGGGTTTATGGCTTGAGGTGTTTTACTTTAGTATGACATTTTCGTTTTTGTATGGGTGTGTATAGGTAGGTATAGGTGTTCATGAAGGGTGAACCACCAAAATTGGCTGTTCTGGGGACCCATAATCGTCAGCAACGTTTTCTTTTTCATTGTCATTTTGGAAAAACTATTCCAAAAAGAATACAACACAAATAAAAACACAGCAAAGGTGATTCAGGAAATTCTCATTCTCTGTCCGGGATAATACTTTTTAAGAAGTAATTTTACCTTTTTGGTGTAGGTGCTGAAAAGTAAATATGTTGCATCAAAATAGTGAAATATTTCTTTCAGTGCTGTCTGTGACTTTGGGTTTTGAGAGATTAAAGCCACCACTATGTTGAATAATCTTCACTTTTGAACTAGCAGCTCAGAAATGAGGGTGAATAATTACATGAATGATTTTCTTGTCTTCTCTTTGTTTACTTTGATATATAATGCACCAATCATGTACTAACTGATTAACTGTCCCTCTGTGTGTGTCTGTGTCTCTGTGTGTTTCTCATGCTGTTTCCGACCCATCTGCCCACCTGGAGCAGAATGACCATGTGGTTTATCGCATGCCTGATGTCGAACTCTTCCCGCCTGCCTGTCCAGGTACGACCTCGACCCGCCTCACAGAGCATCTACAAACAGATACCTGGCCTTCTGTCCCTTCCACTGTAACTGTCTGTCTGTCTGCCATTTTGTCCCTCACGCAATGAAAATAATTTCCGTCTGTCAAATGCGATATCTAAGACACCACTAGACTGATTTTGACAAAACTTGGGAGGGATGACACATTTTCACACAATTTTCACACAAGTTGCAACATTTTGAAAAAATACAATTATGGCCTAATGGAGGCTCTATAATTAAAGGTCAGAATTTTAACTCAACACCGTAAGACTGATTCACATGAAGCTCCCTACACACATCCATCTTTCCTTTACACTCCTTTACACTTTCCTTTACACTTTGCTTTATAACTCCTTAACTGCTACATCATAAGCCAGAGTGACACAAATCTTACTACGCAAATCCAGCTATCCTTACAAAAAACTCTGAGACACCACTGGTCTGACTTTGATAAAACTTGGTGGGATGATGCACTTTGTGTTCTGGTGTTAAAAAAATATGCTGATTGGCCTGATGCTATAATGAAAAGTCACCTTGAAACACTGTAACTGCTACACCATGATGAAACTTGGAGGGATGATGGATCTTGTTACTGGTTGGCCCCAAGGGGGGCCTGCATCACTCCTGTTCACTGTCGCCTTGTTTCTCCTTGACATTGGATGGTACAAAGCAAATGTTCTCTGATGCAAGTCTGTTTTAGTTGTGCTACACACACACACACAGACACACACACACCCTGCCCTTCCTCAAGTTGTGCAGCTGCCCTCCTCGCCCTTGCTAAGCATCTCATTTGGCTTCCTCTCCTCTCCTCTGTCTCCTCTCCACCCCTCTGCCTCTTTCCATCCGTCTCTCCCTCCTTCCTGTTACCCAACTCCTGCCACTCCTCCCTCCCTGTCTCCTCACCCTTTCCTCTCCCCATCTGGCCGGTCTTCCTCTCTCCTCTCCTCTCCTTCTTCCTCTCCCTCCTCTCCTTCCTCATCTCCTCTTCTCTCCTCTCTTTCTCCTCTCCACTGGCTGTGTGATATTGATTTCTCCTGCAGATCAGCGTACTAAAATACATGGCTTTATCCATCCCAGCGACTGATGACTAGCCACTTTTTCACTCACTCTCTCTCACTCCCTCTCCCTACCATCTGTGTGTGTGTGTGTGTGTGTGTGTGTGTGTGTGTGTGTGTGTGTGTGTGTGTCCCAGGTTGCTCTGTGAACAGCACGCAGCCTGAGGGGCAGACAGACCGCCACAGCGATGTGGACGGTGAGGCGGAGGGAGACGAGGAGGCAGAGATTGGAGACGACTGGTCTGAGCAGGAGGAGCCCGTCTTTCCAGAAGGCCTGAGACGCTCCAAAAGACAAGTCAGTTCTCCCACGCTCTCTCTCTGAGTCAGATAAGCATATTCACACACGAGCTCGTTTGAGCACCAGCAGGCTTGCCAGGAACACATTTTGTACACACTGCAACAGGGTCACCACCAACACAACGACAGAGCTGTGAGACGCAGCCATATGCAAACACGATCAATGTTTTACAAAGCAGCCCATCTGATATGCAACAGTGAAACCCAATCAATGCCATATTTCCATAGAGAAGGCGGTAGCAGCGTCTCAGCTCTCCAGTCTCCCTTCCATGCTAGTAAAAGTAGAATCCCAATGTAATCGGACACGGACGCTGCAATATACCTTTTCAGACGCACAGCAATATTCTGTTGAATGAATGAATGATCGCTGTCTGCTATCCTCTCAAGGACACAGACTCTAGAGTTTCACCGGCATCAGCGTGTGTGTGTGTGTAACAGTTTCACCTGCTGGGGGTGTGTGTGTGTGTGTGTGTGTGTCTGTTTGTCCTGTGTGAAGGTGATTATGACAGCAGACTCAAAAGTCTGGCTGTATGGCTTTCTTTTGCCCCCTTCAGGTGCGACGAGGCCAGCGCACAGTTCAGACCGAGACCAAGTACATTGAGCTGATGGTCGTCAATGACCACGATCTGGTAGGTGTAGGAAGCTTTTACCTTTTTCTTTGTAACTGCAATATAAAAGTAACAATATAGAAGTGAACCTTACTCCTGAAAAGCAATTACACTCTCTCCTCTCCTCTCCTCCTCCCCCTCCTCCTCCTCCTCCTCCTCCATAGTTTGTCCAGCTCCGTCGGTCGGCCTCCCAGACAAGGAACTTTGCCAAAGCAGTGGTTAACATGGCCGATGCGGTGAGAGCACATTACAATGGTCTCTACTCAAATTGAATAAAACCCAGATAAGATTTGTTCAGAATATAACACAATCTATGTTGCTGAGGAGGTGGCTGTACTGTGAGCCCTTCATCTATATCAGTGATTCTCAACCTTTTTCATATCAAGGACCCCTAATTTACTACACATCAGGGCCACGGAACCCCATTTGATGAGATTTTGTCTCTCGGACCCAAATCTGAGAATATTTTTATTGTTAGATATGATTTTGTCCAGAATTCCATGACTATCTGTATTGTAGGTAGAGAGATAACAGTGAACTAAAAACAGTCATTCTTCTACATTCTCTAATTGTGTTCTTGTAAATGAAATAATAGTGAAGTTTAACAGTTCATCAATTTTCTGGGGACCCCCTGGAACCCCCTCAAGGACCCCTGGTGGTCCCCGGACCCCACGTTGAGAAACACCGATCTATATTACATTGTGAAGCACTTTGTAACCAGTTTAGAAAGGTGCTATAAATTCAGTTTTATTTAATTTTTTACTCTGCTGGTACATTTTGGTAATTCAGAATCCATTAGCTACTGTGGTTGGTTGACGAAAAGTTTCATGGCCATACTACAACCAGTGGTATTCAGGCTGATAGCCAGGTGTAGCCTATATGCCCAGAGTTGGCTACACTCCTCATACCTGTTTATATCCTATCAGATTGCAGGTGCATTCTGTTACCAATAGAAATGTTCTTTTGTAAATTTGGAAAGTGTCATGTATGGAAACACTGAGATAAATAAGGTAATTTTGCCTGTAAAATTGCCTGTATTGTACAGCTCTCTATATAAACTCTATATAGCTCTCTCTAAGCATGCATGATTTTTTTGTTTTCTGTAAAGCTCTTTCCCACATACTTAGTTGTTAAACGCGCTCTATCAATAAACTTGAGAGGGAAGATGGTAAACAACGGATAGTACGACAAAGGAAGATGACTATGAATTTTGGCTGTTGTGGTTGCACCTCTGCTCCTAGATCATACTTGATCTTGCTCATGATTTTCCCTTTTTGATGTGGCCAGATCTACAAGGAGCAGCTCAACACCCGCATCGTACTGGTGGCCATGGAAACCTGGTCCTCCCACAACATGGTCTCCGTGGGCGACGACTCCTTGCTCACCCTGCGCGACTTCATGAAGTACAGGAAGGAGAGCATCAAGGAACGCAGCGACGCCACACACCTCTTCTCGTGGGTTCAGTCCCCCTCAGACCAGGGCCTGATCTTGGTCGGCTCATATATTGTCCTGTTGAAACCTTGCGTGTTCAAGCAGTTTAGGAAAAATGGATGATTTTTGCCATGGAAACCCATATATTGTGACAATGCATTATAAAATGATTTGGCTTGCTTCCAGGGTCATCAAACATTTTGTACACATAGAGGACAATGTCACTTGTCAATTACAGAAATTAAACAAAAACAAACAAAAAATGGATGGATAATTGAACTGATGAGGTGGTACAGCTTTGGTCTGAGTTCCTCCACATGACGCAGTCTCCCTGTGTTTCCTGCAGGGGGAGGACGTTCCTGAGCAGTCGCAGCGGGACGGCCTACATCGGGGGCATCTGCTCCCTCACCAGGGGTGGGGGGGTCAATGAGGTAAGACTTGTGCCAACTCCACTGTATAGAGTAGCCTTTGGTTGCTGTTAAACACAGAAAGTGACTTGGAGAGGGAGAGACAGAGAGAGAGACTGGTATGTCCACAAAATGCCTTCAAATTCATGGTATGCAAAACTAGTGCAGTGCCCATTCAAAATAGGCGTAGGTTATCAGTCACTTGCTTTGAGCCCCGCTGCTGCACAGAGCGCTGTTCACTTGTTTATTCAAAGTTTATTAATATTGAACATGTCGCGTGTCCAATCCGACACTGCACGTCCTTGGGTCCCCAGCAATACAAGTGTGAAGTAGATCGGACGAATGGTTCTTGAGATATGCAAAGGACACACATACACTCAGAGATTCCTTGCTTTATAGTATGATATGGTTGGTTTTCATTTCTAAATTATTCTTCCATATGATCCTATGTTGTTTTGGATGGAGGCAGCAAGAAAAGTTTGTTTTCACCTACACTCCAGTATTAAAGCACCAATTCCAGTTTTGCTTCTGGTTTTAGTCATGTTTGTGTGTGTATGTGTGTGTGTGTGTGTGTCTGTGTGTGTGTGTGTGTGTGTTTCAGTATGGCAACGTGGGCCCCATGGCCATCACGTTGTGTCAGACCCTTGGCCAGAACATCGGCATGATGTGGAACAAGGAGCGGCCCACGGCAGGTGAGACCAAAGAGCTTTAACCTGACCTGCGAGCATGAGCCATGGAACGCACGGTGGTATATTGCATATTCATTGTTTGCGTCCTTGCACAATGATTCATGGGAGATTGGCGGACAGGGACAGTTGGCTCTGTCACGGCTCAAAAAAATGAATGGGCTTCAAGTAGGCAGTTGCTCTTCTAGAGGGTTTCTTAGACTAGATGGAAATCCACCATTCATGGCTCAGATAAAATTTGATGTTTTCATTGAGATATCCTGACTTTTGCATGTGCCTCCACAGAACTCAAGCTGTTCATCATGCACATAGTGCTGATGCAAGCTTCTCTGCAGTATTGTAAACCTGTGGCATTATACAACCTTCATTTGATTTACCACTTTAATTTAGCTCTGATAAAACGCTGCATCTAGCCTTTATTATATGAACTACTCCCCCAAGTGGTGGGAGGCCAGCAGTGCAGAGCATGACTGTAAAAGGCACTGGAAGTTGTATTGTCCTGTGCAGTTACTTGGCTATTGACAGGTCTTGTGTGTGTGTGTCTGTGTGTGTGTGCATTCAGGAGACTGCAGGTGTCCAGACCCATGGTTGGGCTGTATCATGGAGGATACAGGGTAAGCACTTATTTATTTACAGTAAAATAATCGGAGACCTGCACTTAATAATTTTCTCCCACGTGGTGCAAAGAATTCTGACCTAAAACTGGAATCAATGGAAAAGAGGACAAAAAAATCGCACACCAAATCACTTATGCATTTTTTTTCTGTAAAATATGTTTTGGTAAAATGTCCAAAATGTCTGCCAACAATCCTGAAGGAAGTCTTAACGCTGGTGTTTCCTTCAGCATAACCAAACTCTGTAGATCTCCCACTAATTTCCCACTGAAAATAAACCAACGAGTTGCACAAATAAACATTAACCCCTCCTGACTTTTTCCCATTTTTTGCGCTGAAAATACTTCAGATTGTCTGTATTTAGGATGTTTTTGTGTTAGGCCTGTGTAAATTACTCTATTCTAACAAACAAGAAAGGACATTTGATTAATTAAATTAATTTATGGGAAGATTTAAATTAAACTGTATCATCATATAGTTTGTAAAAGTAATCACTCCCGTGTTTTATTTTGGACTAAATACCATAAATGGCCAAAATTTGTTCAACAGTATATTCTATTTATTCAGACTTTATTTTTAGGTGTTTTGAGCAATATTTTCCCCTCAAAGCTTTTCAAATTCTAGGAGACTAATGTAATATTGAATTGATTTCTCCTGTTTCTCCTCCATGTCCATGTCAATCAGCTACTACCTGCCCAGGAAATTTTCTCGCTGCAGTATAGACGAGTACCTGCGTTTCCTCCAGCAGGGAGGAGGCAGCTGTCTCTTCAACAAGCCCAGCAAGGTGAGAGTCGCTTGGCATCAGAGAGGCGCTTTCTGGGGTTTAATCACTGGTTTGGTGATAGAAATGTAAGAACAAATTTGACAGTTTTCACTGGGACGGCATAGGTTCACAACAAGGTTCCTGTTTATTTGTTTTTTATTTTTAATTTGTTCTTCTCTCTTTACTGTTTATCTTCATTGTACTGGCTGAAAGACAAACCAATTAAGCCTACACATTTCACATTGGTAGAACATTTTCGCTGTCACTACCAGCTTTCAGGCTGTTTTCTCAGCTCTCAATATCAGTAGTTGCAAACAGGCAAGATAGAAAAATATGATCTGGGACACAAAAAGAATTCTACTTTTTCCCTATTCATAATTCAAAATTTTTGACTAGGATTTCCAAATATTTGACTAGGATTTCTAAATTAAAGTAAGAAAGTGGTGCTGCCTACGGGTCCTCAACATTTCATCACGTGGTTGAGCATGCATGAACTCCGAGATAGGGGTAAAGTACATGCATTTAACAATGAAGTTCTACCAAAGTGAAATGTCCTCTAGTATGTAACATAACTCTTCATTTTGGTTTTAATGGATTCTAATTGACAGCTCTGATGAATCATGCTGTTTGAGTCTATAAATCCCTTCCATAATGTTTTTCCTGTAGCTGCTGGACCCATCAGAGTGCGGCAACGGATTTGTAGAGCAGGGAGAGGAATGTGATTGTGGATCCCAAGTGGTGAGTACACTTGAATTTACTCATTTCTTATTGCTGTGGGAAGCTGTGCACACTATGCGATGGGGCGAAGATGGGCTGTCTGTCACACACATGAAGACAAGGGAACACACACTACCTGATTTCATCATTCAGAAACATTTTCCCATCCATCCAGAATAATTCCCTGTAAATACAATTACAAAACAGATTTTTGCTTCATGGCAAAGAAGCTGCAGTTTACAATTACGATTACAAATGTATTTTGAAGTTACATTATTACAAGGACAATAGTGATGAGGAATTGTGTATGAGGCTTTTTTCACTTAATTTGTAATTGCATATGTATGTGGATAGATCCAGGCACATTGCCATTTTATACCATTATGAGAATTATTTCTCCCAAAAAACAATCGGCCTTATCAAGAACTTATGAAGAGTTTAGCAAGTGGAGTTGGGAATCTCTACTGATGTAAACTGTCTATGTGAGTGGGAGCTGTTGTTGTTAAGAAAGCGATGTCTCTTCCAGTTCATTCTCTTTTTCTTCCCACTTGAGTTAAGCTCCCATGGCTATTGCAGGATCACACTCAGATTTCAGTCTTGGCGAGTCTCCATACAAACACACAGGCCCGGCCAGACTGAACCTAACAAAATCACACATGTTTGAAAAAATCTCATCAGGCTCCGACTGGTCTGGAGTCTTCGGGAGAGCCGGAGTCTCCGGTCTTTAACCTATTCACACTACAGGATAATATTTGCTCACCGTTGTGCCGGAGTTTGTAGAGAGGAGGTTACTGAATGACACTTAATGGATGGAGCATGAGTACAGGACTTCAAGGCATGATGCAAAACACACTGAGACTCAACATCTACTACAGCTGTGCTAAGTATTCTCTGACTCATAGGAGTGTGCCCGGAGCGGAGGGGCCTGCTGTAAGAAGTGCACCCTTACCCACAATGCCATGTGCAGCAATGGCCTCTGCTGCAGGGACTGCAGGGTGAGCTGCTTCTACACACCACTTTAATTGGTTAGTTTGTAGTCACTGGTGATCAAGGCCATGATTGACCCTCTTCTTCATCTCTCTCTATTCTCTCTCTTGCTCTGTGGTTGTGTATGACAGTACGAGCTGAGAGGGGTGACGTGTCGCGAAGCTGTCAATGACTGTGACATTTCAGAGACCTGTATGGGAGACACCAGCCAGGTAAAAAAAAAAAGAACAAACATGTCCGTGGAATTATCAAAATGCCTTACAGCCCATACTGACTGAATCTCTATATCATACCTTTTAGAGAATGTACAATTGTGAAGCACAGATAATGTTCTTTGTCTTGCAGTGTCCCCATAATGTCCATAAGCTGGATGGCTACATGTGTGATGCTGGCCAGGTAAAGTCAGGCTAACTGTGGGATCTGGGTTTGTCAGTGTCTCTTTTGTTTAATTCCCCTTTCTAAGACCCCGCTCTCTCCGCTCCCCCCTTCTCATTCTCTGTCAGGGTCGTTGTTACGGCGGTCGTTGTAAGACCAGAGATGGCCAGTGCCGGACTTTGTGGGGACACAGTAGGTTTGGATTGGATATTGAACTTTAATTCTTGACGCTGTATGGCCCTCTGATGGTTGCAGCAGGAATTGCATGGCAGTTTGTGGTGGTGGTTTTCTTAAGATATTTTATGATACTTGATAAAAGCCATGAGGAAATACATAATGACACTTGAAGCAATGTCTTGACATTTTTTATTTTTTATTTTTCATTAAAAGGGCTCGTCACAATGTAAGGAAAAAATATTTATTGGCATTCATGTTATCTGAAAAATGGCATGTTAGCTTTGTTAGCATTTCTCATTAAAACCAATGGGTGCCTATAGTCATATAGGTACATATAGGTAGTAGTACCTATTGTTTTGAGGAATGATATTTAATCATAAAATGCCATGTTTGGGGAAGCTGAGGGGCACATGTAGAAATACAATATTTTTTTCACTGTGAAAAGTGCCTGCTGATGAGAAATGACTGACCAGAATTACTAATGTAAAGCTATGGCTTGTAGTGCGCTGAGTGAAATGCTCTGATCTCCCTTCCCAGACTCCGCTGACAGGTTCTGCTATGAGAAATTCAACTCTGAAGGCACAGAGAAAGGAAACTGTGGTCGGGATTCCAGTGGTCAGGGATGGGTGCCGTGCAACAAGCAGTGAGTGAACAGCATGACTCCTTAAATTCCACTTTGAAGGCTCAAAACGTCTGTGCAAGCGTAAATTCACATGCACCTGCTTTACATGACCTTTATTTCTTGACCTGCTTTGCACACACAGGCAATGCCACATGTAGTTCTTCAGCTTTGAGTGTCTTTCTCATGTTTTTTTCCATCATCTTGCTTTCTGTCTCGTCTTCCCTCCCTCCCTCCCTCCCTCCCTCCCTCCCTCGATCAGAGATGTTCTCTGTGGTTTCCTGCTGTGCACCAACCTGACAGCTAAGCCGCGGTTTGGAGATCAGCAGGGGGAGCTCACCAGTTTGACCATCTACCATCAGAACAGATACCTGGACTGCAGGTCAGACAGCTTTTCTCAAGGCTTTGGTGCCTCTCTGACAGTGTGGTGGGTTTGGCCTGAGGATACGGGGTTGAAAAAAAAAAAAAACCTTAGGGACCTACAGAGGGCTACTGAAACCCTTTCAGATTCCCTATACTAGTAAAAGACAGTAGGATTGGTATTGGATCTCAGTCACATGCAATAAATAACACCTATAATTTGTTTAATTTTGTATTTTCATTTAGGATGGTCAGACAAACAGTTTAGTGGGCAGGGAAACCCCAGACTGAGGCAAAAGAGTGACAGAAAGTAGAAGCACTTAGAGAAGACAAATGGCAACGTAAAAGAGAACTAATAGGGGTGAAAGTGAGAGAAGGGAAGATTAGGAGGTGAAAGGGGGAGGGGAGAAAGAGGTGAAAGTGAGAAGAGTTGCCAAACGGCGTCAGAGAAGGCACCGATCTAGGAGGGACAACCGATCCTGGACCTGAACCTGACACCTTCGACACCAGTCAAATAGTACTACTAGCCTGCTTTTTTCACTTTGGGCGACGGCCAGTAAAGGCTGGAGGAAAACATTGGAGGAATAGGATAAAGAAACCGTCCCGCCTCCTGTACTCCCCTGACTTTCTGTGACCCTCTGACCCGTACTGTTTGCAGGGGCGGCCATGCAGTGCTGGAGGACGGCTCGGACCTGGGCTACATAGAGGACGGAACGCCGTGCGGGCCGAACATGATGTGTCTAGAGCGCCGCTGCCTCCCTGTCACCACCTTCAACCTCAGCACCTGCCCCGGCTCCTCCTCCTCACGCATCTGCTCCCACCACGGGGTGAGTCCGGTCTCTGCGGTCTGGTCCCACCTCAGGGTGTCGACCTCCGCCCAGGGGGAACGGAAGGCAGCCTTGACGCACGCGAGCTCCATATGAACACAGTTTGTGTGCCTTGGCATTCATGCTTCTCGCGCTTTCATGATGACAATGCACCTGAAAACTCCAATACAAAACAACCCCAACAACAGCAAAACACAACTATATAACATTCATATTCGTTTCGGCATCAAGCATGAGCCAGGCATTAGGCTGAATTTATACTTGACTGCAAAACTATGTGTCAAAAGAAAAAGACCATGGTTTTCTTTCTTCAGCTAATCATAATGCCTTTCTTTCTTCATAGGGTGAATTTGAAAGTAAACCTAATGACTGGAAAAATGGGTGTAGTTGAAGAATAGAACATACTCAGACACAGAGAAAATTAATGAAAAATCCTCCTTAATATATGAAAAATATGAAATGCAGCATAAAATCAAATTAAAAGATAAATATATAACAAATGAGAAAATATGAGGGGGAAAAAGTGAATTTATAGTGTATATACAGGATGTGTAAAATGTGCATCGTGTTCTCAGTTGCACGCAGCTTGTGTTGTCTTGTGCTGCCTCCAACTGCTTTAAATATTCCCAGTGTTGAAATACCAATCAGGAGAAAAACTAGGTCTTCCACATGTTCATGTTCATGCTGTTTTGATTGTTGCATTGTAACATTCATGCAGTAAATTGGACTTGTTGAATTTAAATGACACATTATGACTTTGGCTAATTTGGTTGTGGATTGTGGATCTGAACAGAAAATGACAATTTGGAAGTATCAAATTTTGAGTCTGAATCTGAACCTTTTCCTCCTGCTGTCTCTCCTGCAGACTTGCAGTAACGAGGTGCGGTGTATCTGTGACCCAGACTACACAGGCAAGGACTGTAGCGTGTTTGACCCCATCCCCATTCCCACCCCTCCCGAGGGCCCAGAGAAATACAAAGGTAACTACACTGAACACATGGTGCTCTCAACAACCAGCCACAGTATGGTACAGTGTTTGTCCTACCTTCAGTCAGCAACAGTTGCTCCTCACATCTGAATGTGATAAAACCACAGGTGCAATTCAGAGGATATCTAAATAAGTCAAAAGTCCTCAAAAACAGAGCATGGTTGTTTTTCCTGTTCCACTATCTATATTCAAATTGCCTGAAGTGGTTAAATACATGCTAAATAAACACATTCTTGGGCATTTTCCATCTTTTTACTACCTTTTGATGCTATAATCAATACTGATACCAAGTACTGGTATGGTAACAACAGGTATCACGTTTCGGTACCCAGCCCTATCACATACTGTTGTTTTTTTTTCCCTGCCTCACTGGCTGACTCCTTCACTCCCACAGGTCCCAGTGGTACCAATATCATAATAGGCTCCATCGCTGGGGCAATTCTGCTGGCAGCGATAGTCCTAGGGGGAACTGGCTGGGGATTTAAGTAAGAGCTCCGGCATGCCTCCGTCTGTGTGTGCCTGCTGTGTTCCTCTGTCAGCTAACACACATGCCTGCGGCTGACTGTTGAATGCTTACTCACCGCAAAGACTTGTATGCTTGCCGTGTTACCCATAGTCATGCTGTGCACGGTTTGCCCTCCTCTGCAGTATGGAAGAAGGGGTTTTGTTAGAGAAAAAGAGCACCAATGGCACTATTTATAAGCCCTCACTAGCCCTTTTGGCTAGTAAGCTCTTTGATGAACTTGCCATTGTGCAATAAGACGATCGGCAGTAGTTTCACCGTTATGTGTCTTGTATTTATTTAGTTTGCTATGGTGTACAATGCTGTTGATCAAAGAGTGTATTTGCCAACAAATTGGTATATTCCTTTTAAGTTAGGCAGTGGTATAGTGATGCAGACTTCCTACAGTGTAAATTAGTGTTTATTCTAAAAATGACTAAGGAGCTGTATTGGACCCTTCCACCCCCTGACTCTCCATGTTCCACTCCACACGGCTGGATATGAATCGCAATTGCTCTGCTGTAGTTTGTTTTATTGGCATTCTGCACTATCTTGCCTCATGCTGGCTTTGCTGTGGCATGCCTTCTGCTTGCAATGAAATAAAGAAGCTTGTCTCAAACTGTAATCTTTTGGCTTAACTCCATGGCTGTAGCCTAGAAGATAGCTTTAGTTCTGCTGTAGATCTGATCTTGGAGCTACTGCACTTCATGGAAAATTCTCATAACGTTGTATGCCAATAGACTATGCAGTGCTAAGGTTTTTTTGTGGATAACAAAAGACAAAGATGGGAGATATACTCAAATGAGCAGAAATACTTTATTTTGTGCTTTGCTTTCTAAAATGCGTTTGTTGCATGATTTTTCATACCGCCTGTTGCCTTCTTGGGACAAAAGTTGATCTTCTTTCTCATCTTTCTACCTCTCCTGTTCTCTGCTCCCTCCTCTCGTTCCTGCTCTCTCCTCACTGCTCCTGCCTCACTGCGGATCCAGAAACATCCGAAGAGGAAGGTATGATCAAGCCATGGTCTGAACTCACACCAAAGCAATAATGTTGTTGTTCAGCATTGAATTTGTCAACACAATGCCATCACATCTGTTTCGTCTGCAGCTCCCAGCCCCTGCTTCCTTAACCTCTGTCCACCCACTTTAAGGCATTCCCAAGCATTGTCCACCCATTATACATTCACACATACAACATAATGTAATTCCCTACCTACATGTGAACCAGCTCATGAACAGTTAAGGACAATAGTATATCCTAGTTTGCTTCATCGTATTCACTGCATGTCCCACAATGACTTGGCTGCCATTTCTAGGATATAGCTGCTATTTTCAGTGGGGCTTTGCCTTTTGCATCCCACAGCTACAATACACACTGTTGAGTCAGACCACCATGTTAACTTTGTAATCTTTATTTAGTAAGAGAGCCAATAAAAGGCAAAATCCTCTTTGAAGTGCTTGTTTTGGTTTCTTTTCCAACATTTTATGATTTAGCCCATACAGTGTTTTCTTTTTTTAAATCTGTTCTTAGCTGCACTGTCCCTTGGGTCAGATTTCTCAAACTTTGTTCTGTCTTCCTTCCCTCTCTCTCTGCCCCTCTTTATCTTCCTGTCTCCCCCCCCTCCCCCCGTTCCTCTTTTCTTTCCAGATCTGGAGGAGGATGAATTGTATCTCTCTGCTGCCCTGTCTTCCTTACACTGTGCCCGATCCATTCTGAGGAGACAAAAGAAAGATGTCTTCCACTTACTTTTCCTTTTCTGATTTCATGAACGCTGTCTCCATCAGCATTCTCCTCCTGGAAAGTCTTAAAGCAATATTCCACTCACTTTTAACATGGGGATTATTTGGCACCTGACCGTCATGAAAACCATAACATAAACTAATCACCAACATTGGATGCAACTGGGACGAGTTCAGATTTTTACTTCCCATTCATTTGAATGAGGCCACAAAAATAGCCTGAAAACTTTCATTTAACACGTTTGTGAACAGATTCACCAACAGATCCTGCTTTGGCAGTCCTGGGTCTATAGTCATTCTGAATTTCTATTCTTGGTTTACACTAAAATTAGTATTTAAAAATAAAAGTAGATCCGGTCTCTCAAACAGGAACTAGCTCTCCTCCCTCCGCAAAGTTCTCTTCTATCAATAAAAATGCTATATGGCGAAATTATGTTCTCATAACATTGGACCCACAGTCAATTGAAAACCACAGTAGGGGGATCTGTTGGCTATTTTTGTGGCCTCATTCAAATGAATGGGAAGTAAAAATCCGAACTCTATAAACTCGTCCAGCTGCATCCGATCTTGGTGATTAGTTTGTGTTCCGGTTTTCATGGCGGTCAAGTGCTGAATAACCCCCACGCTAACCTAGGTGGAACATTGCTTTAACTTCTTGCCTGTATACCTTGAGAACATTCCAACCAGATCTGAACAACTATCAGGGAAAGTCCCGCTACAAATGTCTAACACGCCATCATCAGTATCTCCTCCCATTTAATTCGTGGCCATCCGATATCATTCCAGTTACGTTTCCATTAGCTAACTTTTTTGTATTATTGAATTCAATGTGAAAGGTCGTTAAGTGTGTTGTCCAGAACGCTGGAATGCGTTTACTGAAATGTTCTTTTCCTTCTTCTGTCACTGAACAGTTGGTCTTCTGCCATCTCGACTGTTATCGTGCTTTACCCCTTTATACGATTGTTTGGACTGACAGGTTGTATCCTACTGCTAGTCTGGGCTTGATTTTTAGAAAGTTCTTAAAGCAATATTCCACTTTGCTTTAATGTGGGGGTTATTTGGCACTTGACAGATCCTGCTACTGTGATTTTCAATTGAATGTGGGTCCAACGTTTTAGAACAAAATTTCGCAAAATGGCATGTTTTATTGATAGAAGAGAACATAGCGGAGGGATACCAGTTAGGAGAGATAGTTCCAGTTTGGGAGACCAGATCTAGTTTTATTTTTAGTGTAAACCAAGAATAGAAATGCAAAATGATGAAGGACTCAGGACTGCTTTGTTGTCTTAAAAGTGCGATCTGTTGTTGAATCTGTTCACAAACGTGTTTAAATGTTTTGTAATGTTTTCAGGCTATTTTCGTGGAAGTGGAATATTGCTTTAAAGAAGCCTTCCCTTAATACGCAGTTAATATATTTGACCTCATGGAGCGTACAACCAATTTGGGTGTATAAATACGGTACACCAACACCTTTCTCTGTTCAGTAGTGCTAATTAAACTGCAATAGACGTGTATTAATATCGCCAAATAGTGAATGTTGACATTTTATCTGTCTAGACGAGGATTATTTTGTGCTCCGAGCGTAGGCCTTTACATTCCATAGTAATAGCCATAATTTTTACTCTTCTCTTATGCTGCTTTTTATTATTCAACAGTAGTCCATCTTAATCAGTGCTCCTACATAATATGCATTAATATGAATGTATAGCTCAAGCTTGTGAGGAAGCGATCGCTTGTTGTGTCTGTGCTGATATTAATGTACTTCTGTACAGAGATTGCGGCTGAGCTAGATAGACAATTGCACATGCACACAGAATGTTTTATCCCACTGTATGATATGTAATCCATATACAAACAATATGCATACAAGTATGCTGAACATGGGTGCTGTTGTACATAGTGTATCATAGAAAAGGTTGACTCGTTTAGACAGCAGTGACTCACTGCCGCTCTGAATGGAAGCACAAGTCTGGAAGAGCAGACTCACCGGCCTCTTCCTGCATCTCATCTTGCAGGCCGATGGCGGCTTGTTTCAGAGGATTTTGCATTAGCAAGAGGGAATTCTGTTGTTTAAAGATGTAGTTTTTAGGCAAGTTAAAGCTGCAGTGGATGTTTGTTTCCAACATTGTTGTTGGTTACTTGCCTGATCTGATCGTCTTTGAGCTTAACAAACTATAGCTAAAGACAAAATGTGTGACTGTGACATGATTCATACGTCTGGAAGAGATTTTCAAGCTTCAAGCTGCACTGTTTTAGACCTAGATACCAGGTTTTGGAGGAGCTGTGGCTGGGCAACAGTTAAACAGTGTAATACATGTTAAACTTGGTTTGTATTTACTCAGTTTAGCTGAGGTTATGATGGAATAGAAAATTCTAACTAAGCGCATTTCAAATGTACTTGATCTTAAAGGGGCATCATGATGCCCCTTGGAAGATTTAACTCTATTTGAACTGATCGATTTTAACACATAATCTGCACTAAATATGTAAATAATTAAATAATGTCTTTCAGGATGAGGAAGCAAAGACAAAATTTCACTCCCATATAAAAAAGTCATGTAGCCTGTGTGTGCACCGCTTTCTCCGCCTCTCTGAACTGCTGAGCGCCTCATCGCAGGTTCAGAAGAT
Organism: Centroberyx affinis; assembly: GCF_046629955.1. Lineage (NCBI taxonomy): Eukaryota > Metazoa > Chordata > Actinopteri > Beryciformes > Berycidae > Centroberyx > Centroberyx affinis. Next base: position 198,626 of record NW_027279330.1, on the reverse strand, counting down.
ATACTTTGTGCTTGATTGCGTAGAGTAGCTTCATTTCACGGATGAGAATAATGTTACTGCACATTAGCACAGGTGTCAGAAGAGATGGGCCAAGTTACACTGCCAGTCAACCTACAGTAGCATTAAAGGAACCTGTTGACATTTTGAGTTGTAGTCTGTCACTTTCAGACACAGAAACTCGTCTGATAAAGGTCTCTGCCTCGGTGCTTCAGTTAATCAAACAGTTCTTGATAACATTCCTCAGTAAAAAATGGTTACCACACCTACCAGTTAGCTCATTTGATTGCAGTTAAAACAAGTCATTTTGCAGCAGGTCAAGTGCAATGCATTTCTCATAATGTGGCAAGTACCTGGTGGAAAATATGGACTAGAATTTAAAATGTCACAGTATCCCTTTAATTATACTTGAACTCTTTACTCTTTATCTATTATATATAAACTAATGCTCAAGGATAGACTCAGCCAAAGCTCAGGTCACACTGTGTTTACGCCACTGTTGTGATCATACATTGTAGCTGGACGCATTAAAGGATTTTGCCACCATTTACATATGGAGGTTGAGTCTTAAGGGAGAAGGCAAACCAGTATTAGCTTTCAATGTAAATACTTAAATTGTATCAAAACGCATATTAAAATGCCTGAATACCAATGCCTGTCTGTGTTCCACTGGTTGTGTCTGTTGTGGCTGTCAGATACCACAGACAGGTGCTGGGGAGTTTTAAACATTACTGCACACCAACCTATGAAAAAGACACAAGTTCTCAAGAACATTTTCTCTCGTCTTTCTGCTGTTTGTTCAGTGTGTGCCGTGTTGTAGATCCTGGTACTGTCTTGCCCTCTGAATACCAGTCTGGAATTTGTCTAAATCCTCTGCAGTACATTCCAAAAGAACAAGAGCCATTGGATTTTCTTTCAAGTACAACTGACCCAGTGCCTCCTTAGTTTTGTCTTTTCTTTTAATGGTAGAAACTGGAATTAGTTGCCATGTGACACTGCCCTAGATCAGGATTTCCTTGGCTTACAACAGGAATTTGGCTGCAGTTTTTTTTCAGTAATTTTTAGCCAGCACTAGACTTGTCTTCAGTATTGCTTTTGGCAATATTGTATAAAAACTGTTGCTTACATAATAACTTCCCATCAATGTAATAAACCATTAATGCAATAACAGTTTGCAGCTGATCCTGAGTGTAATAATCCTGCGCAATACATTTCCTATTGATGTAAATTCCTTACCATTCACCATGTAATAACTTTTTTCCTGTTACTATAATAATGACATTATTGGGTTTTATTACAATAATGCGAATGCTGAAATTTTCAGATTTCAAAAATGAAATGACTGATCTGAAAACGTAACAATAGTCCAAATTCAATACACAACTGCTATCCTTTAACAAATTTGGACATTAAGTATGGTCTATCTGAAAAATGGATGAATATGTATGGAGGAGGTCTTTGGTAAATGGATTACATTTCAAATATTTCAACCCTTTCTATTACATAATTTATTACATTAATGGGAAACATTTATTACATTAATGAGAAAGTTGTTATGTTGACAAGATTATGACACTGATAACTGCAAATTGTTAATGGTTCATTATTAATGGGAAGTTATTGCATGTACAGTTGTAAGGACTGTCCTTTATAAGCCATTTATAAATATTACTTAATATATTAAGTAATATATTAAGTAATATTACATTATTCATACTTTTAAGTGGTTTATACAGTATATTTAGTAATGAAAACAGATATTGAAATTCTCAAGCATGCTAAACCTGTGGCAGCAATGGGCCGAGCGCTTTGGAACTGGATTTATCAGTACTTACTTGCCACTTAGTAATTATTTGTATAATTAATTAATAATTAATTATAATATTTTAAAGTATTTGCTGGTAGTCACTGATATTTATAAATGGCTTCATAAAGAATGGAACAAGGTTTTCCGATCTCACTGTATTGTTCTGCTGAGAAACCTGGGAACTCTGTCTGTGCCTCTCAGATTCAGCCTCCACACAGATCTAAATACTGAGGCCATTTCTGTCAAACAGCATTTGTTGCACTTCAAAGGCTTTAGGTAGACCAGTTTATAGGTTGTTTTTTGTAATTTGTCATTTTTGCTGGTATTTATGGCACCAATCCAGCAGTAAAACATGCCTTTACAGTATATGAAAAAACTTGAATTAGCTTGTCAATACTGTAATGAATGGGACAAATATGTTCCGCCCTGTTATTGATCAAAAGCCTTGTTCACTCTTGAATTCTTGAACAGTCTGACATCCCCAAAAGCATGAAGCACAATAATATGAAGATGCAAAGTTCATTTGCATCTTTTTTTTGCAGTTTCAGTATGTCTTATGTAGCTTCTATTCTTGATTATTGCTACTGTGTATCTAACATGATGTTAATATTGTGTCTTCAGACAAATTTTAATTAAATAATTTTCAGCTTTTGGAGATGTTCAGCAGAAATTAGTGAAAAAGCTGGATGGGACTGTTTAATATCAGGAAGACCAATGTATAGTCCAGGCAAACACAGATGCATACTGTATAGCATTTAACCAATAGCTTTATGTGTTTAACTATCCATCCTGAATGATTATCCTCTTAGTGAGTGTCTTTATTTTTAATTTAACCCAACACTGTATTAGCAGGCTTATCAACACAGCATAAAGGAGCACTTAAACAGGCTTTGTATATGGCATCCACTGTAAAACCGACTCATACTCATGTGTATCTGCACATACTGTAGACATGCAGGCTTGAAAAAGATAATACATGGAAACTCTCAAATGTTACTGTACTTTGATCACATGTTGCACCAATCCTTCCTAAGTTATTAACGTTCCAAGTGTGCACATTTGTGTATAACCATCTTAACTGCGCATATCTTCCTGGACTAGCTTTTCCAGGATCTGCAGCATATTCTACAAAGAATTAAATAAGTTTGCTAATATTGCTTATGACTGAAAACAAAATAAAAATGCTAGTGAGGCAGTTAGTAAAGGAATTGATATATTTTCATGTCAGAGCTTAAAGATTATGAACAATAACGAGTTATGTGACATAAAAAGACGTGAAAACAGCAGTGTGAAGTGAGTTTCCCTTCTCATTCACATTTTTTCTGACATTTAACAATGGGTTAGTGCTGCTGCATCATTGTGCATTAAGGGTCATTAAGCTCTGAGCAAGCTATGCCTACTTTTATTTATCAGAATGTATTTTCAATTTGTACGCTAACTAAAAATAAATTAATTGTTTTCACTCATAGCTCCAGTTACATGCAGGTGATGGTTGTCTGTTGGGGACTGAATCTTAATGAAAAATGCTGTTTTAGTGTGAGAGCTTGCAAATTCTGGAGCACCTGTATATTTGGATAAAGCCCTGGAACAAGCTGAATATAATGATTACCAACTTCCTTTTATTTCTTAAGACCACGGAATAAATGGGCAGAAATGACTAAGTAATTCAATCAAACTGTAAGAACAATGAGGAAATAAAACTGAAATGTGAAAGACTTGCTTTCATTGTTTTATTCAAGAAGTCACCAGTGCATGTAATTATAGTAACACAGAAAGCACAAAGCCTTTAATTCTCTTGTGTAAGATGCTGATTACAAATTAGTTTTATGTTCATCTTACTTAGTTAAGTTGTACAGCTCTGTCTGGTCCTTCAGTTGGATGTGATGGTCTGTTATTGATTTGCCACTGGGAGTATTTTCCTGGCTTTCTTCAACAAATCTATCTTTTGCCTCACAGATGCATGAAAGATGTTTCATGGATCGATGCTGTAGCAGTCTACTCTAGTCAGTGGATGAACTAGCACTTCAATATCAGATTACCCTTTTTCTGCTTCTGAAGCACTAAAGCATCCACTAGTTCTGTGAAAATCCTCACACTCTCAGCATCGTTCATATATCCGACTCCCCAGCATCTCCTTTGCCCTTAGGCTGCCGCCACTTGGCATAGATGGATTCCTCGTAGTCTCCCATTCCTTCAAACTCGATATCAGGAGAGTCCGAGGCCCCCAGTGCAGCTTCCTCTGGACCCAAAAACTCCTGCAAAATGTGATACAAACTGCTGGGTCTGGAAATGTGTCTTAGAGGCATTTTTGGAACAATTTTGCCATAAATGCTTCATATTAACTTCACACAAAAAGTCATGGGCTACTATGGATAAGATGATTGGCATGGTTCAAGGTTTTGGCTGCGCAAGGAAATAAAAATCAATATTTAAAAGGACGTTTTGATTTGTTATTTCTCTTCTCAAGGCACTCTTTGTTTCTACATCGAATCAATTAAACCACAAATGGGAGTGCTATAATTTTTAGCTTTCTTGTTTCTTCCGATGTCATTCTGTGTCAAATAGCCTCACTGACAAAGTAGGAACTTTTTCCCTATATGTGACAAGTCACAAGTGCCTGGTGAAGAAAAATAATTTCAATCCAAAATGTCATAGTGTCTCTTTACTCTCACCTCATCATCCATCTTTAAGAAGTTTTCTGCAAACATCAGCATCTGCTTTTGTGTGGCAATCTGCTGGTGGTGTTTAACAGCCTCCTGTTGACAACAAATAACTGGATATTAACTACAGTATATTATATAGTTGCAACTTTCTGCAGTGGCACACAAACAATTAGGATGAATTGCATATTGCCTTTAGCTATATAGACAGCATTCACAAGCTTGTGCCGATGCAATAAGGGAGCACAGCAGAAAAATGCAGTCTCATTTGACCATTATTTTGCTTTGAACAATGTGATGATGTGCAACTGGCAGATGAAGTTATGCTAAGAAAAATGCCAAACTGTTTGGGGTTCCTCTAGTATACATTTGGGGGTCCTTAGCATGAAACATTTTAAGAGCCCCCATTGCAAAAAGTCATTTTGTTCACATTCAACTGATTCTCTTGGCAGAATCCATATACAAATTGTTCTCAGTGGCAAAGTAAAAACGAATGTATCTATATCAGACTGACTACAGTAGGGGATTTAAACTTGAGGAATAAAGAACTGTTTATATTTTGATGATGTAAAACTTTCGCTATAAGATAAAACCTAAAATGCAGGTATGTAATTTATCACCAAGATGGGCATTGTATGGGATTGTACAACAGAAACTTGAGAGCTGCATGGCCCCTACTCTCTGTGCAATAATTGAAATCTAAAATTGAATGCAAAAGAAAAGCGTCTTTCTGCCACCTGCAGTATATTTTCAGATCAATTCAAGTGCTTAATACCAAGGGTTTGGCATCAAAGTGGATAGTGACATTTGGACAGAGCTTTCCTCTCACCATCCTAGGTGTGAAGTGGTCTGGCTGAAGGCCCCACTGCTGATCGTAGACTTGGTAATACAGCAGGTTCTGTTTCATGACCTGGTCCTCGGGTTCAAACAGGTAGTAGCTGGATGCACAGGGAACGGCACTGCAGCCATCGTTCACTGGTCACACAAAACAGCAGGCATCACCATTGTGATTGTTAGTCTTAGACTGTCACATTGTAAGGGATGTACGGTTAAGTGTTGATAAGGAATATTTATTTACGGGCAGCAATGAATAGGTCAGTTGTGCATTGCTCACAAGCTGACAGTGTACTTACACTTGTAATAAGCATATTGCAGGTAATGGTAAATGGTGGCAATGAATTTCTCCACAAAATAGCCACCAACATTAGGCATCAGGTTGTCCTCACACTTCAACTTGCACCTTAATACTTCAATATAGGCATCTGAGGAAAAGCAGAGCATGGATACAGTTTCTAATGAGAAATGTACATAATGAAACCAGGGATGTGTACAGCACAAATTGGATCACAAAAACCCATCAGCATCGTCCAAAATGATGGCAGCTGGGCCAACCAGGTAAACACCATTTCTGAAAATAAAGTAACTGTTGGTACATAATTATTAGAACAAGAGACATTGACTGTTGGAACTGAGCATTGATCGTGAGCCCGTGAGGCACACCCACATCCAGTTGACCCCTGTTTATATGTGGTATCTTTTAGTAGGGGACAAGCTGAGCTACTGGACTGGACTGTCCAGCTGAAGTCACTGTGACCGTGGCGGTGGCCTGAAAAGGCGTTTCATATATAGACTGTTGGACTGTCTCCCTAAAGGAAGTGAAATGAATGAATTGTGCCTGGGACCGGTGGTGCAGAATTTCTGTTTTGTTATGTTTGGCTGCCGAATAAAAGGGACTGAAGCTCAAGCTCCTCTCTGGCCTCATTCCTACCTTCGAGGGACTGAACAGTGTCATTTGATTTAATTAAACCTTGTGTTTCCAGTGGTTCAAATGAGAAATCAAAATATTTTCTTCTCAAATCCAGAGTGCTCTTCTTTCACTCTGGGACTCTAATAAGAGCCAAGCACACTTTTTTGGAATTCATGGTGTCATTTGGGATGCTCTAGTTCTAATAGTTTTCTGTATGCACTGGACTCTCCAGCCGTTTCAAACAACCTGTATACTAACCTGCCAAGTCTGGGTACAGGTCAGTGAGTGAGGACAGTTGACTGGCCCCTTCACATTCTGCTTGGCACAGCTCATACTCATGGAGGTACAGTCTCAGAGCTTTCTCCATGTGGTCAATACTGCTGCTGTAGTCGCCTGAACCGACGAGTTTCACTCCTTTCAGGAAGGAAACCTACAAAGAGAATTGTTGATATTGTCAGAGGAACTTGGATAAGCACCAACAACTTCTAATAGGAGGATTGTTTGGTGGTAATTGTTGTAGTTCTGATGTTGAAACTACAGTCACAGTCTTCCATACGTCACTCTAACTAGAATATTACAGTTTGCAACATAGACAACAGTGCAACATGGACAAACTTGAATAGGTAGGAGGGAGTCATTCCTAAGCATTGTGGCAATGACACAGATAAGTTGCAGCATTTGAGCTTTATTTGAAGGAGTTGCTGTTAACAGTGTTTGTGGTCCTGCGTCAAAATTTGCATTGAAGTAGAATACATTTCAGAGCTATTTCACACGGTAATCTTATGACCATACAGTCTATGTTCATATATATGTTATGTGTTTTTCTTTAAACTTTGTCATTTTGCCCGTATGCTGCCTTCATTATTGTCATAAGCTAAGACGAAAAGTAGGTGTTAAAAATGAGACTTTGTCGAAAAAACTCTAGGAATTACCTTTTACTGTGTGTGAACTCTGTAAGTTGTCAAAATGTCATCAACGTCAGAAAGTCAAATTCCTGTACAGTCAAACTTTCATGTTATGGATCCCCAAATAGACAAACATTAGGCCACAGAATAACATTTGATAGAATTTTCTCTTTATGGGAAGATTTCTGTTGCTGTTGATTTAGTATTAATCTGTGTAAGTGTACATGAGGAGATACTAGTGGTGAGTGAAACCTACTGTATGATCTAGTCTAGTCATTCTTATACATTCTCTAACTGGGATAATTTCTAGTAAATTATAGTGAAATTGAACTACTAGAGAGGAGGAACTTATCGGTATCTGTCCAGTGTGACAGTACTTGTAGCACTAAGCTACATGCTGTCACAGTATCAGTACAGTGTTACAGTCTCACCTCATAGGGTCGTTCCTCGAGGTCGGTGAGGTAGCCGCTCAGGTCGTATTGGCTCTTGTATTGATCCATGAGTTGGTTCATCTCCTGGTCATCGGGGTTCCTCTGGAGGTAGGTGTAGGCACATGGCACGGCCTTCTGGAGGTCATTCAGCTGGCAGAAACACAAACAACACCCTGAGACCGAATTACCTCAGCTGTATGGATAGTAATATGGGCCAAGAGCTGTCCTCTCCTTTTTCTCCTTGTCTACTTTCATACACTAAACTAGGGAGCGAAGAGGCAGGATTTTACTGTAATATCAGAAACACTTGAGTTAATAAGGGATTCAAATATGTTGAAAGCATGTGCTTCCGCTCATGTGTGGTAACTTAGATAATTAAGCAATTAACATCCCATCATGCTTAGGGTCAAGTATAAAGATGCTGGGCAGACCTGATTTAAGGTTTTCTCCCCAGGAGTCCATATGGGAAGATTTCTGTTGTTGTTGATTTACTATTGAACTGTATAACAGGGGGCGACAATAACAGTGAGTGGAACCTATGCTGTATATTAAGAATAGTCGTTCTTACACCTTCTCTAATTGGGATAATTTCTGGTAGATTCAATTACAGTGAAAGTGAACCATTCATCATTTTGCTGGTGATTTCTGTGAATCCCCTCAAGGACCCCTGGGTGTCCCCGAACCCCACTTTGAGACCCACTGCACTGATGGTTTAAGGAGTGCTGAGGTCCCAATGAAGACCCTTTATGTTGGTATTTCCTTTATTTTGTCAGTTAGGCCTATGTTATATAGATGTCTTCATGCTATGAAGGACTAGCTAATTCCAATATCTTGAACAAGACGTGTAAATTATTGGATTATTATATTTTGTTGCCAGGGTTAGGGTTATTTTGTTGCCATTAAAATATCTTTCAGGGGCTAAACGGTTCTAATATAATTATTTGAAGGATAGGTGCCTAAATATTCCTGACTCACCTTAGAATGAGCAAAGTGCAGGTATCGGTAGGGAGACCTCCTGCTGAAATCCTCCATGATCTCTCTCCTGGGATACGGGAGGTGAAGCGCAGGGAAATGATCTCTGCACTTCTTCAGACAAGCCGCTCTCATCATAACGTGCCAGTAGACACGGAGGTCCCAGTTTCCATTAAAAGAGGGCTCTTCTTCATGTTTGGTGGTATTACAGTGTTGTATGCAGTATCTCACGCTGTCTCTCAGAAGCCGATGCAAACGCAAGCTCTGCTCCAAATAATCGATAGACTGCGTCCAGTTTTCTGCTGCGTAGTGGTCCAAAGCCAGTCCATAGGCAGTGGCAAGGGGCATGAGCTCTTCTTTTGGGAAGTTTCTAAACTTATAGTTCTCATACTGCGCGGCCGCCACAAAAACGAAGGTAAAACGAAGCAAGATTAAAAACAGGTCTCCTTTTGCGCAAAAGGTAAGCATGATAAAATGTTATCCCACATGTTATTCAGGCAAAGCTGTGGGTCTTCTCTCGCAGATATCTAAACCTTTTCCGGTTCTGTGTGGTGGTCTGCTGAAGCGCTCAGGGGTCTCTGGGAATTCAGGGATTGGGCCCTTCAGAGGTTACTGTCTCGGATTTCTCAGTGCGCTGAGGTGCACAGCTGTCACGAGCCAGTGTTTCTTTATTTGGCACATGGAAGAATAGGCGTGCGTAAAAGCAAGCGCCTGTGCGTATTATCATGTTTACTCTCTGCATTAGTTGTTATTGGGCCGCACTGATTGTTGATCGATAGTTTAAATTAATTTGTGACATTCCTGGGGCAAATTGGGCCACAGTATGAGCAGAGCGCACACGGGCAGCATCGATCCACTACATGCATTACTTCTTTTTAGTCATGTTTGAAATAAAAGCAAAGCATATCCCGGGACTTCAGCGCACCCTTCCACTGCGCCGCAGCGCGCCAGCCCTGACGGTCACGCGCATTGTGGTGCGCGCTGGGCCTTGATTAATCAGGACCATACACCTGCGAGTGTTTGGAAGTTTGTCGAGGTGAATGGTGGCTGGGGATCAGATCGCTGTGGATAATTGTTGTGTCTGTGATTAATGTAAGTTAGGCTTATTTGTATGAGGATTAAATTGTTCTAAGTTGTTGCCAATCGGCGCCGCTAAACCCACATTACACGTACACCGATATATTTTATGAATGAAATGGTGACGTCACTTGTAATTGTGTTTAGAGCACAGAAACGGTATGTTTTTGTATTCTATATTGGTAACGTAAGTCAAGTGTCTAGCTTATTATGCTTTGTAGCAGGCTATGTTAGTTATATCTATGTACACTTTATAATGTGTGGTGTTTCTGGTTTGTTATTAAAGAAACCAACAATGCATTCATATCAACAGTGACTCAATCTACATTAAATGGATAAACGGACTCATTGCTCCTGTGTTTTAATGGACACACCACCTGTGATAGTCTAATTCCTTGAGCCAGACTCCTGTCCTCCATAAGAGTAGAACCTAAGTCTTTTACAATATATATACGGTATATTCTATGGTATTAGCCCACAAAAACACTTTCTGTAGTTCTTTCTGTAGATATTGTAGGCTATCTGATATGATATTTGAAAGTTTTGTTGTGATATTTGTATAGTAGCTAGTTCTAAACTGTAGGCTATCATAGGAATATAGAGGCTACTACAGTTCTATAATAAGGGATAAACGCCCCATCCTTAGTTCCCTCCCATGTAATTTGAGATTTCTTGAGGAGGATTTGTGTTGGAGGGGAAGCGAGCGCCAGACAGAATAGGCTACTTGTGTTCTGGATGCTTTTGCCGCTGCGCGAGAGTTAAACTGCCATAATTAAAGAAAATTTGAAATTGGTGAAACATTTGTCTTGACGGCTGTGGGAAGCGGATCCAGACAGGCGGATCCCTGCGGTCTCTGGACGGCCCGCAGCTGCAGCTCGGTTCTCATCAGATGCGTCAAGCCGCACTGATAGGCAGAAAAACACCCATTTTAGGGGCGATTTTGCTTTCAAAATAAAAGCTTAATAGTCATTTTTTTGGGGGGGGGAGAAAGAATAATTGAGTATTGGGGTGTTCAGAACAACAAAATTTTATAAAAATGCATTGGAATCATAACTTCAAATATGGAGTGAAACTGTAGCTTCGAAATGGAAAAGATAAGGGCTTACAAAGGCTTAAAAAATAACAACTGATGACTTAAATGTTAAAAAAAAAAAATACCAGATAGTTTACAACAGCGGTCTGCAACCATGTGCCATGGTGAGCCATATGTTTACATTAAAAGTCTCTCACTATACCCAGCTGGTTTCACCACTCCGCTAGAGGAGGAACTATCAGTGAAATCAGCTGCAGTGGTGTGGTTGACATGAAGCTCTTGATGGCACATTGCAAACCACTGCTTAGACGGATAAGAAGTCTGTTTAAACCCATAGCAGAGGAAAAATGCTCATAAAGGCTGTAAAATAGGCTAGGAGCTACAGCATCATTATGAGTATAGAAATTAAGAAAAATGTATTTTCAATGTAGGCTATTACTTTGTCATATACTCCTCCGAACCGCCTAAAAAAACTGCAACGGATGTTCATTTTATTGTGTGTGTTTTTTTTTTTTTACCGGAAAAACTATTTTGTGATTGCGGCTAGCTTGACCCTGGCACTTCCCAGTCCCAGTCCTTTTTAAGCCGTTTGCAGCAGCCTGGAGACTGTCCACGTTTACAACATTCACCGACACCGCTGCTCCGCTCAGAGACGAGCAGCCTTGGCCTCCTGCAGCAGTAAGTGCGCATACGGGTGTAGGCCTCAAACTTATTTAATTATTCTGCGTTTTGGGTTCCTTTTTAGCCGAGTTTCGTAATTCTGTAAAAATGTTTGCGTGCTGTACTATTTTAATTTCCCTGCTCACTACGTGGTCTTCCGTGGAGTGCAATCCAAGCCCCGTAGGAGATGTAGTCGTGGACAGATATTTCATTCCCAAGGACTGTGCCAGAGAAGTGAAAAACGGAGATTATGTCCGCTATCACTACAATGTCACGTTTCTCGACGGAAAAACATTCGACTCCAGGTGGGTTCATGTGCAGTATTTGATGATTTCCATTGATTTTAATGTATTTTTAGTTTTGTCTTCTTACACTCAAAGAAGAAAATGATGTGTTGCATAGGCCACTATTAGACCTGTTACTATAAAACTGGATGCAAAGCACACTTGTGGCAACAATATGTTTCACTTATATGACAAAGCTTAGATATATGATTTGGGTTCTGCATGTCAAATTCCTTATGCAGTCGGCTATTAAGAATACACGTAGGCATGCCTTGCAGATGTGGAGTAGTCCTATAGTAGGCTAGCTACTCATCCAGCAGCCTACATCCCCTCTCGATGCCGACACCAGTTACCCAGCTCCATAACTCGTGGCATTTCATCTGCCTTTGTGAATCTTTTGGTGCCCATGTTCCCAGCCATCAGAAAGGAGTCCCCAAGGTCGGCCTGATAGGCGAGGGCCGGATCATCGCTGGCGTGGACAAAGGTCTGCAGGGCATGTGTGTCAATGAGCGCAGGACCGTCACCGTCCCCCCACATCTGGCCTACGGAAGCGCCGGTGCAGGTAATTAACACCATTAGTCCAAAATTCTCCACTGGACCCACCATGTTATGTGGTGCGGTCTTCTGTCCAAGTGCAGTTTCACTGATTTCAGCAGATTTCACAGACCCATGCATGCATTGGCTATCTTCAGTCAGTGCAATTGGAGGCCTACTACACAGCAATTTTCCCACTGTGAGCAAGAGTTGATTTTTCAGTGACTATCATTTGGAATTGACCATATGGCTGGTCGATAAATCGTATAATATCGTGATATGAGACTAGATATCATCTGATATTTTGGTTATGGTAATATTGTGAAATAACTTACACATCTTCCTGGTCTTAAAGGCTGAGTTACAGTAAAGTGACACAATTTTCTGAACTTATTAGCCTGTTCTGGCTGAGTAAAATGAACAATGATTGGCTTTACCTGCTCATCATATCCACATTACTTATTACTGATTACACATTACTGATAACTAATGATCATTACTAATTTTCAACATTTTCTTTTGTGTAAATATCTTATGGAAGCATAATATTCATCCACAAAATATTGTCACATTATTGATATCGAGGTATTCGGTCTAAAATATTGTGATATTTGAATTTGTCAATATCGCCCAGCCCTAGTTGACCAGTGTTGCTTGTAGTTGTTTGTTCACTCATAGAGCAGATATGGCTCTGGCATAGAGAGTACAACCTGCAATAAGCAATTTCAGACCCTGTAACCAATCCTGAAATTAATGTGTGCGATATAAACAAATAGCCACACACAGGGCAGCTGTGTTGTTGTTTCCACCTCTTTTCTAAAGCTTGTTGTCACGTTCGGCCCGAGTCATAGTTCCTTTTTTTTTTTTAAACTAGCTCCTCTCCTCTCTCTCCCCCTCGATTTCCTGAAAAAAAAATCTGGTAATGGCAGAATCGATGAAGTGAACGAGTAAACGTTTTCAAGTAGTAAACTTGCTACGTACCTCTTCACTTGTCATTGTAGGACATGTAACTTTCAGCCTGAGAAAAATCTGGCAAAGCGAGATAGTGATATTTCTCTGTAGGTACGTTTATTTTAGCCATTAGCCTTTATGCACGGTTTGTCCAAAGGGGCTTCTGTCGCCCTCTAGTGGTCAGAAAAATTGCTTAGTGTAGCTTTAAATTAAACAGAGTATTTTGCTGTGAGTCAAGCCCCTCTGTCTCCTGCCAGGTGACGTCGTCCCTCCAGACACCACCCTGGTGTTTGACCTCCATCTGCTGGACCTGTGGAACAAGGCCGACCTGGTCGTCACCAAAACCATCGCCACTCCCAAAGACTGCAGACGCTCTGTGATGCGCACCGACTTTGTGCGCTACCATTACAATGGCACCCTCCTGGACGGCAGCACCTTCGACTCTAGGTGAACTTGGAAACCCAGAGCTCGGAAAACTGTTGGAGTTTGGTGGTGGGGGGGTGAAGGGAGAAAGGTTCCCATTCCAAAATGAGATGTTTACAGTTTGAAAGAGATTATGCTTTCAAAATGTTTAGACAAAATGATTGCTGGCATTGAATAAAACATTATCATTATGAAAACTACTAAAGTAGCTATAATAAGACATTTGCTTGAGGATGGTATGATATATACTTTTGAAATATTCAACTTCAAGGAATGCATTTTTCTCAAAATATACATACAGTATATAACATTTTGGAATGGGTACCAATTTTGGAAGCTTACAATTATTAATCAAATTCTAAAATGACTGAAGTCAAAATAATTTTAGTGATGAACCAACCAAGTATTCTATAGCTATTTGAATTAGATGTTGAGTATTTATTGAGCATTTGGTTGGAATAAGTTATCATGCATGTTGTTGCCTTTCTGCCATTTCATATAATTGTAAATGTACTGATAACAAATATGATGCCATTAGTTGCACATTGAGCTCATCAGAACTAGATCTGTTTGAAGCTTGTTTAAAGCCAAATCTGATTCTTTATTCTTCACCAGTGAAACGACCCCCATCCGAATGACAGCTCTTCTGTCTGTGTGTCTGTCTGTCTGTAGTCTCATCCAGGTTTGTTGTGTGTTTGACTTTGCGCTTGTATGAGCCCTACGCAGCTACATCAGAGAGCAGACCCATGACACTTTAGTGGGCGAGGGCTGGCTGATCAAGGGCATGGATGAGGGCCTGCTAGGCATGTGTGTGGGAGAGATCAGAAATATTGTCATCCCACCCTTCAAAGGCTATGGAGAAAAAGGACTGGGTAAGTTGAAATGACGGAGGAAGAAAAGGGAAATGGCTGGTTTTAACCAAAAGGAAGTAGAGGTTTTGTGGATTTGCCATTATTGCTTTACAGGAGAACTCTGTTTCTTCAAACTCTGGAAAACAGAGGTCATTGCACAGAATAAAATATCTGGTACAATGACAACATTATCAAGAGAGAAATGTCCTGAATCACACCTAATCAATAAAATGCACTTACACATCACATAACATATTTTTTTTCATTATGTCTGAGGCTCAAATAAACCAGGGATGCCCAGCTGTTTTTGGATGGCAGGCCAAGGCTGAAAATTAGAAATGTCGCAAGCAAAAATATAATTGAGATGCCCATGCTTTGAAATAACTTATTTTACTCACAGTAACATTTGAGATGCTATGCAATAAATGGATCAGATACAGAATATTTTGCACTCTTACACCTTGGGTAGCCTTTAAATAATCCAAGTTCTATTGTATTAGCTTGATTACACTGCTATGGTATTCACACAAACGGCAACCAGAAGACTATTTTAACTATTTCTCATTAACAGAACAATCAAGTGAACAAATAATTGATAGTGTAACATAAATTAGGTTAACTATCACCCTGTCATATGGGTAGATGTGAGGTTTAACATTCCCCACCTTCCTCCCACCAGGCACAGAGATTCCCTCCCAGGCGACGCTGGTGTTTGACGTCCTGATGGTGGACATTCATAACTCGAAGGACAACGTCACGGTTGAGGACCAGGTGGTGCCCGAGTCCTGCACGCGCAAGACTGTGGTTGGGGACTATATCCGCTACCACTACAACGGCACCTTCCTGAACGGAGTCACCTTTGACACCAGGTCAGCTCTGCTCACACGTTGACTGTAACCGGGATGTGAAGCCATTATGTTGCTGATATTTGGGTGTTTTGAATAAACAAATCCCTGAATAACTACAAACCAAACATCCTAATTTTAAACCATTCTTTAAGCGCCAATCCATCATTGCAGTGTGGCACTCTGTTAAAATACTGCCGCCCCACTACCGACTTTATGTTTAGGTTTGTTTTCAGTTCATTGAAGACATTTTGTCACTCTGAATTTGACTTAACTTTTGATACAAAAAATGACAGTATGTGACAGCTATACATGAGTATTATGTATATTTTGTGGCTGCAAATTGGTTTGTTTATTTTGGTAATATATGTAAACGCTGAATTAACATAAATCTGTATTTTGAGTTACGATATTTCTCACAGTAAAATCACTCTCAAATCTATGTGAATATCTCTAAAATTCACTGTCTATGGCCAATACATTCTTGGTAGCTTTAAAGTCACAAATTTTAATGGTACAACCTAAATCCAACAGCGTCTTCCTTTAAGTGTGCTTCTAATGAAACCTCTAAATTCTGACATTAAAGCCTTCCTTGTCATTTACTGCCACCAGCTACCAGAGGAACAGCACATACAACACCTACATCGGGATGGGTTATGTGATAGCTGGCATGGACCAGGCTCTGCTGGGGGTCTGTGTCGGGGAGAGGAGGAGGGTCATCATCCCTCCACACCTGGCCTATGGAGAGCAAGGAGCAGGCAAGTTTACTCGCACAGCAAAGCCTTTTCCTCTGGGTGGCAGGAGGTAAAAGGTCTAAGGTTTACTGGATTTCATTTGATGTAATCAGACTTCAGTTGATTCAGTCGCCAAATCTGCATTGACTGCCACCCATAGCTAGATTTCAGTAAAATATGAAAATACGAAACAAAAAGGTCATTTTTCATTTCAT
Source organism: Centroberyx affinis (assembly GCF_046629955.1). Classification (NCBI taxonomy): domain Eukaryota; kingdom Metazoa; phylum Chordata; class Actinopteri; order Beryciformes; family Berycidae; genus Centroberyx; species Centroberyx affinis. The sequence continues at coordinate 182,500 of NW_027279330.1, read as the reverse complement.
TGTGACTTTAAATACACACAAATTCTCAAATAATTTCTCATAATGGAGTTTGTATAACAAGATACACAAACACTGTAGTGCCTGAAGATAAATGAGGTTAAGAGTAGATGGCACTTGGAGCAAATGGAGCTGAATATTAATTGATGTGAATGTCCCAACACTATGAATTGCCATAAAGATTCCCCACCGATCTTGGAATTGTTCCCTAATCTTGTTCCCTGGCTTTTACAGGTAAAGTTATCCCCGGTTCAGCCGTTCTGGTCTTTGACGTCCACGTCATCGACTTCCACAACCCCAACGACGTGGTGGAGGTCCAGGTCACCTACAGACCCGAGGTGTGTAATGAAACCACCGCAGTCAACGACCTGATCCACTACCACTACAACTGCTCCCTGCTGGACGGCACCTTGCTCTTCTCCTCGTGAGTCCCCACCCAGTGCTACACTAACATACATGAACATACAGTACATAGAGGGATGGGACGATATGCTTATGTCACAATACGCTTCGATACATGATATCGGGGTTCACGATTCAATAAAACCACGACACAATGTAATAAATAAAAGTTCAGTGACAACAAAGTATGACTGTGCAGAAAAAGTTTATTTCTGAGCTACAAATCTTTCTAGCAATGGCATTGGCTTGCTAGAATGTAGAAGTGCAAATAATGTAATTTGGATGGAGAGCTTGAGAAATTGTGATGAGCAAGCTGTCTCATTTGTGATTACTACAGCAGAATAAAATGGAGCTAATATCACAATGAATTTTTTTGCCCCACGATATGTATTGTCACATTTTTGTATTGCGATATACTGAATTTCGATATATCGTCCCATCCCTAATTACATTGTCCTTGTCCTCAGAGGCGACTTTGAGAACCTTCAGGATGCAGTGCTGGGGGCGGACAAAGTGATCGACGGGCTGGACGAGGGCCTGAGGGGCATGTGTGTGGGAGAGAGGAGGGTGGTCACCGTGCCTCCTCACCTGGGCCACGGAGAGAGAGGAGGTGAGAGACTCCTGCTGAGCCTCATGACACACAAGAACCACTGCACACCAGAACACTGTAGTCCATTATCAGGAGTACGATGGTCTAGCTTCACCTCAAAGAGATGGCTCATGTTTTCTCTTTCGGTACATCCAAAACACCAAAGCACCAGGACTTAAAAAAAATCAACTGCCAATTCTGTCCGAAAACCTATTCTGAGTAATCATATTTCGGTCCCTTTATACAGTAACCTGAGTTATGAAACCAAAAATGGTTTTACATTACACTGCATGTGATTTTTTTTTTCTAGCATCTAAATAACCCCCACATTTTTGAGGCTAGTGTTTTTTGTATGGACTAAAAGGGCTCAGTTCATGATGAACCCTGATAGCTTCTTAAAATCCTGAACTACACAGATAATGATAGTAAAACTAAAGGTTTCCTGCTTAAAAGTCTAAAGTGTCCCTCTCTCTCTCTCTCTCTCTCTCTCTGTCTGTCAGCCACCGGTGTGCCAGGCAGTGCTGTGTTGGTGTTTGAGCTTGAGCTGGTGAGCCATGAGAGGGGAGTGCCGCCTGGCTACCTGTTTGTGTGGCTGGAGGAAAGCCCTGCTGACCTGTTTGAAGCCCTGGACATGAACAAGAACCAAGAGGTGCCCCAGGAGGAGGTAAATTACTGTTGGCAATATTAAGACTTTCATGATCATTTCAGACGGTAGACGACGGCCACTCGAAGTAATTCTTTTGCAGTAAGTGACAAGCAGACAGGAGTGGGGCGATTGACTTCTCTGACAGTTGGCTGAATCTCATGAAACCCCGACACACACAGTCATTTCATGTCTCTGTGCCCTCCTGCCCACTCAAACAGAGTTGCTTCACTTTTGTGCTCTTGTTGGCACAGAGTTGACTAGTTATTAAATATTTGATGGTGCTGCTGCCATTGCCACTACTGTGCCAATTACCTGTTGAGCTTTGCCAAGCCATTTTATTGTCTGTTTGGAAACTGTATATCCATTCCCATGGATGGTTGGGTTACCCTGGGCGGCTTTATTTTAAAATGATAATAAAGGTACAACTTAAATTGGTGAAGCCTATGATTAAATGTCAGTTGGCCTATGTATTAGATTCAGATCTCTTTCAATAAAGTGGCAAGAACCCCAAATGGAAGATCTGAACTCAGACTATTGGCATTAGGAGTGGTGCAGTCTGTCAGTTAATCATGAATTATTATAAACTTCATACATCTGGGCCTATGGGTCAGCCATGAGGGAAAATTTATGAATTTATAATTAAGTTATATTTTTCTGAAGACATATCATGACATTAACACAACTATTTCCTTGAGAGTGTGTGCCAGATGTTGACACCTGAAGTTCTATTGTTACTTTTTACAGCAGACAAACGTTGGAACTTGTACTTCATGGCCAGACATGGGAAACATGTGGTTGGGTAGTGTTCAAACCCATCTGATAATGCAATGTACTGGATTTGAATGTTTTCATTTCATTTGTATGGCCTTCCTTTGTTTCTTGACCCTTTTTAGTTTGGCGACTTCATCAAGCTGCAGGTGTCAGAGGGCAAAGGTCGTATGAAGCCTGGGATGACACCCGAGGACGTTATTGCCGACATGTTCAGGAACCAGGACCGAAATAAAGACGGAATCATCACAGCCGACGAACTCAAACTGAAGGTAGATGAGGACAAGGAAAGGGAAGCGGCAAAGCACGAGGAGTTGTGATCAGAAGAACAAACAAACATCCACATTCTCTCTCAGGGAAAAACCCAAACGCCTTAAAACATTTAGAGAGACTTTCGCCACACAGTATCATGTTTTAATATTTTCCATATTACATTTGATAGTCTTTTCAAATGACAAGAAAATAGTGCAAATGATCTTTTTATATACCGTAGTTGTGTGTTGTGTGACTGGTTGTGTTTGATATAGTGGTGTTTCAAAGTGAATGCATTTGCTTAAATTAACCTACCAAACAAGCACCTTCATGTGTCCCTGATGTTCACACTGATTAAAATGTTTTTAAGAAAAACTTTTGTTTCAGTTTAATAGTATTTGTCAAGTCAAGGAATTCTGTGACAACTGAAAAAAACTCTAACTGTAGTAGCTTATGTGAACTAGTTTTCAAAATCATATTTAACTCCTATTTAAATATGTTATGAAACAGTGATGTGATTTTTTTTTTTTCAGTCATGGTGCTTTTTAGATGGACTGGAAAAGTAGTATAGGAGTTTTAAAAATGTGAACTATAACTTTGACCTTTAGTTAATTTAATATTTGTCTTAAGTAAACTGATGACCCATATATATTCATTTTCAATATGAAGCAGATGGCATGGCAGATGTAAAGAGACATTATGTGTTTTAGGCCTTATAATATACAGTATAATATATATAAAATATATTTTACATCTTTCTTACAACCAGCCAATCCCCATCTTGTACAACAACTGAACAGATTAAAAACAAGAAAGGTCTCTACACATAATAATGAAACGTTTAAAAATTGGAAGTAGACTACATAACTGTACTTGGTAAGCACTTCATGTACTTTACACCCTGCAGTGCAGGGCTGCACCATAGGAAGGGAAAGAGACAGAATATAAATGCTTCCTTGACTGAAAGTTAAAATGGAACCCTAATGTTTTGGGTGCCATTTTCTCTCCAGCTGTTTTCGGGATTCCCTCGAACAAAAGGGAACATAAGGAAGAAAGTGTTAATATTAGAACCCAGCCGTCTTCCATTTGTGAGGTTGTAAAGGTATAAAATAGACTTCAGAGTCTTGAGTGAGTGTGATTTGCACCAATAGCCACTCCTGTGCACAGAGCGGCGTAAAAATCCAGTCCCTTGGTCTAGTTTGAGGTAAGATGGTTGCCATGGTGATTGTGCTCCAGCATGCAACACGGTGAATGGAGTGAACAAGTCCGTCTGTGTGTGACATCAAATTGGCAAGTGTTTCCTTATACTATGCGGCTTCGTACCAGTGTCCTGTCCCGTCCCGTGCGTCTTACTTGGCGTGTCTTGATGAGGTAATGTAGCTCAGGACGGCGTTGGGAACGTCCATCGTCTCGTCCTTCACCAGCACGATGTCAAAGGAGTTGACGTACGACTCTTTCCTCTCTTCCACCTGAGAAACAGTCAATGCTCATCAACTGAGTGTGCTTGTTGAACACTTGTTATATGTGAGTGAATATGACAGACAGAGCACTATATTAAAGGGGAATATTTTGACAAATTTAATATTATTCATAAGGATGTACGACATGCAGCCTGCTCATGCTTGCGTATACATCGAGAACTCGCAACAAAACCACGTCATCACGGTATAAAGCAATCTCCTTCCAATAGGAGAATGAACTGAGTATAGAATTGCAACAAAATCTGCAATGTAAATAAACGTGTCACAATCTGAATCTCTTTTATGTGAACAATAAACTGTTATAACACCACAAATCAATGCCTTAGTTTGGAGTTACTTAATTTTCCAGTGTTCAGCGCAAACATGAGCAGGCTGCAGTGTCTCATCAGTCATGTACTGAATAATGTTAGGTTTGTTAAAATAGCAGGTGTTCCCCTTTAAGGCCAGTAAAGCCATTGTTTCCCCTATTTTCAGTCAACAAGAGTGCCCCCCTAATGCTGGAAATAAGCCCCTCTACTGGAAAAAATTATAACAACAAAAAGGATTCATCTTGTCTTATTCATTCCCAATAAACAAATCATTTTAGGGCCATGGAATTAACTCTTAGATATCATATTAAGTATTTAAATAAGAGTCATGGTGGAGTTTCGACTGGCTTTGGAAAGGAAACTGAGACTGTGACCAAACCTGAGACTGCACCACAAACCAAATTTCTGATACAAGAAATCCTCGAGGGAAACACTACACATCTATCCCATTCCCTGTGGTCTGACCTGGTCGTTGAGAAAGCCGATGGTCAGGACGTTCTGGGGCTGGGACACTCCATCAGCCATGGTCAGGTCTCCCAGAGAGTCCCCCAGCAGCAGCACGTTGGGCCGGTCCTGCAGCTCCCTGAGGTGGGCTGCGTGCTGCAGAGCACCCTCCCGCTTGTTGAAGGTGTGGATCAGCTGGCCTTTGAAGGCTCGCAGTATCCCCTTAACAACAAGACAACTTTCAGTTAGGGTTGGTGTATTCTCTCATATAGAGACTGGGGTTTGTGGATTAAGATCAGGTCGATACTTCTAACATTTATAAAAATCTACAGCAATATTATATTAAAGGTGTATTAATTCGTTTTTTTTTTTTACCTTTATTGATCTCTATGGTGACCACTAGGAATTACAACAACATCAGTAGAACAATATGTTCTCCTATACAAGTCTATGGTACAAAATACTACAATAATAATACTGTTTTTTTGTTTGCTTTTTCGGCTTCAGAACGAGGCTTTCCAGCCTTTGTAGCTGCAAAGATTTTATGACGCTGGCCACTTGCTCATAGCATTGTCCTCTATAGCTGAACAGCTGAAAATCGAGGGGACTAGTTAGTTAGTACTATATGTTTTGTTCCAAAACACAAGGTACGGCCTGGAAAGTGAGTTTTGAAAGCCTCAGATATTGATCAACAATCCGATTAACCCCCGCAGATATATTATGGTCATTTTGTGGGCTCAGGCTCAGTCACTGGTCTATGTTTATTTCTAAGGGCATACCGGAAGACCTTCTCTAGTATTTATGTATTTATATTACACAAAACATTTCATATCATGAAGTGCACAAACACTCACGCTGTGGTCAAAGTCCATGTAGTTAGAGATGATGCGGACATTGGGGTGGAAGACGTGGTTCTGGCGGATCACCTCCTCCAGGATGTCGCCTACGCCGGCCGAGAAGATCAGCAGAGGAACCTGGTGCTCGGCCAGACGGTCAAAGAACACCTTGTGGCCTTCCCTGAAGACACACACACACACCACTCATTAGACACCTGAACAAATGACTGAATTTTGAAATCTGCAGGTATAAAAACAACATTCTTTTCAACTAGTTTACACTTTCATATATATTTGATATGTTTTTTTAAAGTAAAGGGCAGTGAAAGAACCATCTGATACATGAGACCAAATCTCCACAAAACCATTGGTTAAAATACCTGCAGATCTATGCCAGGAATTTAGAGCAGTTAGATTCTTCCTAAGATGTGTTGTCAAATAGTTTAAAATTTGTTAGGTTTGTGTAATCTGAATTCAACATTAGATATCATATCCGAAGCAACATTTTTCTGTAGTCTGAAAATATGCCGTCTGTTTGTTTTACTGAAGTGCAGCTCTAACTTTATCCACCGCAGGTGATTAGAAACTGTCTTGCAACCAGTCACAGCCCTAACAAAGGCTCTATTGAGCTGTGTTTTAATATCTTGCCAATAAATGTATTTTAATGTTTTCATCACAGCCTCAGATTTTCTGGAGTTTGCTTTGTGCAGAGTACTACAGCATTGGCAACAATGGGCAAACAAAAGTCCTATTGTTTTAATGTAGCTTTGTGTCTAGAGACAATCACGTGGCTTGAGGAAAATGTCAAATGACCAAAACTATTACATTTGTAGGCATTATTGCCAAGCTCATATTTCTCTCTGGGACAAGGGGCTTTGTTAATGTGGCATGTGAGCTGTGTGGACCTGAGCATAGCGCTGGACTCCTTGACAGCCTGGGCTAGCATGTCCTTCCTGATCTTCTGCTGGATCAACAGCTCATGCACTTTAGTCCACCTGTAGAGAGCAGTAGAAGACCAGGCTTTAATTCCCTTTCATTTCAGTCCCCTGAGGAAGTGGGAGTTTCTCTAAAATTCAAATATTGAAAAAAGACTTTTGGCATGAGAATGTTATCACATCTGACTAATTACAGCAATTGAGAATGCATGCTCTATCATTAGCAAATTAATTACAGTTTCTATTTATGTTTCTAATTATGTTTTTAATGCGTTAAATTGAAAGTGATTGGGCCCCAACCCTGAAATCAACTAATTTCCTGAGACAAACTAAAAAGAGAGAGGGGGTTATTATTTCTACTGGTCTGTCTATTCCTTACCATTCCACCATGAGTGGGAGCTTCTCCTCAGCAGTCCGGCTAGCATCAATCTCTATAGGATAGTAGGTGTTCAGCAGCTCCCTCATCTACAACCCAGAAGGAGCAGCACAAATACTAAACAGTCATGCATGTTAATAAATAGCCTGCTCCTATTATAGGTGTTGGACCAATAGCTACAGAAAGAACTAACAAATGTTTAAGATCAGTGCTAACTCCTTTTACAGAGTAGCTGCAAGTGATGCATCAGTGTATACTTGTTGGTATAGTACAGAAAAGTACATAAAAACACATATTAGAAATAATGAGGTGCAGGATGAGGACAAACACAGGGTATCTAGCACAATGATTAATCAAACAACCAGAGGTACTACAGAGGGAACAACTCAACAAGTGTAAGATAGACCCGTTATTTTTTAAACTGTATTCTAATGAATGCTTCCTTACCTTTCTAGTGCAGTCTTCATTAATCAACAACCGGTTATCCAGGATGTCTGGAGAAATACAAGGAAACAGGTTTGGAGCAGTTTGGCCAAGATGCACCTGATCACAATCAGCAATCTGCAGTCTGTGTGCTTACTGTGGGTGGTGGGCACTCTCTTCCCATTGTGGGCAAATCTGGTGAGGGTCATGTCGAAGTCAGAGATTACCTGAGGAAATAGGACTATTTAGAGCAGAATAGTCCTACTGTACTGAGCACTCACTCAGCACACACACACAATTACAGTTTGTTTTGTTTGGTCCAAACCATAGTGGAAAAGTTAACTTTGTTGCATTTTTGTATTGGTTTGTTTAGGTTCACACTGCCCAATTACAAGCAAAGCAGGGCTTGTAGTCATATGGAGTCACAAGTAGCTTGTTTATAAGACAGAGTTTTGGTAACCTGACATCCTACAGGTTAGAGATTTTGGCAGCAGGGGGAGTCAAAACAAATCCGATTCCAGTCCCTGTAACTTTAGCTAAGCATGATGGACTTGTCTGCAGTCTTTGCTGTAATTGACCTTCTCTGGTGTTCATATCAGTTAAGAATACATGAACAAAAAGCTGAATAAGAGTCAGTCCAGACTGCGGTTTGCCGCCAGTTCACTTTGTTATACTAGGCTTTCCAAGCATGAGTAACTGTTAGCCATCAGCTGTCAATGCCTAACGAACCACACCGCAGTTCAGTTCAGGTAAGGAGTTTGATGGCATCGTTCTCACCTGCCCAAACAAACTGACACTGAGTAAACAAGCTGAGTAAACTCTCTGGAGTAGGAATAAACAGCTCTGAACATCATGTCCTGAGGACAGTCCGTTTCCTCTCAGCACACACAGTCCACTCAGTCACCTGCAGGCTCCCTGCACCGGCTCGCTGCATGGCCTGGATCGTCTCCTCCACTCTGCTGCGCTCCCTCATCAGCACTGAGCACTTGGCCAACTCTGGGACCTGCAGAAGGAAGAGTTCAGTCCTACAACACTAGGCATCATGCACTGCCAGACAGAGCCCCATAGTGAGGAAGAGAGCAAAGGCTAGTAAGTAAAGGATGAGGGAAGAGGAAGAGAGGGGTAGTGGGCAAAAGGAGGCTCCAAGGAGGCTGCTTGTGTGTTTCAGACATGTGGACAACACACTATAGGCTCTGTTCAGGCATTATCTTTCTTTAACCACCACACTTACACCACTGTTTACAGTAGGCGAAGTAAACATTGTAGGTTTACTTACTGAAATTACTTACTGAACATGCTAAATGACATGAACTGTTTACCCCAGAACATTGATACACACAAAATAAACAAAACATGACTGGATGATTCCTTTTCCAAAATGAGGCCACTGGAAGAAAACCTGGCTGTATTAACAGATTAAATTAGACAAGTAGCCTATGTGTTTCTACTGTACAAGTCACCATCCACCAATCACCGCCTCCCTCAGGAGGCCCACTTGTTTTAATACTATTACTACTATTACTAATACATTTACAATCACCACCAATATTCAATAAACTCAAGTATTAAATTTTTGAATAGTTCTGTGCAAATGCCATATTCTGTTTAAAATAACCCTAATAAAGTATCCTAATTAAGAGAGACCAGATTAAGATACATCATGGGATGTAACAACATAGACTGGGATACTGAGGCAACATCTGTAATGATGTTTTTGTTATTATGTGTGATATTTTTTTATGTCTAGAGAGACACTGGTGTTAAAAACAGGAGGAGAGCAGGAGAGGAGAGAGCAGAGAAAACTTTCTGACCTCAGTCTTGGTCAGCTGGTGCCAGACTGCCAGGACAGTCCGCACCGGTATATAGATCCAGGGAATATGGTATATCTGGGTATAAAATCAAGGAGAAAATACATAAGCACAATGCATTACAACAAAATGCTTCCCTCTGTTTTCCATACAGTCGACTCGGCTTGTTTAGCTGAAAATAAAAATGGTTTAACTAGCTAGAGCCAATGATGTGACAGCACAGTAGTGTGGTTTCAGTGAGACTTTTGATTCCTTATTCAAAGGTAAATATGATATGAACACACGTTATACCTAGGGTTGGTTAATGTTACGGCATAAAAATAAATGAGTCCTTAAGGTGGATTCTAGTTAACGTTAAATAACGTTAAGCTCAGACAAACAAAACTAACGGGCTAGTTAACGCGTTAACTCTAGTCCGCTAATATAGGCGTTATTGGAAAAAAATGTCTTTGTTACTGTTGAAAGTAACATAACTATTTGAGACAAAAAAAAACAAAATAATTCACGCGACAGCGATTTTCGTAGACAAAATTTGACTGTCACTACATTATAACGTTACAAACTTACCATTTTCAAACGGAGAAAATAGACTTGCCACGGCTACTTGATAAAGTATCGTTAAACGAAAGTTACATTCAATGTTAAGCTGCAGAGGTATATTTATATGAAGAGGTATAATTGTGAAATCAATAGTTTAAAAACGGAGATTTGAATGATTTGTTTACGTCCTCTGTTGTTGCACCTGCAGCATTCCCCCATTTGGATGAACCAAACAGAATTGGTTCCGGAGCGTTTTTGTTCCTACTTGATTTAAGCCATTTTTTGTAGCCTTCTAAAGTAAAAAGAATATTCATGTTATCAGACTCACAACATCTGAGAAGACCACAAATGTGTAGGCACCGAAAATATCTGCAAATATGCGTTTTACATTTCAAAATGCACTAGTGGGGTGAGTGGGTGGAGGGGCTTGCTATGCGTTTTCTTTACATGCTAGACAGATAGACAGATAGATAGATAGATAGATAGATAGATAGATAGATATATAGATTATCTATCTATCTATCTATCATAGATAGATAGATAGATAGATGACAACATTATCAAGCATCTATCTATCATAGATAGATAGATAGATGCTTGATAATGTTGTCATGGAAATCAGTGTTGAGTTGGTGCATGAGGCTGCTGTGAAAACATGAAAGCTGATGTGTTACCATGGCAACGGCTTCAACTGGATGAACATTCCAGTGGCAGTTGTGATGAACATTTCTCATGTCTCATTCTGTCTTCACAGATGACAATAAACTGATTCCAATGAAATATTTGTTTTAATGCAAATGATTGTATACTTACAGCTATTGCACATACAAGTGCAACCACACCATGTTCTTTACAAGCACACATAGCTGCATGAAATCAGAATATGGAAGTGGGAAATAATACCATATCAGACAGCAACTCCCCACTGATATCAAACTGGGCTTGTTTCAGTTCTAAAACAAATAATAAAATCAGTCAATTTGAAACCCAACCTAAAAGGCTTCTGAGTAGATTGTGCCTGTGTGCATGTTCTCTTACATTATAACCCTCCTATTGTGTGCACACTTCACTTTCCAGAAGGGAATTTGCTTAGAATTAATGAAATGAAAACCTCCACTGAGAACTGATCAAATTATTTTCACTCATCCATTGATATTGTTCACATTAAGTGTGCTGATGGAGAAATGTTAAGCTCACAACACCAGAAGCCTAACACAACAATATCTATACAGAGTTTGGCTGGAGATATCACAGGCACTGGCAATTTCAACAAGAAACCCTATAACCGTACAGAGAAATACACTGAACTTAGCAACTGGTCCCAATAGAACAACACTGTATTGTGAGTAGGAAGATAAAAGTCAAAGACCGAACAGTGTACAACATCAAAGTTAACATATATATATATATTTCAGGTCCTTCTGTGTGTGAAATCCAATCAAATCAATTGTGTGGAGTGGGTATGTTCACTGAACTATGTGCATAAACATGTCTGCTTCCTGGTTTAATATGTTTTACACATTTCAGAGCCTTTCATACGTCCATAAGTCAACATATGCTCTTGCTAGTTCAGACATATAAACTGTGGGGAAAACCATATAAAATGTCAGTCCGGGATCCCATCCATCTTTATGCACTTGATCCATCAGTCAAAATGTTCTAGCAGCATGAAATAGGATAATAACAGAGATTGTGGTGGAGCTTCTTTTACCAAGACAATAGAGAACATGTCTTTGTCCACTACTCACCATTCTGAAAAATAAAATCCTAATTTTAGCAATGTTTCAAATATCTGTCAAAGACAACAACAAGGGCTGCTTGGTCTATCTTACTTTGCTTCCACCTTTCAAGTTATTCAGCAGCCTAGGAAATTAAAGAATGCAATTCTTAACCAGCTGAAGTATTTAAAAGAAATAAAATCATGCATATTTACAACATAGATTTGAATAGAAAAAAAAATAGTACTGTACAAACTGTAAAAAATGTCAAAACAGCTGCATGTATTTTAATGCAACAATGTATTAAGCAGGTTTATGTTATAAGGAAGGAAAAAAATGATTGTCTGGTCCCCAAAATAAGTGCTTTCCTCTACTCACTTCTCTACAGTGCAGATTTAGACAACAACAAATTAGGATTGATGGTTGTCCCTTTCAGCATACGCATGCTACATAAGATCAACATTAAGAGATTTAAATCCCTAGTGCAAAAAGGAAAACCCAGATAGGAAAATGGAGGTAGAAGAGAAATGTGTTGAGAATAGGGAGAGCAGTAAAAAAAATTAAAGCTTAAAGTTTTTCTTATCTGTTTGGTTGTGTTTCATTTATACCCCGAGAGGGATTATTAAAGTTTAATTTTATCCTAACCTGCCCCACAATAAATGTAGACATACATCATTTACCCTGCTATGTTTTTATCACAGAAGTCAAATGGAAAGCTAAGCTGCTCAGTGATGAAATCAAACAGAACTGATCTTTCCAGATAATATAACGAGGTAATTATAGCATTTACTGACAGAGAATAAAGGTAAGGCATGAGCTAATTATGTAAGGCAAAGATGATTAAGGTAAGACTGAATATAATCTAGCCCACTGTCTTGCCAGTCCTTAATCTGTTCTATATAAACTTTTCAAACGTTGTAATCTTTGCCAACTCTCTTTCTGCAAACCTGTTCCAGTTCAACCCGCAAACACATTTCATTCAAAAAAATAAGACAAAGTGTTGGAATAGCAGCAAGCCGCCCATCAGTGGATGAAGTGCTAACTGGACAGAGGAGAGAAACTGAGCCATGTGCAAGTTGCTTTTCCCTCCAAGAAGTGGAAAAGACCTCAGCATTCAATCTGAGACTGCAGCTGTCTGCGCAGAGTGAGGGTGCGCCGGTGGAGCTGCTGCATCTGCTGCATGCGGTCCCGCTGGCGGGCCAGGTTCTGGGGCATGGGGTAGCGCTGGCAGCCGTACAGGAAGTGGTACGGGATGCGGACGTGGCAGGCGGTGGCTCGGCAGCGCGGCTGGGGCATGGGCGGCAGCAGCATCCAGCGCTTCCTTTCGGCGCAGTAGCGGTAGGCCTCCTTGCGGTACTGCTTGTCCACGTCGTCGCTGTTCTTCCACCCGCCGATGATGAAGACGTCTTCGCCCAGGTAGCAAACGGCAGCACCTTCAATGCTGGTGACCTCTGGGGGCAGGCTCTCGAGGATGTCGTCGGAGATGCGGCTGCTTATTTTCTGCTGAGCCGTCTCGTCTGTTACCTTGTAGCTCTTGGGGCAGCAGGAAGCCGTGTGGTAGAAGTTGGTGGACGCCACAGCCATCTGAAAGATACAGTAGTTATCGATCAGCGGTAAGGAGTCCACCTCCTGCCACTGGCGGCTCTCTGTGTCATAGCGTGTGGTCACGGTCTTCAGCCCGTCCTCGTTGTCCGTGTCCACCGGTGTCCGGGCCATCACGTACACGTAGCGGTCATCCACGCTCACCGTTTTCACGTCTCGTAAGATCTTCGGCGCCGACTCAAGGTTGTGCCATTTGTCCTGCTCAGGCTCGTAGACGCTGACGTCCTTGAAGCCTGGACTGAAGTTGCCGTGGCCGCCGATGCTGTAGAGAATGTTCTTCACGCAAGTGAGGCCGAAGGAGTGCTTGCGGGTGGTCAGGTTGCTGACCTGCTCCCAGGTGTTGTGGTTGGGGTTGTAGCGCTCCACAGTCTTAGCAAAGCCCGGTTCCATGGACCCCGCCACATACGCATGGGTGTCGGTGACCGCGATGGCATGTCCGTCTAAGTGGTTGTGAATGTGCGGCAGGTTGACCCAGCGGTCCTCGTAAACAAAGTAGCCCACGCACTCACTCAAATAGTCGCCACCTTCTGACACACCGCCCACCACCATGATAACGTCCATGTTCTGTCCAAAGCGTGGCTGGAACGTCGCCATGTAGGAGGCGCAGAGCTCTACGTCGGCTGACTTGAGGCTCTCACAGCGAATAGCGTGGCCCTCGAGAGCTTCGCACACCAGCTGCCGGCAAGCCGCGCTGTCGGCCACCAAGGGCTCCTTCTTCACCACCCGCGTCAGGTAGGTAGGCCTGATCTGGGGCAGCCGTAAAAGCCGGAACAGCTCCTCAAAGTGCTTCTCTCGCTCCTCTGCGCTTCGCTGCACCCATTTCACGATGGTATCGAACAGCACCTCCTCAGAGTCCACAGTGATCTCGGTGTCAGACAGCCAGTCCCGCACCAGGTGGAAGGGCAGCGTGAAGAATTCGTCGTCCTGGATGACTTTGTGGAAATTGCGTCGAATCATCTCGGCGGCTCGCAGGGCCAGCTGGTCCAGGGTGTACATGTGGGCCAGGCTGTGCACCGCCACACAGTTGGTCAGGCTCAGCTTCTTCTTCAGGAACTCTCCGCAGAAGTTCTTCAGCTGCACCAACAGGAACCTGACAGTGTGCACATGAATTATCAGACCACTTCAATGTTAAGGGCAGAGCATATAGGACTAGCATCATTTAGTGGCTCTGTTTCATAGGCTGAATACTATTGTGTGTATGAGCAAATGACAAGGAAATCTATTTTTCTTATTCTGATTCACATTAAATACATGGTAACATATTACCTGTCAGCAAGTTCCAACACTAAGTGCACATTGGCAGTGGTTACCCTCATTTCCCCTGTGTACATGAACTGTATGACGCTTTCCACCGTTTCTGGGTCGGGTCCCGTTTCTGAGCTCCATTCTCTGATCTCCACTCGCCCCGACAGTGATTCGGAAAACTGCCCGCCAAACAGCGGGGTGAAGTAGTCCGTTGCCGCGGATAAAACTGACCGGTGGGCGGTTAACTCAAAGGTTTGGGCCCTTTCACTGGACGGCCCGCCTGTGATGAAGGCCAGCGTCACGTCGCAAAACAGCCCAGCCTTCCTCTGCTCGTTCTGCCGACGAGACAGCTCCGAGCAGTGGGTCGAGCAGGAATACTCCTCGGCCTCCTCCGGTTCTCCGTCACCTGTTAGCGCCCCGGACCGGCTGGAGTCCTCCGGGGTGGGTGCTGCCGCTGCCGCTGCCATGTCGACAGGTACCGGTCTCAACTGCAAAGGAAGGCTTTGCGCTATCTTCGGGAACAAGTCATAGGTACATACAACGCAAGTAAATAAACATTCAAATACTGACATGCGTAACGTTCAACTGACAGAATACGGAAGCAGCTACAGGTCGTGACGTCGCACTGAGCCTGCGCAGATAGCTATGGTGTCACTATATACTTCTTTAATATTTATATAGTGATTTATAGTGCGTATGTGGTATATAATAGAGTCTATTTATCTTAGCATACTTTATAGTGTTTTTTATATATCCTGTGACATCACGATAATATTCTTATAATATAAGACTTATTTGGACTAGTTTTGCTGTGTGCTGAAATGTCATACTAATCTAGAATTCCATTGAGAATGAATTTGAAATGACAGGAAAGATATTTAATTAATTTCATGAACCCAAAATGGGAATGACTCTTTTTGAAGCAGCCATACTGTTTTAAATTTAAAAAAAATGTACATCTGCTGTACAAGAGGAGCAACTGTTACTATTACTATAAAATAAAAGTGGGGGGAAATTTGATATGGGTGAAAAATTTCAAACATGCAGTAAGCCTGCTTCATTGTCATTGAGGAGCAGATGAATGATTTCTATCCTTGGAGAGGCTGGTCATATTTCCTCACTCAGATATTCCTAGGTTACAGAAGTAACATCAATGTTTATTTTGAGCAGTATTCATTTAAACTCAATTCCCCTGTTTCAGAAGCTGGATTAACCCTTAACCTAGACCAGGAAGACCTTCCCAATGAAGATGTCGTTTTAAAGCAATGCTTTTGTCAAATTTGAACTGACCCTTCATCACCATTGTAAAGAGGGCAGGTTTGAGATGCTGCAAGCTCTGTAGAAACTCTTTGATAGCTTTGATATTAGCTGAAAGGGGATGACTGCAGTAACTCACTGGAGTTCAGGTCAGAGGTCAGATCACACTTAATCCACAACAGAGATTTACACAAAACACTACTACAGCCAAAATGAAAAGTAAAACAAGAGGATCTTTATTATACTACTATATAACAGCATATATTAAAAAACGAAAACAAAGCATTTATTTCACAGTTAAATAAAACAGCAAAACAAAGATAGCAGGCCGTACAGTGGGCAGTTACAAAGCATCTTGTAAAGTCTTAACAGAAAAAAAAAAAATTTACAGGGCCAGACGTCCATAGTACCTGCAATACCTTATTCCCCAAATAAAGCAAACTGCCTTCATGGTCCCTCGCCAAAAGATGCCTTTAAGACTCACAGGGCACATTCATGAAGCATTTCATTCATCCCATTTACCTCTTGCAGCCCAATTTGTAGATTTAAATGTGAAACATCTGAACATAAATATTTCAATATAGCATCTACTTAAGCTATTGAATTTCAACCACTGTTCCACAACCAGGGTTGTACTGGGAAAAGTAATGGTGAAGTGACACTTCAAAAAAATTCATATGCTCTTTGTTTTATCTCATGCGTTTGCTTTATTCCCCCTTTCCCCTCCAAAGCCTCCTCTTTAAAACACATGGGATTCAGATAAGCCCTGTAATATCGACCACTGGACCATTTGTGACTCTGTTTAACAAGGACAATAACTAATTCCTAAAAATTACTTTGGTTTATCTTGTGCTGATCACAGATCAGAGATCTCTTTCTCAGTGGGAGTGTAATTTATTTGGAGAAGGAAGCTTACAGACTAAAATTAGCTCTAGTGTTTATACTAAGGTGCAATAGACAGTCACCCAGAAAGCATACCCAAGCACACTTCCTAAGGCCTAAAACAGGGCAAATGCTGATAAAATACTAAACCACTGGTTAATTTGCAAATATAGTAATAAAAAAAAGACAAGTTACAGTATTGCGGAGCTTGAACGAGCTAAAATCACTGCCATCAGCAACTATTAGCGTACTGCAGGTCAACTAATCAGCCTCCATAATGCAGGGGTCATGATAAAAATGTGCTGTGAATTCTGCCCTCGTACCAACTGCGTGAAACAGGTTTGTGTGCATTTTCCCAAGTACCAATCAACTTTGTGCTGCTGCAGTACCTGCAGTTTGCATTGGTTTGGCTCTGTTCAAAACTGAATAAGTTACATCTCAACCCATTTAAATAGTTTGTCAAAAATCTAAATCTAAAAACATGGTTCCCCTTTTTTCCATAAAAACTAGTGCTCCCCTTCTACCCAGATACCTCGGTCAAACAATATTTCCGCTTTCCAGTATCATCCTGCCCAGTTTTCTAAAGGCAGCGGTTGTCATGAGTAGGGATTAAGTGAGTCGGTGAAACGCTGCCTGCCTGATTTGGGCAATCACATCTGGAGGTGCACCCCACTGCGTGATGTCGTGATTACATGGACATATGTTCAGGAAGCACATAGGAGATGTCATCCCAGGGGTGGCGGTACAAACCCTGCTTCAGCCTCTTCTGGTCCAGGTAGTGGCCTAAAACAGGACAGACACAAGTTAGATGTCTTGCTCTATTACTCCTCCAGATGTGAGTCGTTGATGCTCTATCTCAATGGGACTCACCAATAAAGCCCATACTCCGGCCGAGGACAAAGATCCCATTCAGCGCACCGATCTCCACAAATTCGTCTGCTTCATCTCTGGAACAAAAACAACAACAACAATCAGCATTAAGCAAACCCATGTGAGAAACAATACTAGATAGCAAACCATCAATTCAGGATGCACTGATACAGAAGTCAGTGAACATTAACTTTGCAAATTCTTAATGAAGAACACAGAAGAAGCTCTTATAATGAATGTCCTTAGATAAACTAGCAATACACTGACGTATATTGTGCTAATCCAAAGTCAGTTCTCTAACAATGTGTAGTATAGACAGTTGTCTGGTTTACTGCCCTAAAAACCTAAACAAATAAAACAATAAAAACAAATTGAAAATGTAAAACTTTTAAAACATTCTGAACTATTGGTCCCACCCATACTCACTAAAAGTAATGGATCAGATTAGTGCTCGCTATTGGACAATACTTTGTAAGCACTCTAAATTTGTATTGGTGAAAAAGTGGCATCGTTGCATCCCAATAACAGCAGTTGTCGGTACAAAATCCTCTATTACTTAAAATGGTCCCTTGCGCCTCACCAGTCTCTCCCAGGCTGAGTTTAATGTTCTTACCGTGTGAAGCCACCACACGTTCTGAGCAGGTCCACAAAGGCAACTCCAATAAAGCCGTCTACGTTGAGGATCAGATTGGGTTTCTGAAAATAAGAAAGAGGAAACATTTTGTCTGCATTCAAGAGAAAGATCATTAAGCCTCCCAACCTTCCTTAATGTTTTGCACTGGCATTATTTGAGTTCACTTAGGAAAAGTTAGAGATTCCAAGCTACCAGTCCATTTTTAATATAAAGGAAAAGTTAGAGATTCCAAGCTACCAGTCCATTTTTAATATAAAGGAAAAGTTAGACATTCCAAGCTACCAGTCCACTTTTAATAGAAACAAAAAGATAAACACTTAATTTACTTGCTTGCTAAGTGTGTGTTAGCAGTAATGTTAGTTCTTATGTTGTAGTAGTGACCCATTATTGATGATTTTATTTTATTTGCCAAGACACCCACAGGTGGCAAGCATATACAGTAGGTAGCACTAAGCTAGTGTTTTATCTTATTTTTTCCTTCTACCTAAATATATATGTGGTCATGCTTCATCGTTTTTTTTGTCGTTTTTACATGGGTAGCTTCAGGGCTAAAGTCTTCATTTCACATGCTTCGCTCCACTCTTACCAGTCATATTTGGCCACATGATGGGCCATCGCTGAGTTGGATAATAGAACGGGCCAATTGTGAAAAAGGGTTGAAGTGGGAGGTGACAAAGCAAGTACCTTGGAGGTGGTGATCTTCTCTACGTCCAAGGCATAGTCCAGCAGCTGCGTGGCTGGGAAATGCTGCTTAACAAAGTCCTTCAGAATCTGCACCCGCATGTCTGGGTTGTTGATCTGAAAAAAGACACAGCATATAAACCCATACTATATAGCTGAAGAACAAAACTGCATTCTACTCTGGTGCTTTGTGTCTTGTTTTGATCAACTAATTTAAGAAATAAGCTAATAAATTAGCTCTTAAATTAGGTGTTGTGAAAGGCTAAGCACTGCTTACCGATTTGACCCTGTGCCCAATGCCCATGATCAGCTTGCCATCCTTCTTCATCTTGTTGACGAACTCCATGGGCAGCATGCCGCTGTCAAATGCCTTGCTGAACTGCTTGGCTGCTGCATCCAAAGCTCCTCCAAAACGGTCTCCCTGGAATACAAGACAGAGGTTCATCATGTTACAAAACAGAAACCATTTGGGTGCTCCCGTTAACAAACATTTGTGGCCTCAGTGGGAATTTAAATAGAGGAGAGAGGGGGGGATGACATGCAACAAAAGGTCCCAGGCCGGATTCGAACCCAGGACATTGTGGGTGCATGGTATGCACCTTAGTTAGTATTCTTATCTTTGCTGTTGATTGGTTGGAGATGATGGCAAAATGATACTGTGTGTGTGTGTGTGGGCGTATGTGTCTGTGAGCAGTACTGACGATGGTGAGCAGGCCAGAGGTGAGGCTGGAGATGAGGTCCTTGCCGGCGCGGGCGCAGACGATGGTGTTGTGGGCACCAGAGACGGCCGGCCCGTGGTCAGCGGTCACCATCAGGCACATCTCAATGAACTGGCAGGCATAACGTGGCAACCTAGACAGGATCACAGCAAAGTTTAAGCAGCATCTCTTGGTTGTGACTAGTCACTCTGCTGCTCCTTTCTCCACTGGCAAATTTAGTAACAAAATCTATCAACACAAATAGTATGGGAAAAACATTTTAAGCCAACAAGGTGTCCCATCTAAATGTTGCTAAGGTACTGCCTGATCGGCAACTGTCTCTAGAAGGTTTTCTGTGGACTCCTTTGCCCTGATAGACTAGAACAGCAATAGGGGCTTAGTTTACTCATTTGGTCTTCAGGCTTCATTACCATCTTACAAAAAGATGAAGAGCCAGACTTCCTTCTTCCAGTCACCAATATGTCTCTACTCCCCACACAAACCTGCTCCATAATCACAGATATCTCTAGTCCTCATCCCTACCTGCGTTGGAACCACAGCAGACCCAGCACCCCTCCTAGACCCATCTCCTCCTTAAAGACCTCAGTGATGGGCATGCCGGCGTAGATGAGCTCCTGGCCTCGCTCATCACAGATGCTCGTCATGAAGGAGGCCGGCTTACGGATCAGGCCCAACTCCTGGGGAACACAGGAAGAGTAAAGCAAATATTAGCAGGGAAAGGAACAGGAAAATGTACATCCCTACTGTTTGTGATGAACATTCAGCTAAATCTGGGAAAAACAATGTAGGATTTCAGGAACTGTTACTATAGACTAAATAACTGATTCCTTCTGCTCTGCTCTGACTAAGATAGACACTGTTAAAAAAATACAAAAACTATTTCTAGATAACTCAAGGTGTCTTACCCTGGCCCAAGAGTAATCCATAGGCACTGTTGGGGGAGGCACCTCCTGAGCAGGAACGATGGTACCATTGGCCACCAGCTCATCATAAACGGTCCTGTTTCACCACAGATGCACAATGTCAGTGAAAAATGCTCCAAATTATTCACCAACAAACCCTGTGGTACGACCATATGTTGACCTTCTCACCTGATGACATCCCCCAGCTCATCGAAGCTCTTGGGCACATAGGCTCCGGCGTCCCTCAGGGCCTGGTTCTTGGCCACCGCTGTCTCTGAAGCCTGGTTGGCACAGGCACCAGCATGGCCAAACTGAACCTAAAGACAGCAGCATCACATATGTTAAACTCAAAAACTAAGAATTCTAAGATTATTACAACTTTTAACACAAAATTCAAAGCCAGCAGACCTCTGAAGAGAACATAGTGGCGCAGGTTCCTATACACCAGCACACTACAGGTTTGGTAATCCTGCCCTCTCTGATGCCCTGGCAGATCTTGTACTCCTCTGTGCCGCCAATCTGGGGAGTCAGAGTGAAAGAAATAGTCAAAATAGGAAACGTTTATTGCCCACAAGAGTACATTTTCCCCCCTCATAGGATTAAATTCACTAAATACATATGGCACAAGTAATCTGTTCCACAAAATAAAACCTGTTCCACTCTGAAAATATAAATAATCAAGGAGCTGCTCCCACCTCTCCCAGCATGACGATCATCTTCACCCCTGGAGTGTCCTGGTAACGGAGGACGTGGTCCATAAAGGTGGAGCCTGGATACCTGGGCACAGAGGACCGCAACAGAAAGGCTTAGAAAGGAATCACAGACAGCAGACAGCATGCCTGGTAATATTTTCTTCTGGTGAACAAGCTCAGGTCAGACCGCAATAAATTTCTGTGTGACAGGGAAAAATTATCTAAAAATCATTACAAGCTTCAACAGGATAGAAATCCTTTTCCCTACTCTTAAGCAAATCATTTTCAGGATCTTAATGGCCACATTGTGTAAGGATATGCTCAATCTAAGAGGTCTTGCATATTGTAGCATCGATTCAGAGATGCTACAATATGATTAAGGAGCCTATGGTGCCTATAAAATAGTTACAATGCCTAAATATTTAAGTGCAATTTATGATTGTGGATCAGTTTGGAGAGGTCGGTGATATGGGATGCAGGAATATGGTCTCTTGGGGAGGAGATACAAAAAAAAAAAGTTTACCATAGCATTTTCTTTGTTTTTTCCTCTTTCATAACTTCCCCACATAAACTACATACTACACATAAACTCTCCTGTGTGACGTGGCCTGCTGAGCCCGCCTACAGCCATTACCTGTCTCCTCCGATGGCCACGCCCTCATAGACGCCATCAGTGGTGCGGGAGATGATGTTGTTCAGCTCGTTGGACATGCCCCCGGAGCGCGACACGTACGCCACGCTGCCCGGCCGGTACAGCTTGGAGGCCAGGATGTTGTCCAGCATGCCGCCGGTGTTGCCGATCTTAAAACAGCCCGGCTTGATGCCACCAACCTGGGTCCCGGAATTTAACAAACATCAACTTAACTTCTGTGCTTGGCATCTCCATTGACAAGTACATTCACAGCCTGGTATCGACTCGGTTTTCAATAGATATGTCTGGCCTGTGTGTAAGGCTGCGTACCGTGGCAGGGCCAATGATAGTGACGCCTTTCTCATCAGCCATCTTAATCATCTTCCTGGTCTGGGCTTCAGGGATTCCCTCAGCTATGATGGCAATGGTGTGGATCTGGAGACACAATTAGACAAGTCAGGACCAATCAGAATTCATTCTCTAACTGAATCTCAGATGTTTATGCAATAAATAAATGTTTTATGTGTCGTCTACCTGTGGGTACTGCATGGTCTCCATGGTGCTGTCGAAAGCGGAACGCAGCGAGGCAAAGCTGATCAGCACGTCCACCCCAGGGTGCTTCTTCATGGCGTCGGCCATGTTCTTGTAGACTGGCAGCAGGATCTCCTTGTGGCCCCAGTAGAACTTCTGCTTGTGATCCCCACTAGGCAACACAGACACACAGTGATTTCTTGGACACTAAAGTAACTAGTTTCAACAGCAGAATAGGGCACTGGTGTTTTGCATTAAGCAATATTTTCATTTAGTAGCAAATTGCTCCTGAAAGTCTATGGAGGTTTGACTGTTGCAGTGACAGTCAACCTCAAATTTGCAAATCTGGAGATCCGTGACCACCATTCAATATTCAGTTTTCCGCCCTCCAGTATTCAATACCAGCAATTGCAACAAAGTAAAATTATAACGTGAAAGGTTTGAGTTGGATAAAAGAAACAATATTACCACAATTCACTTTTTCTCTTCTTCAGATATGTTGAGACTTGGTTTTCATACTATAAGTAAGAAAGTGGGACTGACTACGGGTCCCCAGAGCAGCCAAATTTGGTGGTTGAGCATTCAAGAACTCCTATATAAGTGAACTCAAAGATGATGTTGTTCTACCAAAGTGAAACATGACTAATTGAAATGTTATAGCAGAAACCAACAGTGTAGTGATGTAGTTTTGTAATCAGTGTAGTATTATATTTTATTTAGACCCAGTTCTGGCAAACTTGCTGAGATCTTGGTAGGGCTGGGCAATATATCGATATTATATTGATATCGTGATATGAGACTAGATATCGTCTTAGATTTTGGATATCGTAATATGGCATAAGTGTTGTCTTTTCCTGGTTTTAAAGGCTGCATTACAGTAAAGTGATGTAATTTTGAACTTACCAGACTGCTCTAGCTGTTCTATTATTTTCCTTTACCCACTTAGTCATTACTGATGATTATTATATGATTATTTATCAAAAATCTCATTGTGTAAATATTTTGTGAAAGCACCAATAGTCATCCCTACAATATTGTCACAATATTGATATCGAGGTATTTGGTCAAAAATATTGTGATATTTGATTTTGTCCATATCGCCCAGCCCTACTTACAACTGAACATTTAGCCCACTTCCTAGAAAATACCGAGATATATATCGTGTATCGCCATTCAGCCTAAAAATACCGATACATGATTTTTGGTCCATATTGCCCAGCCCTAGATCTTGGGGAACCTACGTAAAGGGGTAGACCATGGCTGCCACCGAAGGCTCGTCCCGTGAGCACACGTAGTCGAAGTCCAGCATGCCTTGCACAGCGCGTGTCTGCATGCCCCAGACGATGGTCTTGGTGTGTCTGCTGAACAGCGTGGTGGCTTTGGCTGTGGGAAAGAGGAGACAGAGAGAGAAGAGGA
Organism: Centroberyx affinis; assembly: GCF_046629955.1. NCBI lineage: Eukaryota > Metazoa > Chordata > Actinopteri > Beryciformes > Berycidae > Centroberyx > Centroberyx affinis. The sequence continues at coordinate 158,915 of NW_027279330.1, read as the reverse complement.
GAGGAAGAGAGGGAAGGAGAAGGAGAAAACACAGATAAGAGAGGGTGTCATGTTCAGGAACACAGCAGGAACAAGGGCGGTAACAAACAGCTCTCAGGGCGGATATAGGGCACACTGTTAATTCAACAGGATCACAAAGGGGTCTCACAATGTTAGAATTAGAAATTGCACCAGTGGTGGTGTGGTAGGGTGATGGGAGAACTGGGATGGGGGCACATTTTGGCATGCTACCTACAACTGCACTTCTGCACAAGTCCTGTGCTACTGACCAATTGGATTACCTCCGTTTAATAGACAACTTCCAGCAGCCACTTATGTCTACAAGACTGACGTGTAGTTCAAATTTGGAGGAGCAAGCAATCTATACACTGTCTGTTATCATTCACTATGAAATAAGAGGTTTGCAGCTGCATCATCAAGGATCCTTTTGTTTCCTATGCCGAAACTGTCATCCAATTTGACTTACAAATACACATGACATCAGTGTTGTGATTGTGAAGCTATAAGCTAGTAGAATTATTGTAAGCAAAAATTCATTCCCCTGGAGGAAAGAAGCTAGCTTGAACCACAAAGGCATGTGACTGAATTTCAATAATGCCTTTACTTGCACAGGGTTTCGAATCCATTTAGCAAAAAGCCTACTGTGTGTAGTTGCTGTGTGCTCTTACTCTTCAGCCCTCCCATCTCCAAGCAAAACCCCCATCACACTGTGGCAACAATACCACCTAAGCTTGTCTAAAAAAAACAAGACAGAAAACCCTGAGAAGCTTTCATCACCCAGCTAATCACCCCTGAAAATATAATTGTTTAATGAATATATTTCAAAGCAACAAGTTCCAGATACCACAGCGACCCACAACACAGAGCAGAACTGCTCAAGCCTCAAACATTGTAAGAAGTGCAACAACACACACCAGCAGAAATTAGCAGTTTTCAAGACAAAAGCTTGCATCAATTGATTTGTGCTATTGACCTATTGCTTGTGTGTGCACCTTGTACATACAGTCTTTAAACTTAGCAGAACACTTAAAATGTCTATGGGCAGAATGGGAAATTATTCAGCAGCAGATCTGAGAAATTAGAGTGCAAACAGTGATACGAGTTCTGTTTGAACGCAGAATGTCAAGTTAATGTATAATGTGGTTTGAAGTATTTGCTGTATGGTTAACCAGCGTCTAACCACGCATTTGTTCCATTCCTCCAAGTCTCTCCTCCCCTCTTTCCCTGGCACACTAACTGCCTTCTTGTTGTATTTGATCCACAGAAGTTGTAGACTGAGACAGAAACAGTCCAGAACCATTACTCCCTCTACAACAGTTCAGCCAGTTGCTCAGGGGCAAGGCTGAGGGCTGTAGAGTGAGGAGGAGTGTTCCGGTATAAAACTGATCTTCAAGGGAAACCACAGAAACTGAACTGATAGAAAGGTTCCTTCCAGCTGTGGCGGGTCATGGTCATCTCTTTAGGTAAAACTCTGTTGTCAAAGAAATGAATGCCAAGGCTCAGTTTCATGATAACACTATTAAAGCTCATGGCATCCATCTTAAGATGTACCAGAGAAATGACCATTCAACAGTTGTCAATTTGAATGGGAATGCTTGTTCTATCAATTCAAATTCAGTGATGGAAACAAAGCCCTATAAGGTGAGCCAGTCGCCATGAGAATGCCGAAAGGAGGGAGAGGCTGAGGAGAAACGGATCACAGACAGAGAAGGGATGGTAAAGTGAGGAGGAGAGAGGGAGGAGAAGGCAGCAGGACAGGCTTTTCACAACCTTCCCTACCTCCACTGCAGCCTGAAGAGGCTTGTGCTTCTGTGACCCCACAGGACGGAAACACAAATATGACAAAATGAGCACAAAAACAAAAGAGAACAAAACAATGAGTACATCTTGATTGTATTTATCTGACAGGCTTCAATGCATTCTGTCAACTGTGTTTAATCTCTTAAACAGTCTTCATTAAATACATCACAGCAGAGGAAAGAGCATGCAAAGCTCAGCTGCTACATAGCATGCCATAGCTGTGTCAACAGCCATTGTAAAAAGCAAACTGAAATTGTCCTCAAAATCACAATCAAAATGTCACCTCCACATAGCCAACATTTGAACTATTGTCTTCTAATTCTACAACCACATCCTAAACAGCAATACACAACTGTAAGCCTAAAGATTACAAATCTGCTCTAAAAAGCGCTACTTGAACAGTTACTTGCCACCAATTTGAGTCTCAGCATTAGAGAACTGATGATTGATCCATAATTTGTGGATTATCTACAATGCTGGCAGTCTTTAATTAGGCTTATGATGACTGACAATGTGAGCTGAAGATAGAAAATCTTTTTATTGAAGAGAATGTAATGTACCCATTGGAACGAAGAATCAGTAGGAGGCACTGAGGTGATGCAGAAATGCAGGTGTCAAAGCCACACACAGACACGCTCCTCTCTACTAAGATTAGGGGGGTCGGGGGCAAGAAGAAAGGGGACAAACCAATGTAGAGTGTGGGCTGCAGAGCTAGGTGTGGGCATGGCACACCCACCACTTACCTTTCCAATCCCCTGTGACCACATTCTTCAGGGGCCACAGTATAGAGTGAAGAGAGTCTTAGAGAGACAAGCGTGAAAAAGATGGAGGGTGAGGGGACCGAGTGCACGGCCAAACAAGTGGAGGAGGGAGAAATAGAAAGAAAATTAAAAACGCAGAATAGCAGTGACGGCAATGGGGGAGGAGGGAGAGAGGGGGAGAAATACAGAAAGCAAGGACAAGAGGAATAAAGAAGCAGACAGCAAAGGAGAAGTGTATGAGTAAGTTAATGCATGGAGTTTGGCTGATAAGAAGCAGTGGAGAGGCGAGGCCCGGTGTGTTAGTTACCTGCTGGAAGACCTGCTTTAGACTTTTTGGCTGGAGTGGCATCATTAGCTGTCTTATGTTCAGAGAATGAGGCCGTCCTTGTGGTAGCTGGAGTCTGGTACAGAGAGGAGAGAAATACAAGCTTTGCATTATTCATAGCCCAGCAGAAGGAGGGAGGGAGGGAGAGGGAGAGAGAGAGAGAGAAAACAATCCCGTGGCTGGGAAATAGCCATCAAGTGGTGAAAGGAGTATTCCAAAATTTGTGCAGTTGTGTAAAAACTTGACTCCATTGACAATACATTGGCCATGTGTTGGACTTCAACTGGCTAGATGCAGGCACAATAGTTAGAGTCATTGATTATAATGTTTTGCAGCTACAACCTTTATCAAGATATAAGGTTTCATATTTCCAGTTTGAAAACCCTGAAAACCATGTAATACTACAAACATTTCATAATACACTGGATAGGTGTCACTGACAAACAGATGGTGACAAGAGTGCTGCTGGGAGTGACAGCAAGGCAAACTGAGAGGGAACACAGCCTCCGGTTTAAAAACAAAAGACTGCACTTACTTATGTTTTGAGCGTTTACATGCTCCAAACTATTAAAGCTTTAAGGGAGGAATAGGAGTACTGTGCTGGCACCAGTTTATCTAGTTATGATACTTAATTAAAAATTTTAACTTAACATTTTTTCCGCTTTTAGCATGCATGCTCCCTGTGTCAGTTCATTAACAGTCAACCACCCATCTAACCTGGCAGTTTATGCATTTGTGGGGAAACATTACCCAAAATACCATAATCCCCTAGCATGTATGAGCAATGCATTGATCATTTTGTGTGTCCTTTTTCTTCAGTAATTCTGGTTGCAATTAATGATAATGTAAGGGAAAAACACCACTGGGGAGTGCAGGTGAGCTATTGCTGGAGGCTGGATGTTTATTAACTCTGGTGCAAAAATGTAAATGGTCCACCAAAGTTAAATACTGCTGAAGTTTACACAGCCTTTAGGTCTTTATGAATATGGCAATAGTGTCCAAAGAAAACACATCCTTAACTGACACCTTGTTGAAATGGAGGACCATGACTAATGAATTAGAGGCCTCAGTCCAAACATGGACAACATAAAAAGGAAAAATGGCATAATATTATACTAATAATATAATATAATATAATAATACAATAAACTAGCTGCAAAGTCAGAGCCTTCCACAGCTGAAACAGTGTGTGAGTTTGAACATATGTACATAACTAAATTATATCACAAGAAGATAGGGAATGCACTTCAGTATGCAATGCTTTTGCAAAATGTAACCAGAAATTGGAGACATTTGTGGCATCTTCAGTGTTGGCTTGTTTTGCTGAGAAATAATTCTGTTTTCATTAACTCTCCAATAGAATCACAACAGAACTAATATCTTCTGTACCCTCCCCATTTCACAAACGAAAATGCCATGCATGTCTCCAGTGATAAGACGTCCCAAGTGCGTTTCAAAGTGTACAGGTGACTTGTTGGCCGTCCTATTATTTCAACATGTCATTGTATTGAAAATACCATAGCATTGTTGCTGGCGTTGAGGAGGAAGTTGGCGGTATGAGCGTCCATGGGAGGCTGGTTGGGGATTGGCCGGTGGCCCAGGGCCATGCCCACGATGGCCGTCATATGGGTCTCTGTACCAAATACATGGATGGGGATGCCTGTGGTCTTCCCTGCAGAAAGAAATACACCCAGGAGTTGGACAAATGGCTCAATTTAAAGACATCCCCTGCCAATTTATATTCCCTCCACCCCCCCAAGAATGGAGGTAGCATAGACACATAAAATCTTCAATTATTCAAACAGCTGTCAAAATGTATATTTTGTATATTTCTGTAACTCACACATTTCAATAACACCCGCTCAGATGACCAGAGAGTACAGATTTCTGGTGTTTTTTAAAAAGAGGGCTCCCCTGTCAGTAAGACTATTCATATGGCGGGGAATGTTTCATCACCTGTCAGTCAACTACTACTACTGTCAATCATGCTACTACAAAAACCTTTGGAAACTGAAGGCTCACGTGGAATACCAACAATGTGTAGTCAAACAAATAATCTATACTCTGAAATCACTTTGGATAGGAGAAGAATCTCCAAAGAGACAAAGTGGCATATTACATATCATAAACACCATCTCATTCCCCAGTTCTGTCACTGAGCCTGCCCTTTGGCCTTCAGCCTAGCATTACTCACCCACTTCCCCCATCACCCTCAGGCCCTCCTGGTAGTTGGGGCCTCCGCGCCGAACAAAGATGGTGACCTCGTGCTCCTTCAGAGGACCCTGGTAGTCTTTGATGGCCCTGACAATGCCCTGAGGAGAGAGACAAGCAGGTCAGCTATGTGCAGCAGAGGGAAACACTCCTTTGAAAAAACATTTGTGTAGGTATATGAGGCCAGGTGGGTGTGGCTCAGTGACCCAGGGAATACCTGTGTAATATTAATTAACACTGTCAAATATTTCCATCTCATGAGGCAGGATGCAAAATCTCGATCTCCCATGCTTCAACAAAACAAGAAAAGTACTGTATATTGTCACACTCTGAGTTCAGTGACTAACTTTTCCACTGGGTGCACCAGCACATAATTCAGTGGCAGCAACGTATTGGTCTGCAGACAGAATACACAATAATTAATATGTTGTCTATTGTCTGTCAATTATTTTCTGCTTTGGCCTGTGTAAACAATAGATCGCTTTACTGCAATTTGAACTCTAGTTAGCAAATACTAGCTTTTGTGTGTGATCTGGCCAAATTGCATTCATACAGTTTACAAAAAGCTTGATTACCTACTGAGAGAGACTGAGAGTGTTTTAGCAGTGAGACAGCAGTTCTTAAATCAGGTATAGAGGGCGTGCCTGCGTCCACAAGGAATGGAGCTCTAGCAGCTCTGCTATTCAAAAACAGACTATCCTTAATCACAAAGACAAGACTGTATTCTTTAATAGCTTTTGAAAGCATAAAACACAGCTTTTGAATTTGTTTTCCGTGAAATTATTAATTAAATAATTCATAATTTCATTAATTATTAATTCATTAATTAATAATTTCATAGACTTAGTCACACTCTGGGGGCCCTGTGACAACACTTATAGTGGTATTAGGAAGAGTAAGTAATATCATTAGCAGATGGGTTATTAGTGTAGGATTTCATCTTACTGAAATGACTTTGCATTTTACTTTACAAACAATGTCTCAGATAAAATAAGTGTTGGTACAGTATATCTCACCTTGAATGTGGCCGCTACATTGGTGAAGTTGGCAATACTTCCTCCAATGATCAGCACTTTCCCTGTAGCGAAGTTGGCATGTTGAGAATAAGTCTGTGACTGTAACTTGACACCCCAGTAACAGTTTGGTGACAGCCATGAAGTTTATTGTTGGCAACATACACATAGTGAAGAGTGGCCTTGTGAAATACTCAAGGAGAACAAACAATTAAAGGATTGTAGGCCACATGGCAGAGGTGTGAGCCAAACACCCATTGCCACGCTTAAAGCAATATCACCAAAGTCTGTAAGAAATATACATTCTAAATTATTTAACCAGTATAATCAAAACTGTCAGTACTGGCAGTCCATGATTGTGAAAGCCCCCGGAGAAGTGCCTCGCAGCCATACTCACCTTGGTGGTGCTTCTCACGGGTCATGAGGGACAGGATGGTTTTTGCGTAGTCGTAGGTCTGCTGTTCGCTGGGTGCTCCGGAGTACTCGCCATAGTTGGCCAGCTCATCCACCCCACCCAGGTCACAGATGGTGTCGCTGCAGCAGAGGGGAGACGGACAGTCAAGTACTGTGTCTTGATTGTTTTAAATACTTGCTGGTCAGTAAGCTCTTTCAGTATACAGAATCTTAATAGAATAGCTTAGTAGGCAAGTTTTTCCTCCAACTTGACATAATGTTACACCATTTTCCAGGTTCAGCTGGCATTACAAAAATACTAACAACATGCATATCAGACACGCACCTGTGTTTGGCCTTGAATAAATAGAGTTCAAAATGTCGTAGCATATCGATACTTTCCCCCTACATAGTTGCATGCTATGCTAATGTTAAGATTGTATGCACAAACAAAATCAGGGCAGTTGAAGTCACGCCACAGGGTGTTGAGTGCACCGATGGTTTTTATTAGACTAGTGGAGCAGGTTGTACTAGTGGAGGCTACACAAACATATGCACATACGCAAATCATCCATGTCTATCCTAAACAGAGAGGTCAGGCCAAAATCACCTCTGAACACCTCTGTAGACATTTTGTGAAGTATAAACCATATATGATTTCATTTGAAATTTTGCACTAAAAGACTGTAAACTGCATTAAAGAGTGTGTATCCGGATTTGACCATTGTTAAATATCTTCGGATCAAGGGAACCAGTGTAGAGGAGGATGCCTCACAGATGCATCTCAGTGCTGCAAGTGGCAAAGAAGGTTAAACAGCCCCTCAAAGCACTTCAAATAGTCCCAGGTAGTTAATAAAAAGCCCTGCCCTTCCTCATCATCAATAGGCATCTGGTTCCTACCTGTAGACCACTGAGGCCCCTCCTCCAGCCACCATGGTCCAGATCCTGCCGCGAGGGTTCAGCAGGGTCAGCTTCAGACTGGCACCACTCTTGGCATCCAGGTCAGCTATGTAGGCCTCCTACAGTGGACACACCACAGGGGTGGTTATACATTTGGGTCAATGCACGAGGCAAAGAATGGCAGCACAGACCAAGACTGAAGCTACTTGTGCACCAAAGTTGCTGAATGAGGCGAATGTATTAAGCTTTGGGTGCTAGTAGAAAGCAACTGGCAAAAATTATGGACAAGCCTCACCCTATTATTCTACATTGTGAAAAACATGACTGGGATGAATCTAGTTATGAATTTCTAGCAAATCAACTTTTGACATACATTTCAATATTTTTATGTGTTGTTCCTTCCAATTCCCAATAAATCAAACCACAAGATTACTAGGTATGCAGGCGCATGGTGTCAACACATTAATCTGTTAAGTCAAAGTCCCGGAGAAACAATCAAACAAAAAAAGTTATTCCACCAAAAACATCCTACTCATACATCTTCCATAATTAAAAATGTTTAACCAGTGAAAAAGCCTCATTCATATCAACAGCCACTACAATCCCAATGGCATTAAATTTTCCCCCCAGAAATACTGTTGCACCGTCCTTCCACCTCACCTCCGGATAGGCTTCTCTGCCAAAGGGCGGGGGGAAGTCCACATCACCCCATTTGGCCTTGCAGATGTAATCTGCTGTGGCATCAATCTTGGCTGCCATGTCAAGGATGTACACTCCATCCTGGGTGACCACTGGTAAGAGGAAAAAAGTCATGTTATTCACTCAGCATTTACAAAACATCTTTATATAACACTCTTAAATGTACATAAATCTCATTCAGCCAAAACAACCAGCCTGTCAAATAAGGTTAAGATAAATAATAAAAAATGTTGACACTTTAAATCGTGCCAAGCTTTTCCTTAAACTAAATTTCCCCTCAGTTCCAGGTTTGGTGATATGGTAATTATTAGTAGCTTGGTATTATATTAGTAACATGTGTAATGTAATAATTGTGAAGGCACAGTTCAGCAGCCTGAGTGACATAACCGGCAGGTGGTATACAAAGCATTTCATCATCTCTGAATGTGTCCCTCCCATACTTGTTTAAGGTTTTACCCTCTGGCCATCAGTTCAGCCTTGCTACTGGCAAGAAAAACAGGTAGAGGGACTAAACGCTGGCTGAGGGAGGATGATGATTGTTGTCACTCATGATGTCAACACTATTGGTGGGGATGGTAGTGCTGGTTGTGATGATGATGACAACGATTTGTCTTATGCTGCTTGCCTGAAACTGCATGGACAACTTGAACTGCTACAAACTGTTGTATCTCTTATGTTTTTATGTAATAATGCTTTTGTTTTTGATACTTGCTAAGAAACAAATTAGCTATTGGGACATTTAGATTGAAAACTGAACTAGCCATTACTATCTTCTTAGGGGTTAGGGTTACTTTGTGATGTTCAGTCTCACTCTGGGCTGAGTAATTTGTGTGGTGATGAATGTTTTCCTTAAATAAAGATGTGGAAGTTGTTCAAAAAATGTCAGTACTGTTCCCTATTTCAGAATTGCTTAGTAACATTCGATTCTTGCTTTTGGGAGTTCTGAAAGTTAGAACTCCTCTACGATATTAGCTAGTTGGGAAGAACATACCTAGTGGGTTGATCTCTAGGTAGGTGAAGTAAAGGTCCTCATACAGGTTGAAGAGGCCCACTATAAAACTGGCCAGGACTCTTTAAAGGAGACAAGATCATTAGATTAAAATGAGTATACAAAACCAAGACAGCATTTACTTTGTGTTAGGGGAGAGGGGTCAGTGACAGCATGCCTTAATGGGATACTACTAAAAAAAAAAGAGTGAGAGAACACTATTCCTCACCATCTATAAACCATGAAATGTAAATAATGACATCTATTGTTGGCAAACATTTCTGCCTCATGCTATCCAACAGCCTTAGTGTCAGCCAGTGTGGCTACCAAGGCAGCAGCGTCAAAGTCCCCACTGCCAGGTGACCAGGACTGACACTGCCACTTGTAATAGGCAGTGCATATTATATTATGTTACAAATCACCACAGATGTCACACTGAATCACACTTTGCTTGTAAAGGAGTAAATACACAGCATGTGGAGGAGGTAAAGAACAGACTAAAACTGCACAAGGTCACTCTGTTGGCAAAGCCAAGAAGGACAAAGTCGCAATACCGGAGAGAGAAGAGGGGCAAAAACTCCACAAAACAACAGCAAATCGCAGCCTCATTGCTTCACTTGCAGAGAGGAACAGTATGCACAGCAAGAAAGCAGAGCAGTGAATAAACTTCTCCGGTTGCAATTTGCCTTTTCATGCTGTATCTTTTCCAATCCACATGACGCTGAGAGTGGAGTGTTCAGCTACCAATACTATGGCTAACCATACAGCACCAACAGGTAGACACATCACAGTAACAAAGTAGAGATGCACCAATACCAGCTTTTCACTGCCAGTGCCAATTCAAACTATTAGAGTACCATCTGAAACAATCCATTTATTTTATTGACCTAATGCACATAAGACCATTATGTTGGGTTCACTGGACAAAAATGATTGAGATGTAACCAATTTTTTTCATTAGAGAGACACAGCATCCTTCTGTGCCTTATGCTAAGTAGTATCAGTGCATCCTTTCAACCATCTAAGTCTGTGTTTAAAACCACTGCTGTAGCATGTTTGAATCATCAAAGCAGAGATGCATCAAATATTCTTTAAAGAAAAAAAAACAAAACAACAAAAACAACAGGAGGTTAAGATGTGTCCCTACTCTTTCTTGTCCTCAGGGACATGTGTGAGGAGCTGCTCTGTGACTTGGTCCTCGCTCAGCTTGTCGTCCACGGCAACCATCAGCCTCTGGGCCTTGGCGTCCACGTCGCCCACCTCCACGCCGCCTTCATGGTGGAAAAGCACGTGGTCGCCCTCACGTGTGGCATAGATGCACACATAGAACTCCTCCTCCTGGGTGGACAGGCCAGTGGAGAGTTAGGGCAAGGATGCACACAGTTTGGGTTCAACTCATTTTCAAACTTTTAGTTCAAAATGTAATTAACTTCAATACATTTGCCAAAAGGAGAGCACACATTCTCACTTGTGTTTTGAATATTTGCATTTTGAAGAACATCTTTATCCTAAAATACTCATACAGCTAGAATTTTGCATACAGATACATGGGTGCCAACCAAGTCACACATAAACACCATTCACACTCAGAACACACTTAATTACTACGCGATTATGTGAAATAAATATACCAAGTAGACATATGCAAACTGGCATAAACATAAAACACACAGGGTCACTTTTAGCACAATGAATTGCTTGCATTCTGGCTTTCAAACGTGACTCCCAGGTTAGGCAGGATGTGGACTGAGGACACATAACAGGCTGGCGCACACATTACCTGTGTATGTGGAACGAATGGCTCAATGAGGAAGTTCTTCAGCACACCCTTTGCTTTTGCCACCTGTCAAGACAAACAGTTTCACAAACCACAAGCAACCACAAGTCTAATTAAGTCTAATTATGGACTTGATAGGTAACTACTGCCAAGTGCAGAAATGAATGGCTCTGCAGAAAATATTTTTTTTAGTGCATACAGGAAAGAACGCATTGCTTTATTGGAAGATTTAGAGGAGGACAGAACTGTGAGAGGTAAAAATAAAAAAGCTGAGTAACAACCAATGGAAAAGCTGGCTGGTGCAAAAATTCACTAGTAGTTTGCTTAAAGACGGGAAGTATGGCGACTGCTTGTAGAAAGAGTAGTAGAGCAGGGTTGTTTTGATGGCAGACCAGAATAGACCCCCCCTCCAACCCTCTCTACTGGCATTACATAACCTCTGACCTGGCAGATCTAAACATAAGCCCATGTCCTCTGGTGCTGGACACAACATGCCACCACATATAGCAGGTCCATATTGTGGGACTAATAGACAGAGGATGGTGGCTTACATGCTTTTCATGTAATAGCACATGGTACTCATGTGATTACTACATGTGTCAGACCAGTCAGACCGCTAGGCTGCATTGTAATATTCATTCATAACCTATTTAGCCAGAGAACCACATTGAGATCATAGCTCCCATTTACAGGCAGGCCTTCAGCCCTGTGTACAAATGCAAAAATTGTCCAAGAAAGAATGAACATCAAACACATCAAATTTCAAGAACTGAATCAATAATATGTCCAAAAAACAGACATTACAGATAAGGATAAATGAACACCAAAGGATCAACATGCAGTTTGTGCACTGGTACACTGGTAGAGTAAGTACTGGACATTTTCCTGGGCACAGGCTGAGTTGATTAAATCATGTGATTTCGATGGGGGACTTTGGTACAGGATAGCTAGTCATTCAGAACAGACTGACCATTCTCTGTCTGGGTAACAAGAGAGCTAAATGAGCAGAAAGAAAGACAGACAGATGACCAGTCAACTCACAGTGGTCTCTCTCATGAGGCGGGGTCTGAGCCAGTCCTGGACGCCCTGCAGGTCCAGGTTGATGCCCACCAGCCCGAGCTTGCCACGCCGCTTGATCAGCTGGTCTGGCTTCACCACCAGCCGCTACAGGAGGAGCGAGGGAAGGACAGATGAGAGACAGATAACGAGCCAAAAGCCACAGGTTTGCAAGTGCTTTGAGACTAGTGATGCATCGATACTGGTGTAGCATATCAAACTGATACCAGGCTAAATAAGGTAATGGTGTCACAGAATTACTAGGGAGTACTAAAATCACTACCAAGTCCACCTGCACAGGTATTCATTTCTGAAATTCTAATAGGAGGTGCTTAGCCTATATGTCTTCATGAGAAACTTGTTGTTGATGTGATGCATATATCTTTGTTTATCTGTATCGGATCCAAAAATCATGTAAACATGTCAAACATTAATAGCAACATGACAGCCTTCAACCTAATCAAGATTTGTAGCTTGGTTTCAGACTTGTGTGTTTAATCTAAACTCACTATTACGATAAGATTAGAAAATAGTCTGAACTGAAGGCTGATGCTGGCACAAACCTGAAAAAGTCAGGCTTTTGTTAACCTACACTTTCTGCACAATGACATTTCCAGCCAAGTCAACCTTTTGACACAAGTTTCAGTGACATCTGCAATTATCTTCAGGATTTCAACAACATCCCCCCCTCCAAAGTTAAACTAAGAAAGGAAACTAAATCCCTGCCAAGGCAGGTCAGTGGAAGGCTGTTATGGCTGTAGTGAGCCTCACCTCAGTGAGCAGCCACGGGTGCTCCTGTGTGAGGCGGTCCCAGTCCGTCTCAGAAGTGACGTTGGCATAGCGGAAGCGGTTCTGCACGGCTGCTGTGGTGCAGATGTACTTGTAGAGGAACTCCTTCCCTGTCTGCTCCGAGATGGCTTTCGCCGACATGGCAGCGCTGGCTGGCACAGGACCTTTGGAGAGGGAGGACGCCGACAATTAATTTCACACAAGAACAGCATCATCATAGCTATGATAACAGATAAATGAGACAAAAATATAAGTCCCCAGACAGTGTTCTAGATGCACGTTAGATTAACTGGGAGCTATGAGCCAAGCAAATATAAATCCAGAGTTACTACCAAGGTAAGGAGTAGAGCAGTTGTCAGGTGTAGATGTAATGTGACTGCTTGGTATTAAGATAAGGAATACACATAAAAAAAACAAAAACATATGACAATAAAATGTAATACTGTGTACAAAGATTAGACCTTTTATTAAATGTTTTTTCTATACAAAATACAAGCAGAACCTTGTTTAATGTCTTGTCCAATGAATGCATCTGGTGGTAAATGTTTGTATAGTGTGTCAAGTGAAGCAGATGTGCCGGGACATTATTTTAGAGATGTGATCAGGAACAGAAAAAAAAGAGCAATATCCCATTAAAATAAAAGATTAATAGGAGTTGCGTGGCCCCCCAAATATCTGAAAAAAATACAATCCCATCCCTGTCATTTATACATGCTATGTGGGACACAAGGTAAATAAAAGTGATTCTGATTAAATGAGATATGCATACTTCGTCAGAAAAAAGGGGGTGTGGGCTGTACTGTGAGAACTGCAATAGATAATATAACCAGACAAAAGATTTTTTTTTTTTTTTTAAAGAAGCTGTTATCATAGGTTTATTGAATTCAAGCTAAGTAGCCATGGTAGCATTCTGTAGTTGTGAGCAACCCTTATCAGATTGTAGTTATGGGATTCCTGCAATGATAAACCCTTCGCTATGAACTGTAAACTGTAACTGAAATAACTGTAAAAGTGTTCGCTATCAGCTGGATTGCACAAATATGTAAACAACATACTCGTCTCTGTAAATAAAGAGCTGTACATTTGCCAACTTTTCACAGTGCCAGTCCGTTTACTTTGTTAGTGTACTATATGCAAACTTTGATCCATATTTACACCTTAAGTGCCTAAAACTCAACACTGAATCTGCTTCACCATTATAAGATTAAACTCTAAAAGTAACATCCTGTGTGTTTCTCATAGAACTGTGAGCTTGGAATGTGCAAATGCCCAAATCTTGTAGATAACACTGACCAAGTGGCCTTGACAAAATAATAACTTCTAGAAGAAGGTGCTCACCTCTTATTATGCATCTGATTAAAGTGCTAGAACAATAATTATCATTGGTTGTTCAGTCTTGTTCATATGACCATATACATTTTGAGCAACAGCTTTATTATATTCTCTCTGTATTAATATAATCATGAATATTCAACAGTATAAAAATCATCCAGATTTTGAGTTCCTTGACTCCCAACCTGCAGATTGAATAAACCTCAAACTGCCTCTCTCTCATCCTGAGTTTTCTTCCACAGTACATAAATGCCTTCATCCATCTAAAATAACCACTGCTCTGTTTATTAATGAAGCTGGCCACTGGAAAAAAAAGATTAAATAGGAATATCACTCACTTTAAAAAAACAAAACAAAAACATGTTTATGACCAATGGTAGTCCAATCGGTATTTGTCCCAAAACTAGAAACCTGAGAGCCTGACTGAAAATGCATCCTTGCCTACAGAAAAAAACATCCTGGGTACTGTCACAGTCAGCTTTATCACTACAGTCTTTATGGAGATGTACACTGTTGTGACATCTCACTGAAGGTATGACAAACTGCCATTTCATGCTTAGATGTAGCAGATAGTGGTAAACACTAAAATAAACTGTCCTTTGGGGCATAGGAATACCATTTCAAAGCTGAAATTGAGGGGAAAATCACTTATAAAAACAGTCTAAACATCCAATCCCCTGGCTCCAACTCAAATCAGACATTTACAGTCTGTAGACATGTAGCTATGGTCCCCTTACTTCAACCAACAAACCAGCCTTTGTGCAACATGTGTAATGATGTGCATGCTGACGCACACACAGTGAGAAATTAGACACACTATAAAACCATTAAGATAGCTGGGTCAATACAAGGTCTTCATTCAGAACATGTGCTATCTTGCAGTACACCTGACAGAAAGGGACCTTCTGAAAGTTGGTATAAATCAAAGTCAGATGGCAAAAGGCTTACCACTAGTTTTAACTCAACAGCTGAGTGGCCACCAACTGACTTCAATGGTTGATATGCTCACATGCTAAGCTCAGGACAACACAGATAAAGACCAAAACACAGTTGTTTCTCTCTGACTACCGACGTGTATTAAAATGCTAAACTTTTTGTGTGATACCCTATTTGTTCCAGGATTTCTCGTTTATTGTGGAGTAAAGGTGGGGCCACTGAAAAGGGTGTAGGCCTATATAATATGGACTATGAGTTTTGTGACATTGACACCAACCCCTTTACCACAATCACAAAGTGGAATCTTACAACAGTAAATGCTGATGTGTCTGAAATAGGATGTGATAGATGTGGTAAGTTGACACAAGGATGGCAGGTTGTTCTGGTGGTGATGACATTCTGGTTTCAGACATCACAGCATGTCGCCAGACCAGCTCATCCAGCTCATCACTGCCATGCCTTCCCTCCCCCACACCCATGCATTGATTGGTCATGTTTTTTTTTAGGCCCAATATCAGCAGTTTACAGTCTTACTGAGAAGCAGGAACCTCAAATAGATGGAAGCAATGCAAGAATAGCCTGAACACTCAGCTGGTCCAGGAGGTGCCATTACCATTACCACTAAGCAAACAGTGATAAGTAGTGAGCCTTGATAACAGGCATCTTATCTCCCTTTCCTCTTGAATGTTGATAACATTTTATGACGGATTCGTTTCTCAGCTACTGGCACTAGCAATTGTTTCTTGCGTTCTTGAGTTGGGGCTAAGCGTGACACTTCAATATAGAAAGGTAGCCTGCAAGATGATTGATATCTAATCTCAGAAGGCTAGCTAGCTGCTCAGCTAGGAATTAGCTTAGCAGGCTATCCTGTCATGCTCTCGGAGGCAGATGTCATAGTATTTAGCCTGTCATAATCCACGGATCCAGTCCATTGTTTGAAGTCATTTAGCCGTGAAATTTGTATGTCTCACATTGAAAGCTCCTACTGACCATCTGCGGGGAACACAAGCACTGGGGATTAGCCAGCAAGGAGGCATTGCTTTAGAAACAGCTGCGGTCTGATGAACTTGACTGTACTCTAGCATCACCTCCCCAGTGCACACTAACAAGCTACATGTACTTTAGGCTAACAAGAGTAAAACTGGTCAGACAGAGACCACACCCACTTCATGCTAGACACGGACTAGATCTTTAACTAGCTAGCCAGATAAGTTTATTTTAGCTCACGGTCAACTTCCTGGAAATGGGAAACAGCGTTATCGGTTAGGTGTAGCTGATACTGGTCTAACCACGGCCTTGACCAAGAGGTGCTGTTTGGGGATGATGTAACGTTAAACGTTAGTGGCTAGTGTGAGCTCTGGCTTCCTGGCCCAGGTCATACTGGGGAGTGGGCACCTAACTAATCAAATCAATTCAGTTTTGGGGACCGTGTTTCAGCTGCAGTGCCTGGCAGCCAAGCGACGCCATGTAGGCAACCGTTACAACATTTACAGTACATTGATAGCATGATTATAGTGAGTGCAGTGCAATTTAGTCACGCAAACTTCACAGCATCTCATACGTTAACGTTACATCCGCTACAGTCCCTTCTGGGAGGCTAGCTAACCGTTGGTACTGTAGCCTCACACTGGAGACGCTAACTGGGAATCAGAGAGGCGGACTAGTAATCAAAACCTGAAAAACATTACCTTGTCAATGAAAGCTGCACTTCCTTGGAGTTTATGAATTGTGCCTTGGTCAAACACGACAGAGCTAAACAGCCACTTCTTATACTGAGTCCACTCCTGCCAGTTGCCACCTCACTCACTTTTGTCGCACCATAATCTGGCGACCGATTACACATCCTCTCAGCTGTTTCCATTGGTTTATACACAGTCACGTGGTCATGCCATACACGCCCACTGTTTTTATAATAAGAAGCCACCTACAAATAAATCACTATAATAACGCAGTTAACAGACTATATATTTGAAATGTTATAACATTTTAAGAAACCTGACAAATGTATGCAACTCCCTCCAACACTTAATGTATTCCACAATATTGGTTATGATTAATTTTATACGAGGCTTCAATTCACTTCACAAAAAAATACCCAAACTAAGTAATTAAAAAAAAAATCAATCATCTCTAATGTAGTAAAATTTGACACAACAGTGCCATCTACTGGGAGATAAAATACCACACGTGTACAAAACGGGGTCAACCTCCAAGTGAAGCAATACCTCCAATTAACACAAGATGTATCAGGTTTCAAATTAAATTTGCTCATACAGGAAGATGCAACAGCTGGAGAACAAAAAAAACTCCCAACATTACATTAAAAGACAAATCTTTATTTTTCCAATAACAAAAGCATGTCTCTTGTTAATACTGTGACATGTTTTAAAAATGATACACAGGTCAGTGACAGGACCGTGACAATGGACATTTCCAGCCTACCACCATGGCCCTTAACAGGTGGAACAAGTAGGGAAGGGCTGTACTGACCAAACGTGCATGACAAGTAGGTGCATGACAGCTAGGTGTGACTGACAATGATACACAAAACGGAATAAAGTCTTACATGTTTGGCTGGATAATTCTATGTGCAAAGAAATGATTCGGGGGTGTTTACGTATTCACTTGCAAAATTCAACTGCCTTTAAAGGCCCGACTTGGAAATGTTTCCCCAAAAACAGAGCACAAAAACATGCTTAGCAAGACAATGTTTTGCCATTGCAAATGGAGGTTGGCTGGCTCTTCAGTTTTGAAATTGTTTCATTGTAAGAAAGTGTGGGGTTAATTGCTCTGCTCATTCTGGTAAGGCACCACTTTAACTTGGATGGGGACATAAGAGGTGGTCAGTGCTGAGTGGAAGTGGGTATACCTTCAAATGTCTTAAGCAACTGAAGAAAACCCCTAGTAGATGTGTGTTGGTTTTGGCCTGTTTCAATGAAAAATCACTCACAATCACTGAAACTCAAAGGGAAGAGGATGGGGTGAAAAAAACATTTACAACTGATTTGAGTAAAAAACAAAAACGAAAGGGAAGACCATAAACACTGGCATTAGGTTGCATACAGTCAGAATTTAGAATATACAATAAATATAAATAGACCTAAAGGAAATTGAAGAAAAAGAGAAATTATGAACACAAATAACGCTTTACATTCCAGTCAACTGTACAATGCAGCATGGAGACTAGATGAAGAGACAAAACCCTGCAGATTGATCCTACAGTCTGCGAGCGAGCCAATAAAACCTGGACACACACTCACAACAGGACAGTGTTGTCCTCAAGCGCTGTCCTGAGGTCAGTTTTGACATTTACCTTCCAAAATACATTGATTCTTGCTCTACAGGGAGTCAGTCTGTCCCAGGAGCATCTTAAAAACTCATACTATGTATTATTCCTAAAACTAATCAACTATGATGCTTACATTTCCGATGCATTTCTTAGTATTGATCACCTTGATCAAGGTATAGCGGCAGTTTTACAAGTTTAGATTCTATTTAGATTTTGGCAATACGGACATGCTGAGATAAGCTCATCCACACCTCTCTGAACCATTTGTTCCTACAAATCTACAATTTTCCCTTCATATTTAAAAACTTTGAGCTGTTCTTCATAGTTCCTGTTAGTTTAATTGTGACAAGTAAATTTAGGAGTGGATGCAATAACCAAAAACCTCTGGAAAAAGTATAGTGGGGAGATTCAGCGAGACAAATCAGGAGGTGATTGTGAGTCCAACTTAATATTGTCCACTGCAGGGCTGCAATGTTCCCGCATGATACTTCAATTTAACCAAACTGGAAAAAGAAATTTCCAGGCCCAGCATCTAGAAAAAAGAAAGAAACAAAGAATTCATAATTAATAAGATGTAATGTGACCAGTTTTCTTATGTTTCAATAAACTTAGTGATGTCTACATACTTGAACTGGATTCAAAGTTGAATCCTCCGCCTTGGCCACCAAAGAAGGCCCTGAAGATGTTGTTGGCATCGAAATCTAGAGAGAAAACCCAAGGCGATTAATCACAAGGTGTGTAAACAAGAAATAAGATCAAATCATCATCATTTGCAGAATGTTCGACCATTATTTTTTATCTCCAATATAGAACTTCAGTCACCACACAAGAAGAGTTGAAGTACTAGGGCTGCAACTATTAGTCAACATTGTGACGACCCCCCCCCCCCCCCCCCCCCCCATGTGCGTTTCTATGCAGGTGTCTAGGGGCGGAGCGGGACTGGCAGCCACTGGCAGCACCTGGGCCCAGTACTGCCAGGGGATAAGAGCTGCTGCTGGCTCTCTCCTAGAGACCCCACCACTGTGGCTTTAATTTGGCGTTTGTTTGCGTTCCTTGGGTTTATTTCTGCACCTTACAACATCATACTTGCATCCCTAACACTCCACATGCCATCACAGTATTTGAGTTTTCTTAATATGTTCTTTCTTGAATAAATTGACCATATACTCCATTGGCTTTGTGTCCGTGTCTTGTTTTGTCATGGTCTTGGGGCCATTCCAAAAAAACATCCTGACTGCCCTAAGTATGAGAATACTGTAAAGAAACCCCTGTTTAGCTAGCTTATTATTAATATAGTCAGGAAATCTTGGCAATTGCCATTTTATTCACGGACAAATTGCTCTTCTCGGATACATAATTAAAAAAGCGGTATTGACGATGATAGTGTAGGTTTTCCCTGGAGTGGCTGCCTGCCTAGAAATAAGCTCTTCGTTATTACAGGCATCCTATAGTAGCTAATGTAGCTAGAAATAGCCATAAAGCAGTAGTTTATTTTGGCCTGCACTAAGGCAATAATATGCTGAAACATAATTTAACTGTAATGATGTATTCCACCTAAAATTTTGTATAAAATAAATACATTTTACTGCAAGTTATGATAATCTGATAACTGATAATCAACAGTTTCATAACCAAAGAATCGTTAGTTGCAGCCCTAGTAAGTACAAAAACACACAAGGAAAACAAAGCAAAACATGACAATTTAGGAGGGGAAAAAAACGCTGCACTGGGAACATCACAGAAAGTTACTGCTTATGAATCATACTGAAATACAAGTGCAGTGACCTGTCTCTGCCCTTTTCAAAAGCAGAGGCTAGATTTATACTTGGAAATAGGATAGAATATATTTAATTATAGTTTTTTATGGATTCATACTTTGTCTGAGGTAAACAAATTGTTAGGTAATTCAAGCCTGGTGCACATTAAATTCTTTAAAATTGGTTGCCTTTCTCTGATAAACACAATGTCCAAGTCAGTTCCTTTGCTCCTACCATTCACATCTATTCATGCCCAGGTCATTCTATTCTTGAACTATGCCCATTTGTCAAGTCTCTGGTCATACATGTTGTTATAGACTACTCTTAAATTCACCCAGTGAAGAAAAAATAGCATGAAACGCTTTCATCCAACAAAAATATAAATCTAGCCATAGAAAAGAAGAAAGCACTTACCTCCTCCACCAAAGCCGCCATCGTCCTCCAGGTCGTGTCCATTGTCGTAGCGGACCTTCTTCTTGGGGTCGGAGAGCACAGTGAAGGCCTCGCCCACTTCCTTGAACTTTTTCTCCTCTTCCTTCTGCACCTCTGCAGTCGCTGCGCTGTGGCGGTCTGCAAGACAACGACAAAACAAATCACCTACCATCAAGAGCTCGCCACACTTGACACAGACCACATCAAACATAATCAAAGTTGGTGTTCTGCATAAACAGAGTTCAAACTGTTGGCCACCGTGTGATACCATTAGTGTCCAAAATGTTAAAATTATGCTCAGTATGCACCTTAGCCAGCTGAGCCACCAGGACGCCCCATGAAAAATACATTTTGGTAATGTTTTCACTTCTTTTTCTTTTCATTAATTTGCTAAATTTCCTGATTTCTCCATTGACATAATCAGTGAAGTTTACAAAGTCCCTAACTTTTCCTGTCAGAAACAGAACTCGCAAAATTCTATAATATTCCAAATACCCCATGATTATAAAGGATGACTGTCCACAATGGCTGATGTTGGAGATATCTACAGGTAGTCAGCACCAGCACCATATTTGTGTGTGCACGCGCCATGTGAGTGTAAAAAAAGACGATACCTGGGTGGTGCATGAGGGCCCGTTTGCGATAGGCCTTCTTGATCTCGTCGTCGGTGGCGTTCTTGCCGACCCCCAGCACCTTGTAGTAATCTTTCCTCTTGCTCTTTTTCAGCTCCAGCTGGGCTGTCTTCAGCAGATGCTTGTGTTCTAGAGAGCGAGAGAGACAGAAGCAAGTCTCATGTGAGCAGGTGAAAACCTGACCAACGAATAAGTCCTTGTAGACAGATAAATATTAAAAAAAAAGACAACACAGACAGCAGCGTACCTTTGGTCTTTTCCGTCTGGTATACCTTTTCATAGTCCCGTACAGCTTCTTCATACTGCTCTGTGTCCATGTAACTACAGACACACAAAGTCACTCCAAACAACTGCAGAATAATCAAGAAAAAACACACAGAATAGGAAGACTAATGTAGGCAGACTGGAGGGATAGCATACCACTGGGCCCGTCTCAAGTACGCCTTGATGTAAGTGTCGTCCAGCTTGATTGCACTGGTGCAGTCTTCAATGGCCTGATCAAGTTTCTTCAGCTGTTGATGAGGAAGAAGCAAACGACAGTGAGCTGAGTGGAGAGGAAGAGGAAGGAAGAGCTTGAGCACTAGAAACTCGAGCTGAAAAATGACTTTAATCACATTGATTTGTTTCTCTTTACCTTGGCTCCTGCCGTTCCCCTGTTGCAGTAGAGCTTTGCGTTGGTCTTGATGTTGTTGGGGTCTATTGTCAGGGCCTCTGTGTACAGCTGGTAGGCTGCATCATAGCTGCAGTCCTTGAATGCCTGGTTGCCTTCCTCTTTCTTGGCTTTTAAGGCTTTGGCGTTCTGATTTGGGAGGAGAACAATCAGTCATTTGTCTTTTACAATCATTATCCAAGCTTGCCAAAAGTGAAATATGAACCCTCTAAAAAATATTCTAAATATGTCAGCATCATAAGTGAGCAGAGCACGTTCACATCAATATGATTGTATGATTCTACTTTTATGTATGTGAACCCCAGGAACAGAGAACAAAGTCAATTTCAATCCTTCTGTTTTCTTTGTCTTCTTTGAACCATGGCTGAATGAATGTGAAGCATGTTGCTCAACATCTAGTGCAGTCTTGCTAATTTGTATCATGCCACAACAGACGAGTAATTCTGAAAGGCCAATGTCATATGGAAATTGGCATATATTGTATATGACACGTTTGCACAAATCATAAATAAAGATCTGAATATCCAAAATTACATGTATCCCATAACAGAATTTGCCATGCAATATTAGACTTCAGATTTCATATGAGAATATGCATTATGTATTAGGTAAGATTTCAAAATAACTTATTGTTCCAAAAAACTGACAAATTGCAATCTAACCCTTCCCCTAAAAAAAAAAAACCCTATTTGGTTTTCGTTTATTCCAGGCCTTGGTCAACCAAACTTCAGCTGATCCCCTCATCTAAGTAGAAGATGACTGGGTGACAAGCTGACAAACTTACCCTGCAGGCTAGCCGGGCTTTCTCGTGGTCAGGTGCCATGCGCAGAGCCTGGACGAAGAACTGCACAGCTTTATCGATACAGTCCTCGTAGTAAAGACACAGGCCTCGGACGTACAGCGCGTCTGCGTTGGTGGAATCCATCCGCAGGATATCGCTGGGAGAGAATGGTTTGTTAGAAGATCTGTTGTAAATATTGTATATCTATATTATATATCTGAGCCATTGTTTAAAAAGCAAATAGAAAATCTGCCTGAAGTGATTTAGTGTTGATTTCCTCTTTAAAAGCTCATCTAAATCTGAAGTGAAAAATAGTTACAGAAAATTGAAAAAAATATGAATCCCTGTGACACAATAATCACCCACCACAGCCCCAACCCCAAAAAGCCTGTTGGTCTCTACCTTGCCACTGACTGGGCTTCCGGATAGCGTCCCAGCAGAGCCAGACACTCCGCCTTGAGGATTTTGAAGCGGTGGCAGGCAGAGGCCAGACCCAGGGCCCGGTCCATGCAGTACACCACCTGGAGCAGGGGGAGAAAGGAGATAAACAGCCAAACACTAGCTCTAAAACTACTCACACTGCAATTACATTCAAACATGATAGACAGGCAAATGTTAGAGTTTCTAACAGCAAAATATTGTTCATATATACCTTAGCAACTTGCGGCCTTACCAGTGAAACAAAAAGTTTGACAAAAGGTGACAGACAAGAGGTTTCTATGAGTTTGGTCAAAATGAAAGTGGATGTTACGTACCTTTCTGAAATCCCGCTTTTCAAAGCCAAAGTCTGCCATTCGTTCATACTCCAGGACTGATTTAGCATTCTTATGCTGAAATACAATAAAAAAAAACAGCACTACTCAGCACTAGCTTAACAGTGGGAATAGACAGTTTCAGCATTTAGTCATGCAAATTAGAGATTGTGCTCCGAGTGTAAAATTAGCAATACAATACGCCAAAGACTCAGAAGATTACTTTTTTTTTTTACAGTGACTGAATAAAAGGTAAAAAGGTAAAAAGTTAAATTGGTCATCAACAACAACGACAGCAGGTGAAACCTCACCTCTTGCTGGGCCTGGCTATTGCTGGGCTCCAGTTCCAGAACCTTCTGAAAGCAGCGGCTAGCTGCCATGGCATTTCCCAAAGATAGGTGGCACTTGCCCTCACGCAGATGACCCTGTGGGACAGGAAGGACACACTTCCTTGTTAGGACATAAAACCTCTACATAATAATCTCTATTCTACAGGTGCAACCAGGGTTCGGAGAGAATTAGGAGTCACAAGCTGAGGATGATGATGCTCTTGTTCTTAAACTGACCTTCATGAAGCAGTCATCCAGCCGCACAGCCTGCTGGGAGTCTTCTAAGGCCTCTCGAAAACGACAGAGCATCATGAGAGTGGCTGCCCTGTTGCCATAGTAACTGGCATTTTTGGGGCACGCATCTTGGGATAAAGAACAAAAAACACACAGGTAAACTTAGCCCTTCTCTTAACACAGGAGTTTGATGCTTTGTGGCATGAAATATAGCTACAAATTACAGAACAGATAAATCTTCAGTGAACAATTTCTGTGTCTGGTGACTGACAATGGAACGATCTTTGCAGTATGTAGGGCTTACTGCAAAGATGGCTCCATGCAGGCCCATGTCAACAGTAAAAATCTTCCTGGTTCAGTTCAAAGGTATATGGCAGGAACTTAAGTCCAGTGTTAAGGAGTGGCACTCTCACCGATGGCCTTTGTGTAGTAGTCGAAAGCCTCAGAGTAATCTTTCTTGATGTAGAATGCATTTCCTTGCTCTTTGAAGCCTTCGGCCTCACTGGGGAGAGGAGAGGAAACAACAACTGGAGTCAAGATGGGACAGTTACTTTACAGACAAAGGAGGCGTCAATAAACAGATACGATATAAACCAATGATCATCCATTCAGGAATAAACCATGTCAACACCCTCAACAAGTCAGGTAAGCAGAAGGTAGGCCTATATAGAGAAAGATTCATGCTTTTAACAGAGGCCTACGACCTTGATCAGGTTAGTTTGCAAGAAAAAGAAGACTTCCAGCAAGAACACACTTTGTGTTTAAAGTCATTACTGTTTTGTAATGTTCTGTTGTGATGATTGCCCTGATGATTTAAGTCAACTTATTGTAAAATACAAAAACGTAATGATTTTCTGATTTCCTGATACTAACAGCCACAAAGCCTAACATGTAGCTTTGCTAGTAGTTAGCTGTGCCCCACGTATCTGGGAGCGATTTTCTTGCAGATGGGGCAGAGTGTTGATGGGGTCTGAGAGGACTGAACTGTGGCGTCTTTCACCTGGAACTGGGACAGCAGAGCAGGGGGCTGATTGTAGTGAAGGCTAGGACTAAACATAGCAGTGAGAATCACCTGCTGCAGTCCTTTCAGTAAGTAGTAATGTGTAAACCATGTGGGACTGTAACAATAGGTCAAGGTCATCAACTACGAAAATTTCTCAATTTCCATTTTCATAAGGCGGCATAATTGTGTTTTGTACATGGCTGTGGCAAGCCCAAACTAGAATTAGGTCTGCACAATTGATTGTGTATCTTGATTTTAGTTTCCACCATTAATAATAATTTAATTTGATGATATGTCAATGTGAACACCATCTGTTCTATAAAATCAGGCGCTCCCATTAAAGTTCCTCCACTATTCACAATAAACACGACCAAACCACAGCCCTCGAGAGCACAGCATACTGTATCTCTATCATCTAGGCCTTCATCTCTATTTGCATCTGCCAACCAATGTGATTTGAGCATGCAAGTGTATAGCACAAACAGCTGGGCAGCGCCTGTTTGCTGGAAGGAAAAATGAGTAGCCTAGTTCACTTAAAGTACTTACAGTAGTAAATAGCCCAAACCAAACAGCCTACTTTGTTGCCATCTCAGCTGTTGAAAGAATGGATAAACCCACTGATGACAGAGGTGAATCTGTCCTCTTGAGTACGAACATGGAATCATTTAAGTAGCCAAAAACAGGTAATTTTCTGTCATTTGGGAAAAATATTTTCCCAAATGCCTGTATTTTCAGGCAAATGAAGGGCACCCGGTGGCTCATCCGGTAGAGCCTGTACCATGAAGTCTTTCTCACAGCAGCACATGTTCAAATCTGGCCTGTGCCCTTGGTTGCATGTCTCTCTCTGCCCTGTCTTTCCTGTCTCTCTCCTCTGTGACTGTCTAATAAAGCAGAAAATGCCAAAAAATAACCATAATAAGCATCAGGCAAATCAAATGAACAGTTAAGGAGCAATAGCTCCATTTCCGGATACCCACAGTATTTTTTACAGATTCATGCATAGTTTAATACCCATCATGGACTCTGATACTCAAAGAATGGCCCATCACCTTCATCAATGTCTCAATATCTTATTACTAGGTTCTTTTTCCAGGCTTCAGGAATTTACATGTCCACACAGTGAAATACTGAGGCAGTATGGAGTGCAATGTTGGGGTAAATAAAAACACAAATCACAAAAAAAAAAATCTGACTTATCTAACCAAATTTGAATCATCATACTCTGCTATAAACGCTGCCTCCAAACACTGTGTTGTTTGTCTGCCTGGCCAACTGATACCATGGCTTATTAGAGAAGTAGAGCAAATAAAATGAATTGAAACCATGGTGGCTGGCAAAGTCTCAACCCTGAGGTCAATGAATCAGGAGGCGTAAACAACATAAACCATGAGACACTTATTGTTCATTTACTTTAATAGTTAAGAGTTTCGGTGCCAGATCGCAACGTGTTTGGTTTGAATGACAGCACCCATTTTTCAGTTAAGTCAAAACGTTAATCACTATAATTAACGTTAGATGTTTTAGGTACTAGGTTAGCTAAAAACTATCAAGCTGCCTTGCGTGGAAAGTTCTCGAAAGCAGCTAGCTTGTGCCCATCTATAGCCAGGAAGACTTCAGCTGATGTTTCAGTGCCTGTCTTCAACTTCAAAATGTGTGTCACGCCCCATACAAATAGCTATATTAACTACAGCTACCACATGGCAAACAAAATATATTTATTCTTGGGTAACTGCAGTTTACTGACTCAAACACGTCGATTTACTTGTTCAAGTTACCTTCACCAAGAACTTCACGTTAGCTAACACTGCTGTTTCGTTTAGTTTAGCGCAGTTACCTACAATACATTTCTAACATTAAATGCAACAAAGGATTTTCTACTCTTATCGAAGCTAAGCTAGTGTCAACGCCTGCTATTTATCAACCCGATTAAATCGAATATATAACGTTACAGAAGACGGTACACACTTAAAGCGTTCCCCAGCAAGCTAGCCAAGTTAGCTTGTCCAACTGACCGCATTGTTGTTTGCTAGCCTTGTCAGGTTAGCTAACGTTAGCCGAGGTTGATTAGCGCGCCGCTTAAGCATCAGTTAGGCCCCGCTGGAGAATTAACTAGGTTAGTGTGTCACATGGAAATCCGACTCTGGATTTTGTCGCATGAAACAAACACCATGTTTAAATATTGCAGACAAAGGACGTTTACCGTTCCATGTCCTCTTGATTGAGGATGTGGGCTTCTGCTTCCATCGGCATGTCGATGTCAACAGCTGCCATTTTTTTCCCGAAAGGAACGAACACACGCAATTTCCGGGAATAGATGGCTTCAACTAAAGTTTCGCTCGTTGGGCTATGCCAACTTTCAGTTCACTGACTGCAAACAGAGACATACATAGAGAGATAATATAATACTTCCACGGAAATGACAAGTAACAAAGGTCCCAGGCTGCATTCAAATCCAAGTCATTAAAGTTACATAACATGGCAGGCGCCGCGAGGACAATCCACAAGCTACTCTTTTACAGAATGTCGCCCCTGCCCCTTTCAGATGTGCCATAAGTATAATATAATCACTCCCTCTTTATCCCATGTCGGTCTCATTTCATTGTGAAATGTCTAAAAAATAAGAAATGTTATTAAAATAATATTGAAAAGGGCATTTTACCCCAGAAATGCCGAGAGGTCCAGAGGCATGCACTCCAGGGAGAGGGATTTCAAAATCTGCTTAAAATAACTCTTTCTGGTGTGTTTGGTAATATCATTTCAAGGGAGAACATTATACTAGGCTACTTTTTCTACTATTTCTGACCTCTCAATCTAATTAAAAAATACAGGTATAAAATTACATGCAATATGAAATCAAACAACTTTGAAATCAAATAGGACCCTAATTCTAATCAAGTAGTGTTCATCTAGCATTGGCAATCAATAATTGAAATTTTCACCTTCATCCACAAGTTGCACTATTCTATCAATACGAGATAATGCACAACTCTGTTTGGCATCTCTCGGAAATTCGGCAGTTCAT
Source organism: Centroberyx affinis (assembly GCF_046629955.1). NCBI lineage: Eukaryota > Metazoa > Chordata > Actinopteri > Beryciformes > Berycidae > Centroberyx > Centroberyx affinis. The sequence continues at coordinate 131,034 of NW_027279330.1, read as the reverse complement.
CATTCATGTGGTCTTAATATCGATATTATTATTGTCATTTGATTATCATTTGGCACGATTGTGAATAGATTTTGGATCAATCTGTCGTCAGCCCACAAGACTGTTAATGATTTTTTTCCCCCAGACCAGACCGCTCCATTTTTGGATGGGAGCCAATGAGAGAGTTTCCAACCACTAGCCTGCCTAACCTAGCCTACTTAAGCACAGGTAAAATTACTGACTTTAAAAATTACTCCAAAAAGTACAAGTACACTGAAAAACTGCCTACAGTAATGTGAGTAAATGTAATTAGTTACTTCCACCCTTGCACTTAGGGTTGATCTTATCCTGGGTTTGCAACAGACCTGTGGATGGCGCTAGAGTTCTGTCTAAAACATCTCAAATACATCAGCTTTGCCTTTAGATTTTAGATTTTGAGATTGTGCTGGGTCTGGTTATGGGATTGACAAGTGTCTACTTAAGACTTACCTTGGGTTAATGTATCAGAGTCTTGGTGGAAGATGGCTTCCAAACAACCAGCCACTGATTTGCAACATGTAAGTATAATTCATACAGAATATTATTCAAACTTTGACTATATTTAAAGCATTCGTTACTTAATTTTTATTTTATTATTATTTTTTATTTTTTTTGAAGAAGCAATTTATTCAACTTATTCATGGGTTATTCAACATTTTGGGGAATGGTCATTACAGAACATTTAATATTTTTACAAAATTGATATAATACATTTTTTTTTAGAATGAAAAGGTTATTTGCAAATTACATTTTCATTTTTTTGACCTTTCAGTCCTCTGCAATAACTATCACACTGATGATAGAAGTCAGTGAATGTGTGCCTTGAATCAAATCCTGTCAGACATTTTAGCCTTCTTCACCACAGCAAAACTATAATGAATACAAACAGAGATGATTTGTGGGATTAAAACTCACTCAAACGATTGTCTGAAGAAAGAAACAACCACAATTGTGTAAAAAAACATTAGTATTTATCGGGTCATATACAATACAGTATGGACATTTTTATTAATGAATAATAATTTACATTATTGCAATGGATGCACAGTTATACTAGTCATAATTTTCACCAGGTGACACTAAAATACAACTTCAAAATACATATTGCTTAGGATGATTCAGCACAATTGAGTATGTGTGTGTGCGTGTGTGTGGGGGTTTGTTGCTAAAATGAGAGAAGGTAGTTATTTAATACAACTCTATAAAACTTAACAGGTTTAACTGAAAATGTCAAAAACACTTGTAATATTTAAGGACTTAAGGATAAATGACTATATTTTGGGGAACAGCACATTAGTCTGCCACTCCATATTGCACCTATCAGGCTGTACAAAACCTTAACTCATCCATCTCACCAACACCTCAACAGTTTTTTATGGCTCATGTCAAACATGAGCTCTCGCTTTCAGAGTAGATGCAGACAACAAAAGTTCATGAACTCATTTTAAGCACTAGATCTAGTAGTGAACTTCCACTCTGTCTGTCTCCCTGCGGTGAATATACTTGGCATCATATCGGGGTGGTGGTTGATTGTCACCTTGTTATACAGAGAGAGCAAGAGAGAGAAAGACAGAGAGACAGACAAAGAAAAGTTGAACTTATATATTTATCTAAAGTTTTTTAAAAAAAGGTGTCCAGAGCAGACAATGGCTATAAAAACATAAAGCTGCCAATTTGAGTCTCCTCAGCGAATCAAAGGTCTGGTCTCAGTTTTCATAGGTTTGGGGGCTTCATATTGAAGTTTCACGGGGGAATAATACAAACTGGATTTCCTTGATTTGTGTGACGGAATCTAAAACAGGATAGGACTCTTGTACTTGTTCTCCCAGAGTACAACTAGAAAGCTCTCAAAGTGATAGGATTTTGGCAACAGACACTTAGTAAGTAACATTTACACAGGCCTAGTGTGTTTGTCTATCATAGTCTTATTAATAAAACTAAACGATGCTTGTCGTTATGGCTTCCAGCGGGGTCCAGACCCCAGGGAGCATGCACTCAACAGTTTCTGAAGCGGGAACAGCTGAGCGATGGACCTTCCATTATGAGGGTGAGACACTGTGGTCCGTCAGCACTGAGATCTCACTCCACATCGGGGGATTTTGGACACTGCACTTGTGACCTGAACCTGCCAAACTGGACATGCTGATATGCTGTCCTGGTGTCACTCACATCACTCGGGGGCTCTCGTGTTTTAGCTTGACCTCGTCCAGACTAGGGTAGGCTAAACTGTTATGCTAGTCCAGTTTTGGCTAGGCAAAGTTTAGCTTGACTAGCCCAGGCTACAACACTAGGTCTTCCAGCTCAGCTTGGCTCGTAGCTAGTGGGCTCGTCGCTAGTAAGGAGAGAAGATGATGGGTGTGTGTGTGGCTCTCAGAGGTCCTGGGGCAGGCCTGAAGAGCGTGGGGCTGATCAGGGGGCCCTGGATGATGGCCGTGGGGCTGGGCGGTGGCCGCAGGGCCAGGGGTCCAGAGGCCATGGTGCACAGGGCGGCTGCGCTGAAGGGACTGGCCAGGAACCCTGCCGGCAGGGCCTTGGACAGATGTTTCTGCAGGGCCAGCTTAGTCTGGATGGGGAGACACACAAGACAAGACGTCTGTTCACAGTCTGGAAAGAAACTCAAGAAGTGTCATTTACTGAGAGAGATCTGCAATATTTCTTTTCTCAACAACTCTTCTTTAGAACAAAACTGCAGTTCATTTTCTATTTCTATTGTAAGATTGGGGTATCAAACTATAAGCTTTATTTTGAAGCCTTTTCGAAGCTTGAGTTGAATCAAGACACCAACTTTAAAATAGCATGGGTTCTTTCCATTTAACAAATCTATAGTTAAAGGGACAATGAATGTAATCTATGACTTTCATCAACCTCTTCAGCAAACAGTAGGAACTGCAAGCTAATTAGAGCAGAGATCCAACAGAAACGTCTGGAGAAGAAGTAATATATCACAATGGAATATACTCTGGTAATAATAATAATGATAACACTGCTTTGTCATTTGCGTTTTTGACCTGAGAGCGAAATGCCAGTTGCTCGCTGAACCGGGAGGATAACCACTTCCATCTCCACTTTATTCCACAATGTTAAAAGACGTCCTCAAATGACTTCCATCTGGAGCTGGTATTTTTCAACACGTGTGACACATTCTGTTCATTAAAGTTAATCCTCTGGAGCGATGCTTATTCAGACAAGGCCAACAATAGTGTGGTCTGTGGTCATGTGGTCTGTGTGTGGATTGTTGGCAGCTCCTGGGACGGGCCTTAATATATCTCAGATAAGAATGGGATGAGGCTCAGGTTCGGGGTCTTCACCCGCAGAGTGAGGTGACGCTTGTGCCCGCAGTTGTCAGTTCGAACCCCCTGACATGCTGGGAAATTCGGGTAGGGAAGGTGAATGAGACTCTCCCCTCCATCAACAATTTACCTTGAGTTGTTAATGAGCAAGGCATTTAAATTCCTAACTGTGTGTGTGTGTGTGTGTGTGTGTGTGTGGTTAGTCCTTACCGCTAAGACAGCACTGGGCTGGACTTTAATGTAGGGGCTGAACTTTGGCTTGACAGGCTTCCCAGCCAAACGCTCTTTGTGTCTCCTGCTGCTCATGTGCTGGAAGGAAAGGAAAGGTTGTTTTACCTGGCAGAATACTAAGGTCAGGCCTTTCCCCTATTTATATTCTGTTTGGTGTAGTAGGAGGATTATTTGGAGGAGGAGTACTTGGAGGAGTGGCAGTGGGAGCAGAGGGAAGAAGAGGACTAGTTGGAGAAGTAGTTGTAGGAGTGGTAAGAGTAGGAAGTGTAGTAGGAGGAGGAGTAGTTGGGGGAGTAGTAGGAATATTAGTTAGAGCAGGAGGAGAAGTAGGAGGGACTAGTAGGAGGAGGAGAAGGTAGATTAGTGGAAATGTCTGAAGTGTCTTTGCATTGACTGCCATGAATTTAATACTGCAGGTCCAGCTGGAGTGAATTGCTGCATTTCTAGCAAGTGATACAACAATTCACTCTAGCTTTTCTGAACATTACACCATCCATATCTATGGTAAAAATAAATAAAAAGAAACATTAAATATTAGTATACAGAGAATCAAAAAGTCAAATACATCAGCACATAAAGTACATGAACATTTGAACATCTGTATAGCTGAATGTGGAAGTAGTCCAACACAAACAAAGAAATAAAAATAAATAGTGGGTAGAAAATTCGTTTTTCTTAGTGTCAGTGGGAGACGAGGGGAAGTCCCGCCCACCTGTTTCAGCTGTGTCTCTGAGTTGACGGACAGCTGACACAGCTCACAGTGAAAGGGCTGGCTGCACACGCCCACCCCCACTCTGCTCTTGCTGCCCATTCGCTGCTTAGTCCGGCAGGTCGGCCGGGGCGATGACGTCATCTTGACCCTGCGTTGTGACGGGCTGCTGTTCGGCCCATCCAGCATCTGCTTGTGCTTAGAGCCTGATTCCACCAGAGGGGAGGAGCAAATGTCAGAATCATTCACTTTTGACTATAATTATCAATAATGAATGAAGCTCACTGTTGCATTTTAAGTGCGCAGAAATTCTTTCCCTGGGGAACATGAAGACGAATTTGTGAGTACAATCTTTTGTCTGAATGTGATGACACAATATTGTATCAATGAAAAGCCCATGTGCCTTAATGCCGGGGCAGTGATAAGCCTATTTACTTGCACATTCACACTATCTGTAATTTTCCTCCAGCAATCCTCTCTAGCCTTGGCAGCAGCAACAGTGTTACTTTTCACTGTTATAATGTTTTTTTTATTGCTCATATTTATTCATTTTAATAGTTTGTTCTTCTTAGGAGAAGAACACAACTTTCCCATGATTCCCACTTTTACAGTCTACTTGACATGTCGAAATAGTCGGCAGCATATGTTTACATAACCCCATAATTATTTATAGTCTACTTTATTGCTTTTTAAAAAAAATCATTTTCTACCATTTGTATTGCTTATTTTTATATTCTATTTTCTTTTCCCCACTGAATCATATTACTTTAGCCACTGCAATGACTTAATTTCCCCACAGGGGTAAATAGTTTCATCTTATCTTAAATATGCTGCTCTGGGTCTGTCCATGTTGCCATTGGCTATTTGTTACAAACCCCACAACTTTCATATGAATTGAATTGGACTGAAAAATCCTGGGTTGCCAACGCAAGTGAGACCAGTTAGCAGGATTGCCATTGTTTGTTTTTGAAGCCAGCTACTGCAAACATAAATTCTGAGATTGTGTGTAGTTTGTGTCCAATACACTGACTGACTCAGTTAAACGCCGGGGAAACCAGTGCTAATGAATACTGCAGCTATTGTAGTACATACCACTATAGTGAGCTTCCAGCTGGGAGCTGGAGTTGACTGTCACTTTGCACACGGGACAGTGGAGAGGCTGCTTTGTGTTGCTCCTCTTGGCCTCCTTAGCCTCTTCTGTCTCCTCCCCCTCCTCCTCGCCCCCGGTGGAGTTTCCCTGAGGGTTGGAGTGCGGGGCCGGACTGGGGCCGGGACTGCAGCCTTCCATGGGCGTGCTGTCTGTAGTTAGCTCAGAGAGCTGTGAGCCAGGGGAGACCTGCGGGGACAGCTGAGGGGAGAGGAGTGAGGAGGAGTCCATGGACAAGGGCTGTGAGGCAGGAGCGGGTGCCAGCGTGTTCCCCTGGCTCTGCTCTGCTCGCTGCTGCACTGGCTGGGAAGAGGTGCTTGGACCTGCAGACAGACAGATATATAGTATAGTTGCACTGTGACCCCATTTATACCTGGTATTAAAATCTGATCTATATCTAGATATCTTCACGGAAAAATGCATGTTACTGCAAGGTGTAAATGCACACAGCCCTCATTTCCATTGGAATGGCATCCCATTTGCCAGATGGCGCACATAATGATCGGATCTCAGCCAGCGTCAGCCAGGTGTAAATGCAATCCGTACAGTGGGTTCACATTAGTGAGGGAGTATCCTCCCACAGGGTTGAGACGTCATCACTGATTCACTGAAGGTCTCCAACATGATTCGCTCCCGCCAGTCATCACAGTGAACGAGTCACTGTAGTTGCATTCACAGCAGCTCAAACACGATTCGAACAAAAATGACGTCAACGTTTCTGTTGCATCCTACTGGAGCCGTAGGACACAGCTTCACCTCTGATGACCCTACACCTGCCATCTTTGTTTTTGTTGACGATAGATGGACATGCCACCTCCTCACCTACTTGCCTGCTTTGCATAGTGCATGCAAAAAATTTGATCTGATCTTTAGTTTAATTTAGTTGCTGCTTACAAGCTGATGCTAACAACTGTGTTCTCTTATGGATGAATCACTCATGAACATGAATTCACTGTAAACATGGTTTTATAATGGCATGACAATACATGCATTCTAGATAGATAGATAGATAGATAGATAGATAGATAGTGTGAGATGTCCCTCACACTACCTTTCCTCTTCCTCATCCTATCTATGTACTTTTCTTCTTCCTCTACCATCTCCCTGTCTTTACCTTTCTCTGACCATATCTCTGTTCCTCCTTGTCCCTCAATCCTTCTGCCTCTCTGTCCTTTTTTCTGTCTCTGTCATTTGTTCGCTTCCTCTGCTCAAGCTCCCTCTGTCCCCATCAGTCAACAACCATGGCAACCCCTGGATGTAACAAACCTATCATTATGTGGTTACAGGGAAATTGATAGGTGCTGGAAGAAAATGGGCAGGGGGAAATCAATAATAGAAAAGGAAAGCCGGACAAAGTATAAAAAAACAGAAAAGAAGATGGAGAATTCTTTTAGTCAGGTACAATGTAAAGCCGTCTGACAAACGACTGAAAGGGAGTAAAGAGAGCCAAGTCCTTAATCTTTGTTGAAGAAAGCATCAACCTTACAATAGCTTTCACATTATGAATGTGAAAATTATCCATTTCTTATTCAAATCAAGCCCCAAAACTGAATTGCCTCAATATGTTAGGAACCTGTTATAACAGCTTACCGTTTTTCTTTTTTTTTCTTTTTTTTTTCTTGACAGATATATTAATTCTACCCTCTATAAATCAATACTTCAAATATGGACCAAAGGCCAAAACTTAGTTTGGCTTTTGAAGCCAATGCAGAAGTCCTGGGGGGAGACGGCCCCTCTACTGCCCTCTACTGGCTGGCTGCAGAACAACTTGAAACTCCACCTACCTCAATACAAATCAATGGGACCAAAGCAAATCTTCTAGGTAGGAATATAAAGTCAGTAATTCAGTAATTCAAGTCAAAATTATAGTCAAAATAGTTAATTGTATTTCTTCTAACTCCTCCATATGGTGAATTCTTTTAAATAACTATGCTATTAGGAAGATATTAGCGTGAATTTCAGTGCATAAGCGGACATGTCTGCATAATGCTATTCTCGGCCAGCAGCATCAGCCACGGCTTCGGGCTACAAGCAGGTGTCCTTTATGCTTATATAAGGCAATAAGGGCTGGCTTTTCCTGCCTCCACTTGCTCCACCCTTTTACTATAGTGCTCAAACTCGGGCAGTCTATGCAGTCTATGACATGGACATTAGTCATGGACATTACGACATATCAACATATCTCAGTGAGTGTTGTGTTGGCACTGTTGGTTTAGAACCACAACAAAAAGCAAAGGAAGCAAAGCCACTTGGCATCCCTCTTCAAATGGCATGCCTATTCAAGTTCATCTCATCTTGCAGGCCTTCTTTGCTTGATGGGAATAATTACCCATCTGACAGACCCAATGATAGCGGGACAGGTAATAGCTAGTAATTAGCCAGCTGAGTGGCAGCTACCAAGTTGCTAAGTGCTTACGACTCCCCGATTGCCAGTAATTACTCAGAGGATGGAGAGAGAGCCTTTAAAAAAAGAAAGATTGATACCTGTGATGTCTGTCAGATGTGCGTCCATCAGTGCCGCTCCTCCTCCCGTCTTCCCCCTCTCTCTCTCTTTGTCTCTCTCTCTGTCTCTCCCCGGGGTCAAGGGACTCTGTCCAATCCTCTGCCGGTTCCTCTGTGTGTTCCTCTGGGTGTCCAAGGCCTTCAGCTTGCGAGCGTGCTTGTGACCCTTGTAGTGGGCCTCCGCCTGGGTCTGGCCACAACACACACACACACACACACATGCACACACACAAGCAAAACAAGCAGGGGAGCAAGTCAATGTGTATGAACAGAATCACTGACATCAGTAAGTCAGTGGAGGATTCGTATGAAATCAATATGTACTTATGGACTATAATTTCTCCATCTGCTATAGAATTCCACTTCACATGGAATTGATATATTGAAAAATGCAGCATCCAGGAGGACCATAAAGCATTTTTCCATTACGTATTCCATGAGGCGAAAAACTACATTATAATGATTGATCCCATGTGTATTTGTGTTATTTCTATTGCTATATTCTAGTGCTATTTCCAGCACTACAGATGAAGGTGAATATTGCGTTGGTTTCTCATGCTTCCATGGCATTGGAGAAAATGATGCGATTGAGCATTTGACTTGGAGGAAGAGTCACATCATCATCATCTTGATCATCATCGTCATAGTTGTGGACAAATGAGCATCAGTTTGACTCATGGCGTCTCATGGCCAGCCTCTCAGCTCACTGGCTCATCTTTTCCACTGATGCATTCTGACACAAAATGGCCCGTATCCGTTTTGCTCCAGCACAAAATGACCTCTGTGTCTTTCTCGGAGGGAGAAAACACATTTGTGGCAGTGCGACAACAGATGCATGCAGATTTGGAATCCCAAAATGGCTCCGGATGCCTGCAGAAAAGCAAGACGTGCGCTACGGAAGATTTACTAATAACAACTACTAGTGCACCAATGGTTATATTGGAATGAAAAAACAACAACAACAAAACAATTGAAGCGAAACACATTTATCTGGTAGTTCACACACACTTGGCTATGAGTGAATGTTTCCATACATACACACATATCAAATCTGTACATATATACTACTTAGCTTCAGGAAACACAAACACAAGCTCAAAAAAGCTAAGCGTTTGTTTTTTTTGTGTCAGCTCCCATTCTATAATATTTCCTAAAAATGGTGGTACTTCATATTCAGTTCTTTCATGGATAGTTTTCATATAATACATGATATAGCACTCTTGATACTTTCAGGTATGCTCTGCTGAAACAAAAATATTGCTGTTGTGATTTTCCACATTTTTGAGAAAAATGTGGTCTGTAAAACTGACCCCTTGGTGGTTTAATGGGGTATAAAAATCTTGACACTTCTAATGAAAAGATAATTGAGGATAAATCACCTGCTCTTGGCATGTGAAAAGCTCAAATAAATAACTTTTGAGCAATTTATCCATGACGTCATGTGTACACAGCAAACAAAACCTTTTATACAGGGAATAAATTTATGCAACACCAATGCCTTTATGTACATGAAAGACACCAAAGCACTACTTAAACCAAAAGAGAGCTGGGTGGTTGAGTTTGGAACGGTGTTACAAGATTTGGCATATATCAAGCATCTGGCTGATTCACACGAGCCTGTCAGATAATTTGGCATTGCCGAAATTATCCATGCCAGTTTCCAGGCATACATTGTACACAGTATAGCCCCTGCTTATGCACATTCAAACCCACAGCGTGTAGAGGTAATATTTTAGTAATCGTGTGCATAGAGTGGAGGGGCACAAGTCTCCCCATCAACACTTTGCCGAAAGCTTAGCCTGGCACACACACAGAAAGGTCACCACCATGGGTCAAAGTGTGTGGTGGGGAAGAGCGGGCCGGGCAAAGGGTGGACGACCCCTTTGGCTACGTTGAATGTCAGTGCACACTAGCCATTCAGCGTGACTTAACAACCGAGTCAGAGGGATGAATCTGTTCCCATCCGCATACTACCACACTATCTAACATGCCAGTGTAGTATGCCAACATGTTTACTATGTACCAGCATAGTAACTTCGAGAATAACATGTGGATTAAGTGTCCCGGGACGGCAAGAAAACCACAAACAAAGATCCTCAAAATCAAGACACCTGAAGGAGACTGTCAGGACTGTTTAGCCCCTGCTGACCTGGATTCAAGCAGCTTTATGCATTCTTACATCATTGATGCCCAAACTCCACATACACAATGAGCAACCATTGTCCTCCACAAAAGGGCAGCAAATTTAGAATGTCGTACTTGATCCTTCAGGCTTGAATCTTTCATGCTGTTTTTTTCAGTGAGTTTAGCAGCCGTGGGCCTCTGTGTGCAGTCCAGTTCCAGCTAGTCAGTTTTGCCCCCTGTTGGGACCTGGTACCTGCCTGCAACCTGGCATCCACCGCCTGGGTCAACCAGCACTCTCAGCTCAGCTGCGGGTAACACAGAGGGGAGGAGGAGAGAGCCTGTTAGCTAGCAAACAGACTCCTGACAACATCCTCGAAGTCCAAGATTTAGGAGTTGGAGAGAGAGAAAGAGAGAGAAAGAGGAGGAATTTAGGGCAATATAATAGGCTTGTGCCAGTGTCCAGCTTCCTTTAAGTTCCACAGTTCACACAAAGAAGAGTCATTGTCATTCCGCCAGGTTCCTCCTAACAATATAAATGCAAATATGTATAAACTAACTCCATAGGAACGGGAGCCAAATGAATATGAATTGGGAGGCGTGATAAGGAGAAAAAAACGTAATAGGACTAGCCGACTGGTTCCTCTCAGAATCCAGTGGTCAAGTAGAAAAATAGGAGCGGTGGGAAGTTACTGATTGGACTGATAAGACAGGAGAGGGCGTTATGCAAAGAGTAGCCTGCCTCAATGCTGTTCCATACCAACAGCATGCAAATATATTGTACGGGGTGTGAAATGTTTGAATGCAAAGATGATCAAAAGATGCCCTATAGACAGCAGTTCAGCTCTGTAGAATTTCACAAAAAACAGAACTGGTTTATCTATCTATCTATCTATCTATCTATCTATCTATCATAAATATTACTGTATATTCCATAGAAGAGATTAAGGCAGCCTATCAACTACGGAACCAGAGAGCTGAGACCAATTAAATTGATAATTAATGAATATCATCAGTCATGTTTGTGTCTTAAACAATGTATTTTCATCTATGTATAGAAATCCCTGCTTTCGGTTTGCATCAAGAGGGTTAGAGGGCCTTGCAGCTTGTCAGTAAAGTGAGGTAAGGCTGATTTAATGCTCCTTCCATCACTTTATCGTATAAAAAGATGCATAGTGCGTTGATATGATTTAACTAATGAATATACTGCAGTGAACCAGACAGACAGGCAGATAAAAGTTGAGGAGTCAAACGTTGTTCCAGCTCCTTGTGGTGCTGGTCCGTTAATCCAGGCCTATCTTTCAGCTTTACCAGATGGGAACTGAAAGAACCCCAATCTATTTTCATGGGAGAACTTTTGCTTGCAGCCCCGAAAACAGCATTATTTTAATCACTTAATGCTCAATTTTGCAGCGTCCTCAATTTAGCAGCAGCGCTCGCAGTCTCTGTCAAGTGGAACCCTGAAATGCCTGGATTGTGGTTGTTAGAAAACATTATTTTGTCATATATGTTGCACAAATGTATTCAGTATGCACATACACACACACAGACACATGCACGCGCGCGCGCGCGCGCACACACACACACACACACACACACACACACGGTGGGGAGGGGGCAGCTGGTGTGAGAGCAGGATTGAGATTGTAAGAACAGGCTGGCTGACTGACTTACAGTGGAGTTGAAGCGCAGGTGACAGATGTTACAGGAGATGATGGGCTTCTTCTTGGGCAGAGCCACACCAAACGTGTGGTTGATCACCGCCTTCTGCACTGGGTCCATCTGGTAGGTGCACACACACACACAAACACACATACACACACAACAACCAGAAACACAGCCAACAACCATGCAGAGCAATTAGTCAAGCCCCCTCTTTGTCAGGCTTTAGTTCCATAACTAGTTATTGCAGAGTTACAAACACATCCATGAGCCTTAAAGGGATACCTTGACATTTTAGCAGTATACAGCTAGTGGTGCCAATTGTTTCAATGAGGAATGCCAACAGGCCATTTTAACTAAAACGTTTTCCCCACAATGTGATAAGTGCCCTGTGAAGAAAAACAGATTAGAAATCAGATTAAAAACAGATTGAAAATCAACATGTAGATGTCAAACTGTTTTCCAACAAATGGCATGTGATTTATCCTTTTCTGTCACAATATTTAACCCCACTGAACCATTTCTGCATCCTAATAAAAATAATGGGACAGTGAGACGATGGGGAGCAACATATAGAGGTAATATATGTTACATATACAGTGGTAAGAAAATGTATGTACTGTATGTAATGTACTTCCCTAATGTATTGTGAGGAAAAGGAAACTAAACAGGTCAAATCTCATTTAACTTTAAATATGTTCCCTGTAAGAGTTGGCCACTCTCTCTCAGCACCTGTTAGGAAATCTGGAGCACATATGTTTCAACTTTGGTTTTAATTCATGCTCAGATTAATTACTTACAAAGCATTTTAATATGTTCTTATGCTGTGGCCCTGGTATTGTGTGTAGACGTTTGGCTTAGTTGTTGAACTGGTGAGTTAGCTGGCACAGAAAGTGCAAAACTATCATCTCATTAACATACTTCAGGTTAATAATGAGCAATTTGTCAGCGCTAATTTGCAAGGCTAATTCTCTGATTGAACGAGACAAGAAGTTTCGCTTGGAGACATGCTCTGATTGAAAGGCCTACTGCACAGTATGTGCTGTAGAACATGAAGTGCTTTGGTGAGGGGAGATTAGTTTGAGCTTCTAGTTTGCTCAGGGCTTTTGACAAAACATTTTCAGGTTTCTGGCTGGGCTGGGATCAAATTTTCAGGCCCAGGTTAAGCTCGAGTGCAATGTGTATAGAGTGTTTGTGCCTGTGTGCCATCTCACCGTGCTGAAATTGGGGAAGAGGCTGAGCGGTGAGGAGCCGTTGACCCTGAGGGGCAGGAAGTGTTTGAGCTCCAGCTGGGCATGAGTCTGGGGCTGGAGGGGTCGTCCCGGCAGAGGCAGGGAGGCCAGGAGGGGGTGGACCTGGCCCTGGGAGAGAGCACCTACACCAGCACAGGGACGATCACATGTTAGCAAACACATCAGAGTGAGAACTGACTTTTTTTCCTCTCGCCGGAACTAAGTCACCTAGAACAGTGGTTCTGAACGTGGGGTCCGGGGACCACAAGGGGTCCTTGAGGGGGTTCCAGGAGGTCCCCAGCATTTGTTAAAGTTCACCATTATTTAATTTACAAGAAGATAACAATTAGAGAATGTAGCAGAATGACTATTTTGATCATAGTTTCACTGTTATCTCTCTACCTACAATACAGATAGTCTTGGAATTCTGGACAAAATCATATCTAACAATAAAAAATATTCTCAGATTCATCACAAATGGGGGTCTGTGGCCCTAATGTGGACTAAATTAGGGGTCCTTCATATGAAAAAGGTTGAGAGTCACTGTCCTAGAAAAATGGGGGCAGAATCTAGATAGCAAGAATCAGGAGTCTGCAGTATTATATACACTGTTAACTCCAGATCTGTCATTCTGTATATATAAGCCATGTGAGGATTTGTGGATAGAAATTGCACCCTACTTCATATGGAAACAACTTCACACCTTAACACACACTGGGACATAGACAGAATATGGCACACAGCGTTTAAGGTCAGGACCCAATCCCACAGTGAACGATTCACTCAGTAAGGCTTTGATGACTTTGGCAGTGGCGGGGGATAAACGATGAGAGCCCATGTGGCTTTTTCTGACTTTACTAGTCCGTAGTCCATCTGGCCTTTCAAATGCAGCACTGAAATGTTCTGTGATTGTGTGTTTTTGTTCTTCCCAGGTCCTGTAAATGTGATCAGTCAGCAGGAAGAAAGGGAAAAAGGAACGGTTGGGTCAGATTGGGTTGATAGGAACCCGTTGAATCTATTTTTTCTACTCTTCAACATTTTCTTTCTCCCTGACCAATTTTCTGTCTTCCTGTGTGCATCGTTTTATCGTTCGGCAGCCCCCCTCTGAAATCTGTTTTGAGGTAAACATTCTGCATGAGTCCCACAGCAATCTGGGAGGGACACTTTGTTTCGAAATCTCCTTCCAGATGAGCTCTCATCTCATCACATTTAATTTTGGTTGGCTGAAATGCTTTCAGACTGCCCATGTTTTAAAGAACACTGCAGCGTTGACCTTAGTCTAGACCTAGAGAACATTAAAACTCACATTAAAATGCACAATAAAACACGGTACATAAGCATAGTGATTGCAGAATGTTTAATGTCTGTATGCTGAAGCTCCTACTAAGAGGAAACAACTGAATGTCCTGGGATTGCAAAATCTAAATGGTCATGTGTTAATGAAAGTATACGAGTTAAAATGAAAATGAGCAATTCATGCATCTGGGTTCAGCCTTTGTGTCTTCATTTATGCCTTCCTACGCCACCAAATGTACAGTAGGTGAACAGTGACATTTTCAATACATTAAGTATTTTCCTCCATTTTCATCCACCCATCTAGGGGCTGATGGCATGAGGAAACTTGGCTTAAGTTGAGAGATTCAGTACGCAATGTGTGTGTATCATGACTTAAAGGAAAGTTCCACTCATGGATACTCCTACACTTATAGTTATATATCATCAATTCCAGGAGTTATTTTGTGATGACATGGTTTTTGGTGTATCCACTTTCCCTCAACCTGCCTCATCTACTTCTACTTCAGTTAGTGATTTCCTCCATTTCCCACAATGCCTTCCAACAAACCTCAGAGAACGGGTGTGAACATGTTGCATGCAGTTGTTGGTTATGCGTGTAGGTGGCGAGATAAACAGTGATACTGATAGTGTAGCAAGAGCAAGAGAGCGACAGTCACACCCATTACGCAAGACGCAACATGTCTTGTGGCTGCATTGCATTCGGGTCTATTGAGGCTACTGTCAGTGGAGAAATTGGTCTCTCTGTGATGATCTCTTCTATGATGGATTTCTCCCTGTATAATTGTTGAATGTTGGTGGAAAATGGTGAGTCTAGAAAGAAGCCATTGATCTTTGATTATTAGGGACTGACACTAAAACCTGACTTTTACTGTTGATGTTTTAGAGATTTAAAAAAAAAATGTAGCTGCTGGAAATATCTCACCATGAAAACGATACCAAAATGGGCCTAAAAATGCAAAATACAGTGCCAATAACAGCTTTTTTTGTTTGTTTTTTAAGTGTATTTTAGGATGTATTTTTCCTTTTGACAGATTGAGCCTGACTTGGTGTGGAGGGAGAATTTGTCTGTGGCAGTGGTGAGGGAGGGAAGGTGGAAGGGAAGCTTGGCCTTGGTGGGATGGAAAGTGTCAAGGGACGTTTGATGAGAGGCTTGAGGGAAAGCTTGGCTGGCAGGAGGAACTGGCTCCATGAAAGTCTTGAAGGAAAATGTCTTTTGGTGACAATAGTAATAATATGCCAGTGGGTGACTGGAGGGAGAATGAAGGGAGATGACTTGCTAACTGTGGGTTTTAGGAGAGATATGTGGGGGAACCCGCAGTTAACATGTTTCATCATTCATCCCTTATTAAATCTGAGCAAGAAAATCTCCCACTGCATATGATAACCTTTAATTAAAACAAATATGTATTCTGTGTATTACAAATAGCAAAAGAATGGCAACAAACATGACATGAAAGGAGGGCATGGCATATAATACGATAACATAGAATACCATAAAGGTGTAGCTTGTTTTCTAATGAAGACCTGGACATTTCAATTATTTCTGCAGAGAGTAAATGCAGTCAGTCTCAAAGATGAGTCTCATGATGTTATTTCATAATACTGAGTAGCATAGCAACAGGAAAGCATGGTGATTTCGAGTGTTGCTCATTTTCATGATGTTGCTCTGTGGGATTTGGAAGAGCAATTTAATGTGATGACATCACCTAGGCATTATTCTTTTCTCCATAGATATACTGTTATTCAAGTTAGACTCAATGTATAAGTTATTAGTCAAGTTTACATTAGGCATTTTCCTCCATTTTCCTTTTCTTTCACTTTCACTGGATTTCTGTTTTACTAAGCAGGATCAGGCTAATCTGAGGCCAAATTCACAATGCCTTCTAAAATCTGGGAGGGATGGAGAGGAGTTCAAGCAGAGGAAAGGAAAAGGAAAATCATTTCTTTTCAAAAGTCGCTCTGAGCAGTTTTATGAATAGCTTTTTAGAGGGAACTCTTAGCTGAAACCTTTAGAGGTAAAATCAAATCAAATGAGAGAGAGAATGGATAAACCAACAAGGATGCTGAATTGTTGGTCTATGCGGATGACCTGCCGTTTCTGTCACCCGCATAACAAGAACTAGAGCAGCAGCAGCAGCGGAAACAACGCACCACACACAACACACACTGTTCTGTGATTACCTGGAGCTAAATGTCTCAGGTCACTTTAGTCTGGCAGTGAAAACAGTGACAGAAAAAGACTTTGGTGTCAAATTTTCAAAGTAATTCAACCAGTTGCCTTATATGGAAGTGAAATATGATCATAACCTTTAAAAAAACAGAATATTAACAGTTTTGGCTCCATCTCAAGTCGAGACGCACTGAAATTTCAGCTACTGCAAATGAAAGAGGTGAATCCCAACAAATCAAATAACACCTTTGATGGATCAACCTCAGATCAGATTTGCTTCACAATCACAAACCAATCAAATAAATTAAATAAACAAAAACTGCCCACCTGGAACACTGAAAAGTCAAACCCAAACACAAAGCAAAGTTAATTTTTATCAGACCTGAAACCATGAATAAAAATCGACAGAGAATTTCTTCGCTCTCAGAGATACAAAGCAGAGACTGAGTGACCGCAGTCTGTCTGGCCACAGAGAAAGGTCGACACAAGAAGTCCTGGCTGCCAAAAGAAGAAAGACTATGTGGTCACACTAGTATAAGAAATTTTGATTTATTAATCCCTAACTTCACAGTAAAGAAATCCTATTAGAAAGACAAGCAGCGAAAACAATAACATTGATATTACATCTTATCTTCATGTTTATCGAATATTGTACTGTACTGTTTAGTGTACTAGTATGTATGCCATGTATTTTTGTTTATAGCCCATTACTAAGGTCTTGCAACACACACACACACGTAAAGCAGGTGTTTACTGATTTGATTTTGTTTTTGATAAATTCCAATTGCAATTCAACCAAGACTGTTTATGTAACATTCATGCCAATAAAGCACAGTGAATTGCATTAAATTGAATTGAGCTGAGAGAGATCTATATATATATATATATATATATATAGAGAGAGAGAGAGAGAGAACGAGAGAGAGAGACCGAGAGAGAGAGGGAAAGATAAAGAGAGGCAGAAAGAGGGAGAGAGAGAGAGAGAAAGAGAGAGAGGAAGAGAAATAGAGAGAGAGAGAGAGAGATGGAAAGAGAAAGAGAGAGAAAGAGAGAGACAGAGGGAAAGAGAAAGAGAGACAGAAAGAGAGAGAGAGAGAGAGACAGAAAGAGAGAGAGAGAGAGAGAGAGAGCACCAGAGGCAGATGAGCGGCAGTGGGGGTTTTTTCTCCTGCATCAGGCCGATGTGCTTAATCTGCCTGTCAGTATGACTTTTGGGGACATTGATTCCCTCTTCCACACAAATCTGAAATTGATCTCATTAATCTCCTACGCACTTATTCACAAAACACAGCAGGGCGAGACGTTTAATTTACTGCATTTTGCACTGAACAAACTGGAACTGCGTCATCTGTGAGAATTTATACACCATCAAGAATAAGCTTTAGACGAGACTGTCCCTTTCAAGTTGACCACGTTGTTTACTTCCATAAGGTTTGTAAATCACAGAAGCTTCATCCCAGGGATTTTACAGGATGGACTAAAGCTGTGGTGACAGTTTTTGTTTCAACCAATCATGCCAGGTCGCATTAAACGTAAATTCCAATACACATATGATCAATGTCAAGGAACTGAGAGGATGAGTGAAAAATGTAAGATTTAAAACTAAGTACTGCCACAGGAGTCTCATGACAGATGTTATTGGGTATGGATTTGTAGAAATATGATCTCATCACATCAAATCTTTATGGTCAAATGTCAAAAATCATAGCAGATTGAGTAGATTGCCAGGGATACAAGTTTGATACAAAATAACTTTACATACAGGGAAATAAAGACACACAGTGAAACAGTTTACTACATAACAGGGCAGGAATGGCAGTCGTATCACCTTAGATTTTCCTCTGCTTTATTGCTCTGCTATAAATGCAATACCACAAATTAAACTGAACCCTCTCTACTCTGTATTCACTCTCTTTCTCAGTGGAGGAAGATAGCTTCTTCATGGATGATGGGAGTGTAGGTCACAGTCGCCAACCTTCTCATATTGAGCAGGGATAAAAGATTATGAGCCAGAGAAATTACAGCACCTTGGAAAGAAAAAAAAAACTGGGGGAGAAGCTTAATCTCTATTATTTCCAGGATTAGTTTTTGGGTGACTCAACATCACAGCAATCACAGAGGGAGAGAAATGGCTTCTTTTGATGAAGGGGAAAAAAGGGGATGAGAAGGCTTTCATAGCGGGGAATCAGAGCAACGGCTTCAGAGGAAGGGCTGTTTTGGCTCTTTTCATGGCTGATGCTTTCCCCGGGATCAGCCGTCTGTGCTAGCCTCTCTATCTTCACTCAAAACCAACACGGTGGTGTAGAGGCACGCTCTCACTTCTGATGCCAACCAGCATCTCTTGATGATCTTTCTCTGCGTGCTGCTGATGCTTTGTGACATTAACAACTGAATCATTTCTTAATTTCAAATGTTTGGTCTCTGCTTTTTATCTGAAATGCATCCAAAGTGTTTTGCTATAATATTGCCAGAAAAAACATGTTGAAAAGAATTATGCACCACCGGAGACCAAATGGCACCAGATTCAGTCAGACAGTGACACACATCCCCAGAGCCAATATATGGCATGTATACCGAATCTATAGCATGACAAAAAGCAAATGGGAAACTGGAGGAAAAAATGCAGATTAATATGCTCCTATGAGAATAGTTTTCACATGAATTCACAATACTGCAGCTCATATATGTCCTGCCTGTGGGAAATATGTCATGCCCACTGTAATGTCTGATGATGACATCAAGGCCTACATGATTATAGCATATCATTATTATATTATTGTATTATATTTCCACAATCTGTTACTCTCGTTGAGCAATGATTAAAGACCTTGTAACAAAACATTGCCATGTTACAACTCACCCTTGCGCTAATTTTATTTTCCTGAGACGGACTAAAATATTTACAGTAAATCTCTTTTCAATCACACAGTTTGTTATTAAGAGGCACACATTGTACAATTAAAGGAACTGCCTCGCTTTTGAACTTAAGAATTAGTCTTTAAATGCAACTAAAAGATTTTCTTTATAGTGATGACAATCATCTCTGTTATGAATTGTGGCCACAATGAGCTGCTTTCTATTGGCATAATTATTTATTCCCCCTCCCAGCTGCTTTTGATGCGTAAGTTACCAGTCTACCCTTACAGTCTATTCCTGTATGACCAACAATGCAATATTTTATCATCACAAGTCATTGCAGCACAGTTTTCCTATATGGCGCGGTTTAGAAAATCCCACACACTCTATCTTTAACTAACAGTAATCTTTCTATTTGCAGCAGTGCTCAATCATAACCAATGGTTTAATCAAATAGGCAGGATTATGCACTGCAGAAGTGCAAAACTGTGAGTTGCTAAAAAGCAGCACCTCTTCTGACAGGGTTTTGCTGCTAATCCTGCAAAACACATTGTCAAATAATGAAAACTGAATGGTATGTTTTCCACTCCATCATAGCATGGAGGATAAGGCTTTTCTGAGTCATAAAACAGAAGTGGTTAGCGCACTGTGCTTTTGCGGTAATGATGATGCCATTCACTGCTTACACAACAGGGAGAGAACTGGGCATTTGTGATGAGCTCTGGAGGAGGTGTTAGCATCCATTAAAACTGCCGCTGACAGCTCCACTAAGGTTTCTGCACTGGAAACAAAAGGGTGGAGAGTGAAGGCCTAATTTCCATGATGGCTTAAAACACTGCCCCTGCCTTGCACTATGTGGTCTTTAAATAAATCATCTTTATTGTGACTAAGTCCATTTAGGCCATGACTGGCAGCCGACAGGCAAATTCTCCCTCTGGCTATCACTGTCTATTTACACTCATATAACTGCAGCTGGCAGAGCCACAGGCTTGGTGAGAATTTCTACCTGTGGGGCAACATCCAGCCCAGGTCAGGCTCCCCGCGGTAATCTGTCCTAGTTTCAACTAGAGCACGGTGGGCTCATTTTCACCCCAGGGCCCTTAAACTTCTATTGAATTTGTTGAAGGTGAAATCCAGCACTGGTGTCCTCTGGTCAAAGAAAAAGCATGGCAGACCTTCATTACTTGGCTCCTATATCCTTAGAAGGGACACAAGCTACAGTAGCTTTTATTATCCACACGGGAATGAAATCGAAAACAATGAAGACAGTCAAAATTCATCAGGTTTCCTCACACATCCCAACCAAACTGCTGGCACTAAACACACACACACACACACACGCTAAGAGCTACTTAAAAATGAATTAAAACTTCTTAAATTACTTAGAGCTGCTTACAGTGGTAGCAGTAATTATTATAACCATATAGTTATTCTTAGAAATTCATCTGCCTACTAGCTATCTATGACCACATACAGTCCAGAAATGTAATGTGCTGCTGTGTAAATGTGTTTGAACTGTCACATGTGTCTGTACGCTAAAGCGGAGCAGAGCTGCCTCAGGCCTAATGGGAGCGATAAGCAGAATTTGATTTTGGTCCCCCGCACCCATTATCATTTCGAGGCTGTGAACCCACCATTTGCAAACCAGATTTACCACTGTAATGTCGCTACATATGTCATTTCAGTGTTCTTTAAAATATATAAGTAACAACAAGGTTTTAAAAAAAAGTCACTACTTAAGTCATATAATGTACTGCAGATTTATTGCATTTTCAAATGACTGAAAGCAAATTTTGAAGTGATAATCTGCAAACTGCTCTTTTTTATTTGGTGACATCTTAGGTGCTAAGGAGGAAGAAGGCGGGACTAGCAATACACTTACATTATGCTAACGTTCTCTGACATAATAATGACTAACGACAACACTAACAACACTGATAGCGGGCTAATGAAAACTTTTTTATAGCCTTAAATGCTCCTGTTTATATTGTATCACTACATTCATGATGTTGCTTTGTCTTTGAGCAGTAAACAAGTTGTAGCAGGTGTAGTGAATCTCTCTATTTTACCCATGTTTGCTGCATCTATTAACAACACAACACCAAAAACTATTAGGCCAGAACTTTACAGGAGGCTGCTGGCTTGTCAGATACATTCCACCCAGAGATTTTAATATATCTGGTAATGTAATGTTAATAGTGGTACCAAATTACTGTAACTAACTGCCCTACCTAGTACCTAACTAACCTAATGTGCGGTTCGTTCTGGTAAAGCGTCAGCCAAGAGCTACTGTACACACACTGGACTCTCACTACAATCTTCCAACTTTGTATCTCGTCTATGCAGAGAAGGCTGTGTCTCATGAAAAGCATGTTAACACCCAATCAAAATCCTTGCACATGATGTACTTGGCTATAAAAATTAATTTTGATTCTGATGAGTATTAGTGAAGTAGGAAAAAAACACACTAGATGAAATAAACAGATCTGCAGGGAAATGAGCTGTAGAATTCAGGATCAGTGTTGCTCGGCCGGTGCGGCAGGGTTTCTTTTCACTGAGCCCCTGCCCTTGCATAGGTCTCTGCACGTCTGTATCAAGCTCATTTAAAATAAACTGCCACCATCTGCCTGCATTGAGATAAGCCCGAGCCCAATCAGACCCGCTGAATGGCGGTTGGCAGATGTGCTGTACACACATTTTGATATTTGAAGTCTGTGTGCAGCTTTATCCGCCCCGTGTACTTAGTAATTAGCAGCTTTCTGTCTCGGTGCTCCTCTCTGAGCTGCAGCGAAGCTGGCTGACTGGCGGATGGTGTGAGCCTGAAGGGTCGTCCATCAGCGGCCTAAGAGATGAGGAACTGGTATGTCTCAAAAACTGTTTATTAGCGAGATATTAGTGAAGACAAGCTAACATCAGCGTCTTCATTATTCTGAATAAAAATGGCAAGAAAAGTTTAAAAACTATTGAAAACTACAAATATGAAAAAGGATTTGAACTAGGCTGTGCCATTGCACCAGTGACCTTGTAAAATCTGAAATGTCCTGCTGTTTGATCAGTGCGTACCTGGCTGATGGAAACTTCAGTACAGTTTGCATTGTGAATTGCTGGAGCCATTGTAATATTTTCTCTCTGGTCTCAGGGTGGCGCACTGAAGCCTCTGCTTACTGCTCCCTAGAGTCCAATTTGTGACTGTTCTTCCAGAGAGTGCTATTTTTTTTCTGTGATTGAACTAGTGCAAATGACAAAGACCAGATACGGAACCAGCCCTAGAGTTTTAGTGGCCCTAATCAAGATTGTGTTTGTGGCCCCAAAACACTGCAATCAAATTACTCCCACCATTAATAAACATAATACTTCCATTATGTGGCCCTTCTTAGCGGTTGTGGCCCTAAACGACGACATAGAAAGTTTATGCCACACGCCGGATCTGACCAACTAAGTCTCTGAAACTTCAATTTTCTGAAGAAACAATGCTTTGTCCTCTCTAAACTCAGAATGGCAGACATTTCTTCTCCGATCATTCTTGACATTCTTGCCAGAATTCACTGGTCTCTGGAAGTTCTTCAGAATCTGTTTGATCAATGTAATTCAAACTGCTCACACAGACAAGCTAAAAGTAAGAGCAAAAGAGTAAAAAAAAAAAAAAAAAAAAAAAAAGGCAAACTAACCAGTGTATTCAAATTAACCAAACTATTCAATACATTATAATGTATTCAGTGAATGTATTCAGTTCTTGATTTAAGATAGCACTTCTGTTAACTCTTCAGTTGTGATTAATGGCAAACTAAAATCTGGTAAAGAGGATTTGACTTGAGCTAGCATTATTCATTACTTTGATTACTGTAGAAAATCCTTCTTTTTCAACTGATCGTCATTTCCTATTGAGACCTCAGACGATGTGACCCCTCTGTTGACTCCTCAAAATGTAACCAATTTGATCCACCTATCAAAATCACATTGGCTCAAACATTGATCTATAGGAAGAAGCCAAAGGATTTGTGGTTGAGGGAAACGTCATCCCTCAAAGCTTAGCTTCAAAATGCAAGATATTATGAGCAGCTTTACTATGCAGTTCACTGCTGCTAACATTATCATACGCACATCTTGACAGTGTATTACATGAATCCTAATGGAGAGAGCTGAAATTTGCCGTCAACATTTTTTGGGCAATGTCATGTCTCCTGATAGCTGCATATTTCAGCAGGTTTCGCATTTTCTGCTTGATTGTCAAGGCACTTCACTGGATATGGTGGCACAATATTTTCATACAAGTCAGCACTTCAGCAAATACCAAAATGTGAATGCATACTGCTGACAGACAGTGTAATTTGTGAGTGTCTGTGTGTGTGTGGCTGTGTGTATGTACAGTATGTGTAAAGCAAATTGAAGCTTGTGGTATTTGAGCCATTTAGGACAGTTTCAGTGACAATTGACCTCAATAGTTCCACTTTAAAAAGAGATGAATTCTAAAAAAAAAAAAAACTGAAAGCATTCTCATTCCCTCAGTCTGATAGCTGGTCATGTAGCCAGCAGGAGGTAGAAATACCTCAAAGCCAACTTCATACATCCCAAAACTTAGAAATAGACCTAACTGTTCCACATTCAAGGAGCAGTTCCTGATTAACTATTGTACCTTTCCTCCCAGCTTAACGTGCAGAGTAGTTTTGAGAGCGAGGCAGAGCCACTGGCTAACACCTAGCGTTTGGAGGGCAGAGAAATTGTATCAGTGCCAGTGCCCTCAAGAGTCCTTCCCCCAATGGTAGTGACACAGAAAAAAAGCTGCTTCAACAGAACAAATCATCTCTTTGCCACAGAGTGCTACATCCCATTTAGACTGATTGTTTGATTTTGTTGTCAAAACTAGACATTTTCACTTCTCAAAATATGAAACAGTCTCTGAATGGTAGAGGTTCAGACAGAGGTGGAGAGTAACTAAGTACATTAACAATTCAAGTACTGTACTTACTGCAACTATAATTTTGAGGTACTTGCACTTCGAGTATTTCCATTTTGTGAGACTTTATACTTTTACTCCACTACATTTCAGAGGGAAATATTGTACTTTTTGTACAGCAGTAGTTACTAGTTACTTTGCAGAAAAAGGTTTTACATCCCCATCATACGATAAGCTCATAAAAAGTTGCATTGTTAGAGTTTAGACCCCCAACAGTATATGGAGTAGTTCAATATATAACATGCAAAATACTTACAGGTTAATGCATCAGCAGATTAGAAACCTTTAATGATTTTGTGACCCTCCTCAAATTCCCACTGCCTAATGCCTTTAAGGGTGCTTTAAGTTCATATGGAACACAGGTATGAAAGAATGTGCAGTGGTCCACAGAGGCATTTCATTACTTGACGCAATGGAGACCACATGGATACGAAAAACAGGCAAGAGGATAAAGGACAGGGAGGTGCAGCAGAACACCGAGCTGGAGGATGCCCAGGTAAGGCCCACCCACAGTACAGCAGGGCAGACGGCCTAAAACAGGCCTACCTGTGGAGAGACTCCAAGCTCCTAGCCCCAGGAAAAGAAACGGACCAGCCAGGAACATCAGATGATGATAGAGGCAGAGGGATATTTCAAGCTGCTTCTGGACCTGGACTCCTCTGGCAAGGCCAAGAACCAGACCCAGTTCCTGAACCTGGGTCTGTGCGAAGAACAGGCCCAGGAAAAGTCCCAGGGACAGGTCCAGAAACAGGCCCAGGAAAAGGCCCGGAAACAGGAACAGGCCCAGAAACAGGCCCAGGCCCAGGAACAGGCCCAGAAACAGGTCCAGGAACAGGCCCAGGAAAAGGCCAAGAAACAGGCCCAGGAACAGGCCCAGAAACAGGCCAAGGAACAGACCAAGGAACAGACCCAGGAACAGGCCCAGAAACAGGCCCAGAAACAGGACCAGGAAAAGGCCCAGAAACAGGCCCAGGAACAGGCCAAGGAACAGGCCAGAAATAGGCCCAGAAACAGGCCCAGGAAAAGGCCCAGAAACAGGCCCAGGAACAGGCCAAGGAACAGGCCCAGAAACAGGCCCAGGAAAAGGCCCAGAAACAGGCCCAGGAACAGGCCCAGAAAGGTCTTCCAGAGTTCCTACTGCAGCTGCAGAAACTCCAGCATGATGTGGACCAGCAGGCTATCCAGCCTGGTGGCCAGCAGATCCAAGCTGCCAAGGCTTTGGAAGATAACATTGTAAAGCTCAGTCTGCAGGTGTAGGAGGAGCAGATGAAGCTCCTAAAGAAGGCCATCAAACTTAATCCTGCGGAGAAGGAGAAGAATGCCCTCTGCCAGCAGACCCAGTCTGCCAAGGCTACAGAGGAAATCCTGCAACTTCATGTCCAGATGCAGAAGGTTCAGATGACGGTTCTGCAGCAAGCCATCCAGCACAATGCCTCTGTTCCTGAGAAGGAGACCTTCCCCAACAGGACTTGGTATAAGCAGACTGCTAAGAACAATAACTCTCCAACTCCTAAGCTCCAGATTGAGCTGCAAAAAGCTCAAAATTATGCCAAGCAGCAGGCCCTCATAATCCAGGCTTTTGAAGTGGAGAATTAAGTCCTCTCCCAGCAGACTCAGGCTAAAGAGAGAGATATTTCAGAACTCCGGCTCCAGCTACAGAAAGGCCAGCAAGATGCAGAGCAGCGGGCCATGAAGATTGAGGCCTTTCAGGAGGAGAAGGTGGCTCTTCAGGCGAAAATAGAGGAGCTAAAAGTGGAGCTCCACAGAGAAAAGAAGCTCAGCACTCAGCAGAAGGAGTGGAGAGATGAAGAAACCAACATCATGACTGCCCTTAAGCAGGATGAGCAGCAACACCTCCTCCAGTGGTTTTTGGCCCCAGTCTCCTCGGGGACAAAAACGACATCCAGGAGAAGGACCAATAGTGGGTCATGGATAAAAGCTTCATGGACAAGATTGTTCAAAAACAGGGCCTTCCCGTTTCTCTCTCCTAAACGATCAAACTCAGAAATGGAAATGGAGCTTCCATGTTACTACAATTATCTCATCCTGGAGAATGTTAAGGTTCCAGTTGACATTTTAGTCCAAAATAATTTACTCATATAATGCAGTTCTAAAAGAAGTCTTAACGTTCTTCAGAATGAGTACTTTTACTTTTGATATTTCAGTACATTTTACTGCTAATACTTTTATACTTTTTTATACTCTTAACTTTTGAATGCAGAACTTTTACTTTTGAATAAGTATTTTTCCACTATGGTATTGCTACTTTTACTTAAGTAAAGGATTTGAGTACTTTTTCCACCACTGGGTACGGAGTATAAATTAAAACCAAACAGAAATGCAATAGCATTCCTCAGATGTCCAGAAACTGTGCACACTCTTCACTGTTCATATCATATTTAAATAGTAAGTACCTGCTGTACATTTTTGCGTGCTTTGTAAAGACACTGACACACACTTCTGACGTCTGAATGTGGGGAAACTGTCCAAACGAATCTTTTATCATAAGACAAGATGCCTCAGGCCTGTTGTGACATTTCTGACAACATTGGCTGAACACGGCTACTGACTTCAAGACATGTTATTACACAAAGCAACACCAAAACAAGGCGGGGGGAGGCTGAGGTCAGGATGGCTGGCAATAACTAGTTCAAAGAATCAAGAGCCCCTCATATTTTACCGTGATGTATCTGTAGAAATTATAAGGCAAAAATGAATGAATACAGAATATGTATGTAATACAAATATAACAAAAATACATATATACTGTATATAAAAGACATACAGTATATGCAGTAGGAAATAAATGAAAAATAATAAAATGCTATTGTATAATATATAAATACTGACGCAATGTAAATCCAATGAGAAGGACATGAGAATATGAGGAAAACAAATGTGAATTCACAGCATATATACAGGATGTACAAATGTGCATCCTTATTCACATTAGCAGGCCTACAGAAGTGCCTACATATGTACATAGAATCTGGATGTATAAATGAGCATTATAAAAAAACTGTATGCCTTGTACAGACATATGTACAGAATGTGTCTATTTGGATATGTGCATTGCTACTTGTTCCGTTATGAGAAACTCCAGGTACTAGAGGTACTACATGTACAGAAAAACAATGTGCAAATAACTTACAAGTGCAATTATTGTATAAATGCTGGTTACGTTGAAAACCCAATAAACAAAGTAAAAAAAAAAGAAAAAGAAAAACGATGTGCATGTGCATTGCTGTCTGTTCTCAGTATCACTGTCATTATCAGAACATGTTCATGGATGGAGATAGGATACGTACAGAAAATGTGCCCCGAGATACAGCATATGCCAACGCATATGCAGAGAATGTGAAGAAATATGTACAGAACAGAAGCTGTGCAAAGAAATGTCACAAAGATTAATGCAGACCATAGGGATACGAAAATATCAATCCAGGGTGGTTTGCATACACATACGCATACAATCAGCCAGCCTAAGAACAGCCAAACTGGGGAATGGGGGAGCCTGGGGTCCCCGAGTCAAACCAGTTGAAAAACAGGTTTAATTCATTTGTCCTGGTTCCCTTCCACCGTTTGGCCCGGCTGCTTAATAGCCAGCGATCTTTCTCATCCCACTCCACAGCTCCATCACACTGCTCCCATGCAGTTTGTTGTTAAATCTCTCCTAGTAGGTGTTCTTTCCATCCATTATCTTCTTCTTCAGCTCCTTCATTTCCTCCCTGTCCCCGGCCCTGAAAGCCCTCTTTTTCTGCTGATGAGGGATTTACTGTCCTTTGTAATCCAGAGTTATTTGGGGAAAAAAAAAAAGCTGTTTACGGGTGAATTATAGCGCCCACACTGAAGTTGATGTAATCAGTAATGCAATGGCAGAGCCCTTCAGTGTCCTCACTGTGCGCCCCACAGAGCAGCTTCCAGTCTTGGAGCTGAAAACAGTCCAGCAGAGCCTCCTTAGACTCATGAGATCACACTCTCACATTCTTGGTGGCAATGGGCTGCTGCTGAGCAATAGGGGCACACTGGGTTACCAGATGTATCAGGTCGGGGCTGTATGCGCTCTTGGCAAATCCAGAATAGAATAGAAATCCATGGCATGTGTCTAAACCATTAAAATGACTAAGTTGGTCTTGGCATGCAGCTCCATTCCCAGGAGTCGTTTGGAAACATTAGCCCCCATTTTGATGCAGAATGTGAGTCATTCTGGGCTTCTGCATGTACATCTAGAATCCTGAACTGATATGGTATTCAAGTGGAAATTAATGTTTGTAAATGTCTGTCTTTAAACAGCTCTTGACATTTTTACCCTCAAGTATGACACCATCAAGATGTTTAGCGCAGATACACAGACACATCCGGCTCACCAATTTTCCAGCCCAAATATAGAATAATTCAAATACGTATGTCTACTGTAGCCAAACAGATGTTAGATGTACGCCACACATTCGTATCAATTGTGCAGATCCAAATCTTAAAATTAGCAAATGTTCTAAGCTCCATCACAAGATTAAGGTCAATTCAATCTTACTGTAGTCAATTCAAAATTTTAAGAGAAACTGCAATTTTAACATTAATAGTAATGACTGAGCGTTCATTCTCAATTATGTCTTAACAGCAGAAATTTGACAACATTCTCATGCAAAAAGCCTTCTACTATTTTAACTGTGAAGAAAGCCCATGCCCTTAATTAACTGAATGCAAAGTAAATTTAAACCATCTGCACTCCATGATAACAGTAACTCATGATACGTTGTACGGCATCAAGGCAACATCAGTAGTTTTCTTCACACTACTGCCTACTATAAGCCTATTGGTGATCACACTGTGCATTTGTGCACATGTGCTACAGACATGTCAATAGCAAAAGCAGAGCCATGGCAGAAACTAGAACACGATGAAGTGATAAAAACCTTAACAAGAGTCTCTACAGCCTGGTTGTTCTCTGGATGGTGTCAGTGCCAACTGTCTGGTGGCTCTAACATAGCACCCAACCAGGGGGTAATCACACTTGGCTGTGTGCGTGTGTGTGTGTGAGAGAGTGTGTATTCAAGATGTTTATGTTTGAGTTGTCTGTGAACTCCCACAGTCATTACCAGTCAGGCTAATCAAGCCTGCACTGTCAACACTGCAATGACCGATTGGGGCTGTCAGTCTGTGTTAGCAGGGGGTGAGGCTGGCTGTACAGTGGGCAGGGGGGCAGGTTTTGATGTAAGACACTCTGTTGCACCAATGCCCCCCCTAAAATTTTGAATTACCCACTACAGTTCACGTAGCATGCCACATTAATCCCCTCAGATTGTGCATATACAAGAGCCTGGTAACCCAAAATCTTGCAAAGCGAGCACTGTGTTAAAATACAAATACGTACTCTGTGTACAAAAAGTGAGAGAAATAGATTTTCCCACCACAAAAGGATTATGTGAAGGAGAAACGAGTAGAGTCAGGCAGTAGACTGACACTGAGACGGCGCAATGGAAAGGCTGTTGTGGTTGGGTTGGATGGGTGTATGTATGCATTTGTCTTCAACTCTGACAACCTGGATTCAAGTCCCAAATCATACCAAGAAGTTTTCTACTGTGAGTGAAGTCTTAATTTTTTGTGATTTGTTTTCTTATTTAAACATGACCAAAATCTTATGCTAACCTTAACCAAAGTTAAGGTTAGAGTAAGGCTAATTTTAACTGTAACCTTAAACAAAGTTGTGTTCTTGCCTAAACTTAACTGTTAGCCAACCTTTTCAGGTGACACACAGGTAAAAATGGCATGTCCAATTTGTGCTATTTGCCAATTCATGGTATTGTCATGTAATTCTTCTATGGTGGAGGAATGTATAATAGTGCCTGTGATAACATACCATATACTGCAACATACCACAAATTAAAGTGACTGTTCTAGGCAGTTTGTTTCCAAACTCATTTCACAAACCAAGAATTAAATCTCTGAAATCAATTTCAGCATGTCATGTCTGCTTTGCAAGCTTGTCTCCTCACTAATGATGGTTGGTTAAAATATTGCTGTGGCACAAATAAATTAGAATCTTCTCTCCAACAGAACAGGCACTGAGTCAAAGTACAGTAGCCTAATTGAATTTGTTCACTAAGATAATCTTTAGTGTCAGTATTGCAATTAAAGCCATACTATGCCATACTCATTACCCTACGGGTAGAATAATGACTCATTAGCGCTGCTGGATAGAATGTGAACCCCAACAGGAAAATTAATAGTCCCATCTAAACTTGCTCATGAACCGCTGTGTTATACATTCTGTACAACAGGAAAACAAGATTTCCATAACAAGGCAATAGATCTCACAAGACATTATTTTATGTGTTTATTCAGTCATTTATGCTGTACAGCATAAAATGATGCCTTGATTTAAACTGGTTTGCTACCCACAATGGGTCCTTGTCAAGTAACAAATTGTTTAAATTTATTCAGCTTTTGTGGTTACATGGTTCTGGTGAGAGGATTTGCAGCTTGAGCAAGGCTGAGGGCAAGTACTGAACACAAAGGTTCTGCTGGTAGCCAGTGACTATCAATTACGGTGGTTCAGATAATGTCTAAATACGTCTGTCCCAAATCTCTCTCTGTTCCCTTTGTATTAATACCTTTATTTAACCACTTGGGATGAGAGAGGATCAGATGAAATGGTTTTATGGTCAGTTGCTACTGACAAGGAAGATTCCTGGTTTGAGCAAATCTGAGGTCAAGTCCAAATTATGAGGTGCCTTCCAGTTACCAGTGACCATCAGCTAACTATGCTTTATTGAATGTTGCTGTCGTAGGTCTAGAAGCAGAAAATACCAATTTGGAACTGGAGGAATGTGAACTAATGCCCAAAAGAGAATTGAGATTGGACTTGTGGCTGATTTGCTTTGCTTCAAGTTCAGGCTAAAGCAAAAGCATAATTGTGCTTCAGGTAATTTGTTACCTAGAGTAAGTCCATATTTTAGGATGATCAAACAGCTATCAATTTATTTAATTCACTGTTTTTGGAACCTCTGATGTATGAAAAATATTTTGAGTGTATGTGTGTGGCATGGTATGTGTCTCACTGTGTGACTCATTGCCAAGCAATTCCTCCATCAAGTTTTTGCCCCCGTTTATTAAGGCAAAGCACTGGCAAGGGAGTGCTAGTACCGCCATAGTAACTCCTACTACCTCCATAGTTTCTGCTGTGCTATGTATTTTCCTAAATCTACTTCCTTAAGAACAAAGGAGGGAAAGAAAGATATAAATCTCACTGCTGAGAAACGTGTTCTTTACTCTGGGCTTTTCACACATTGTCACATCTCTTGCATGTCACACTGAAGAGTGAACAAGATTTATACATAGGCTGTCACTGCAGCCTCAAAGCAGAGCGGAGAGGGGGGTGGGGTGGGTGTGGGTGTGTGTGGGGGGGTTGGTGATGGAGAGGAGGGGACAGCTGCAGCATGGCCACCAGGCAAAACTCCACAGTTATCTCCTCTCCAACTGTTTCCCTTTGATCTTCCTAATCTGCCATTTAAAGAAGAAAGCATCCACCAGAGCTCCCACACCGCCACTTTATAGTATTTTCATCTATGCAAACACTACTCTACTGTATGTGTGTGTGTGCACAGGCCGCTGGATTATATCACTAAGTGCATACACATACACGCATATGTTAAACCTGCTCTTTCCTTACCTCTCTGAGAAGGCTGGTAGAGGGGATTTATGTCCGAAAAAACAGCTTTATCACACAATCTAGGATTCTACGGCGATAAACAACAGGAATCGCAGTGGAAATCTAGTCTAAGCGTTACACTAATTTCTCATCCCATCTAGACTACAGCACTTTTTTACCCCTATATTTATCAAAATTAAAAACAAACATTTTATTGCGTATGCATTTTAAACTGTCATCCAGTTCTTACTGAGCCTTCTTGCATCTAGAGGTCGCACTAAGAATTTAAGCATGGCAAATTTTCTCTATATAGCTTTGTGTGTGTGTTCAACTACACATCACTAAAGTGAATCTAAATTTAAATACCCCAAATACAATCAGCATTTTGCTCCCAGTGCTGAAAAAAACCACCCCAAAACACAAATGAGTAAAAATCCCCACACTGCCTTTATCTTTAACAGGCTCCAATTATGGGAGCTAATCAGGGCATATTTCCCTGGGGAGGCGAAGACATAATTGCCAGCAATCTGCACGGTGATATCAGCACTGTTCTTCTGTGGCTTTAAAATGACTTGACACGTCTGGGAACGACAGCGCTGTATGGTCTGAACTCCACTCTTGGCATCCTCAAAGGGGGTCAATTAGAAAAACAAACAGGCCCGGGCCTCATTTTGGATGCGGAGGAATTGAGAAAGGGCAGATGGCAGACAGGAGATTGAGCCTGCCCTTGAGCCATGGGGTGAAGACATTGTTGTGAAACGCACACTGTCAGGCAAGTGCTCACATGCGTTCAGAGAGATGGAGCCGCAAAAAATGCAAAACATCTATGGACAAATCAAAGCTGCTTTTTTACTCATCGTCTGTGGAATCTAGTTGTAGCAGACCCATAAATAAGAAGCCGCAAATGAGTGGCACTGACACGTCATGTCAGTAATCAGAGTAAACAAACAGTCTTACCTAGCAGCATCTCCACGTGTCTCGCGATTCCTTTGCCTGCCGCTCTCTTGCGTCTGTTTGAGTTAGGGTTCTCCTGCCAGCTTAGCCCCCATCAGAGAAGTTGGAGAAAAACCAGCAAAGTGTTTCTCTAAAGAGAACCGCCGAGAGAGCGAGAGGATGTTTTCTCTGTCGCTCTTTCCCTCTCTCTCTTCCACTTTGCTTCTCTCAGTGAGGTGGAGTGGCAGTCCTTTCTCAGTCAATGACACATCTCGGCTATAATCCAATCTGCCGCAGCTGAAGAATGATATATATGTGCTTCAATTAAAGGCTTCATGCTCTACTGATCACCCTGCCATTTAAAAGAGAGGGAGAGAAAGACAGGAGGGAGAGAGAAGGAGCGAGCCACAGAATGAAAGCAGCAGAGAATGAAAGAGAGGCTGAGTGTGATGGTGAGAGAGTGTCTGAGAGAGGCAGAAAGAGCAAGTGTGTATGTTTCTGTGTGTGTGAGTATGTAAGAGAGAGGGAGCGAGAGTGAAAGAGCGCAAGAGAGTGAGTGAGTGAGAGAGAGGAGAGAGAGAGAGAGAGAGAGAGAGAGAGAGAGAGAGCTGGCAGACCTGCTATTACAGCATGAACATCCCACTCTTCCCTCTCCTTATATCTCCCCCTTCTTCCCAGCACCATTTTCTATTCAGCGTTCACACCTGCATGTTCCCTTAAGGACACTCAAATGTAATTTCCTTCCTGGCATTCCTTGACAACAATAGGCCCCATTTATCAGTCTGTTCCTATAGCGCTTGTACATTTCTG
The DNA here is from genome assembly GCF_046629955.1 of Centroberyx affinis. NCBI lineage: Eukaryota > Metazoa > Chordata > Actinopteri > Beryciformes > Berycidae > Centroberyx > Centroberyx affinis. The sequence continues at coordinate 97,455 of NW_027279330.1, read as the reverse complement.
CTTAAAATACAGCGGTGCTACATTGTACTTATAAGTTATCAACTTTTTGGTACCCAAGAGGAAAAAATTTAAGCCTTTCACTCCAAAATGAGATATTCAGTATTTAAAAAAATGTGATGCCACAATTACACAATTCAATCAAAACGGCTCATTCAGTCATGCAGCACAAAGTCATCTAGTACCATAATCGGTACCATAATTAAACACGCAAAACTAAAGAGGCACAGTTTTCAGGTCAAGTAAGTCTGTGTAAATAGTTCAGAATATTTTAAATGAATTGTTTGTTCTCCTATGTTCCTACAGAGAAACTGAAAAAAAAAAATCCTCTTTTGAGGCTATCGCTTTGAACTCTGATATATTTACTTTTTATTTAAGATAATATTCATACATTTTGGTTTTTACTTAATATCCCTGTTTTGGTGCTAGAGTTGGTACTAGTGCAGGTTAGAGCTAGGTAGCTAGGTAAGCCCCAGCAGTCCATATTTGTATACTTTAATATGATGCCCCATTGCTGAATGAATCTAAAGAAGTTAGTGTGTTGCTCAAGGACACGCTGGCAGATTAAATACTTGCTTTCACAGAGGCTTGCTTGCTGCTTACAGAAAAAAACGGTTCAAATGGTTATGAAGCATATCTGATTCATCACCAACAGGGAGTCGTTTCACTCCATCCAGTAGCCATTGTTGCCACTGCTGAGATAATGGAGGCAGAATTTTTTTTTGCATTTGTTAGAAATGCTGGTGCAAGTCGACAGGGCTGAAAACCAAATTGCATTTCACTGATTCTATAGTCAACGATACTTTGAAACATTAAGGGAGCTGTTTCAAAGGTTCAAGCTATAAATGATTTACTATAGAAACGATGAACTAGAAAATTGTTGTAAGTGCTTTTTGGATAGAAGTGAAATGACTCCCCGTTCATGGTAAATACATGCTGCTTGTGCATTTTCCAATCTTTTGTAAAGATCCTGTCACCTTGCCCGTGCATTTATTTTAACTATAAATAGGAACTCATTTATAAGAGAAAGACGCAAGATAAACATTTTTTGGAAATACCCTGAAAAGCAATTAACACAACCACTGTGGCATTTTTATTGCAGTTTTCAGGTATGAAATGTATGTGGACATTTTGTGATATCAAGTTGTAGACATAAAAAGTTTGACTAGTCTTTAAATATTAATCCCTCTTGGCAGAGTCTGCATTAAAATATAGGTTCTGTCACCGCTACAGTCCCTATGCGCTTTAGGTTGCTGAAGAGGAGGAGAAAACCAATGTTCCTGAAAAGTTGTTGGAGATTTGACTGAGTCCAGAAGCTCATAGCTAGCTGCAGAGGCAACGCACAGGCTTGTTTGCACTGCCAGTGTAAGGCAGCCTTTTCCATTATTATTCATTCCACAGTCACTATAATCACTTCAAATAAACACAATTATTCCCACACTCTCCCCCCCAAACCCTGGCCTCAAATGTCACACAAGCGTATTCATCATACACACACACACACACACACACCACACGCACACACAAATTCTGTGTGTCTGCCCTGTGTGCTTCTTCCTGACTCCTTGTCGGTTTGAATAAGTGTGGTGGGGAAGCACAACACTGACAAACTCTGACAGTTTTACACTTGATTTCAGGCTGCTGCATTCAAATGAAAGTGCAGAGAGACGGCCTCGAGCAGAATGGTCGCATGTCGGCTCCACACAGCATGCTTTCATCTCGCCGTGGACCTACTGCACATTGGCTGCACATATCTCTATTCAACTACATGGATGCTGTGTGTGTGTGTGTGTGTGTGTGTGTGTGTGTGTGTGTGTGTGTGTGTGTGTGTGTGTGTGGCAAGCCAATGCTAATTCCTGTTGTATGGAAATCAGGGATCGTCACAGAAATGTTAGAGGTCAACTGGGTAGAAACCAGATGGGAGAGAGAGAATTACAAAACCGCTCGGCTCTCAACCTTCTCAACCACATATTTCACTATTTTCAGTATTTAATATTCTTACAGAGCCATATTATAACTACGCTTACAATTTACTAAAAACATGCATGTCGTGGAAAGTGTAGCCAAATATTGAGATGTGCTTGACTATTCTTGACAGACATCAAAACAGTATCAAAACCTGACACTTCACTAGCAAAAGAAGATAAAACCAGCACTCCTCATGTTTGTTTTAAAGTATTCAAACATGTTCATTGACTCTTCAGCCCAAATGATTCTGGTGCAAACATGCAAAATTACGCCTATGTCGGATATGCAAACTCTTGCAGTCAGCACAATGCACTGCCAGCTATAACACCAAGCAGAAACAAGTTAACTATTGTATCTAAATTTCAGGTGCAGATCCCTGCGGATTTGCTGAGACACCCCTGACCTGTTTAGCTGACACAGCCATAGATTTACTATTATTAATACTGTAAACAGGTGTTTGCTATAATGTTAACTAGTCCCTGAGGGTACCAATGTCATATCCTGCAGCCACGGAGACGAAAACATTATAACATCACCCTTCTCTCTGTCTCTCCATCTCCCTCTCCTCCTCTCCAGCTCACACTCCCTCCTGCAGGCCTTCAGAGTGTGGAGAATGGTCGTTGATGACAGATCAATTGAGATCTTAAAAATGGCTGCTTCTGCTCAGCATCGTCTGCTGTATGAAATGAGGCCAAGCAGCACAAAACTCCAGCTGATAAATGTCCTATTTCACAGCTCACACAGTGTGTTTGAATATGTGTGTGTGTGTGTGTGTGTGTGTGTTTGTTTGTGCGTGCACATGCGCGTGCAGACACACTGCTTCCATGGATGTTTGTGCAGTACCATGTATCTATGTTGCAGTGGCAAACTGCAGAAGAAATAATTCAGCCGTCAGAAAAACATTAAGACAAGTCAATCTCCAATGCAGCTCTATTTGAGAAATTTATAGATTTTCCATTAGTGAGGGGAAGCTTTGTTGCAGGAACAAAAAAAGGTTTAATTTTCCCTTTCAATGGGAAAATTGCTGTGAATAACAGGAAATGTTGTAGAATACAAAACCTCGCTGACTGGCATGACTGTTCAGGTTTGATTTAGCATCTGTTTGTAGTCCTATTTTGACAAACCAAATCAAAGATAATTGGAAGCGCAAGTCAAATAATTTTATGCTGGTCTGAAAATTGGATCTCTAGCCAAACTATCTGACCCTTTGCTTTGTTGTTGAGTTTCAACTTCATCTGAGTGTCTGAATTTCTATGACTGATAGTTTTCAAAGCATATGTACCATTATTCACATATTGGTGTCATCTTGCTCTAGATTAAGAGTCCTGTAAAGACACCGGTTGAATTATGGGTTATATCTCTGAGTTATATGCGGCAGGTGTGGGGACAGAAAGGGTGAGAGTGGGATGAAGAAATCTCTCCCAAAGGGACTTTCCTACCGATACAGAGTCATCCACAGGATATTTCTGCATGCTGCTTAGTACTGTCCCTTTTCAAAGTCACTGCCTTTTCCCCCCAGACTGTAAATTCTAAAACTCTGTCTTGATTCTCCTCTCCTCCTCCTTGAATCCTGTTGGAGGTGAATGTAATGCACTTTCTCTCCTGTTTCTTCCTCTGGTTGGAAAGCAAAGAGAGAGACAGAGAGAGAGAGAGAGACAGAGAGAGAGAGAGAGAGAGAGAGAGAGAGAGAGAGAGAGAGAGAGAGAGAGAGAGAGAGAGAGAGAGAGAGCTAGGAGTTAAGTGTTTTGGCTCCTTCTAAGTTCACACCATGGTGCCGCAGTTGTTCATCTGCCCCAATGCAATGCCAGAGAGACCCACATGTCAACAACCAGAACCGACCCTTCTCACAGCTCTGGAGTTGTCTGTGTGGTGTGTGTTGTGTGTAGACAAAAAAAAAATGGCATCCAGGAAATTAGAAATCTATAACCCCTGAACTGAAGCGACTCCACAGCGGTCCAGCACTGCACCAGAGCTTAGTGTGGAGAGTAGGAGGAGAACTAGAGTGGAAACTGCTTTGCTCCTTTCCCTTTTCAAAAGGCCCCCAGTGAGAACCACCCTATTAAAATCTCTTTTCATTTGAGCAATCATTTCATGAAGCTAAATAAAGGGGAATGCTGGTTCAGCCGTGGGAAGGGAATGGGTATTATTAGGCCGGTTTCATTGCAGCCCAGATTGAATTATACTAACAGTCACCTTAATTGACTTGGCTCGTCCTCCTTTTCTCCTCTCTACTGAGAGATGGGCGACAGGGAAAATGGCTTTCCTCAATGAGAAGCTACGTTTGAGACATGGGTGTCTTTGTGTGCGTTTTGCGCGTGTGAGTCTACATGCAGAGATATTTCGCTCCTCTTTGTTTACAACGTTTTAGGGAGGGTGTGCTTGGTTGCATCCTGACATTTTCTGCCTGTAAACTGAAATTGAAGATTTTACACAATGTCCCCGGACTTAAGGCATGTCTTTGGTACATTATCACACAAACAGCGATGCTTAGTGCTCTAGAGGAAATCCACATTCAACCATTTGTGGTCAATGTATCTGATGTATACAAAGGCTCACTTCTCCATGGTGATGAAGTGAACTCTTTGAGTTGGTCTGAATTACCTATAAAACTGTTATTTTGTTGCAGGTTTTCATTGGTTCCGTTGTGTTGCCCATTGCCAACTGACAAATGTAACATCATTATAAACAGAGCAATGTGGATGTGCAGGTCAGGCATTTATTGGACAAAATTCAGAATCTTAACAAGTAAATGTGTGAGTACACCCAATTTCCAATGTATAGACTTGCAGAAATGTTGGGAAACTACTGTTTAGTTTGTATAATTCACTGTCAGCGATTCATAATAAATGTTATTTGTTATACGACTTCTTTAGAAACATTATTAGTTATTTGTAGGGAAAAAAGCAAAGGATAATAGTTTTTATGCTCATAAAAAGACATTCAAAGTAGTATGGGAAACCGTCAAAAATTGGTCAGTCTATTTTTTTAAATGGGCAATTCTCTGGCTATATTCCTGTCTTTGGTCCAATTGTATTTTAATTCCAAACAAACCATTTCAGGGTTCATTTTACAGGCCAAGACCCCTCTTTTAAGGCGAACCAGGGAGCGGTTGTTTGGTGTGCTCCTCAGTTTGAGTGGGGTGTTTTCACTTTCACAATCAACCCAAACAAAGGGGTCAAACGCTCCAGGGTTCAATTCAACCACTTCAAACATGGCAGGTGTGAAATCACTGCATGTCTTCTGCGGGACACGAGCATCCATACCGCTCTGGGACAGAAACTGGCTGCCCATGACTGAGCCTCATCTTAGCCATCAATTAGTGGATGAAATGGCTCTATAGCGAGTAAGGTATTTAAATGCTGTCCAGAGGTATGATGATGATGTCCTGGTCTCATCCAGTGAACTGCATGTTATCAAAGGCATGCAATTATGGACAAATTATTTTTTTCAGAGTTAGAACTGAAATATACCAAATGGATATCAGTGAGAGCTTAATAACTTGACTGAAACTAAAATGAAAAACCTTAACTGACAGTCTGATCCCACCCACCAGATCTCACTCTCAACCATAAAGAATCGCAACACACACCATCAGGGAGACTCATCATCTCCTCAGTGTGAGGCAGACAGAAGAAACTGAGACTTGCTTCCCTGGAGTTTGCTGATCATTTTTCATTCCAACGCTGCTATAAGGAAGTGCTTCTCCGCTTTACTGTCAAAACCAGATTACAGGTGTTGTCAACTGAAAACAACTTAGCTCGGTATCCTGACAAACATCACCCACACTAGCTCAACATCTAGAATATACTCCACAGTTTACTGGTATAACTGCAATGCAAAGGCCTGTATACTGCTCCATATGATCGTATTTGTTGATTTGGTCGCTACAGCTACCAATACATACATCTGTACAGTGTGATGTGACATCATTCAAGATAATTTTTCCAATATTCCCAACAGCCCTTATGTTGTTTTTGTCAATGAACAACAGAGAGAAATGCTTATCCTTTAGCATGTATTTATTTTGGAGTATTAATTCATTCATTTATTTCGAATTATAGCCGATTCAGTGCTCCGTATAGTGTGGGTATTTGTGGCTTGACTTCTGATTCTTGATTTCTGGCCAATCCCCCTTGACACCCACTCTCAAATACAGCTAAAGTCAACCTCCACTACACTGTGCCAATGCTTAGGCCTATCCCTAGTCCCCAACATTCATCAATAATTTCTAAACTCGCTATTGATTCCAACAGCAATTACAGGCTAAAGGGACGGCTGATCCTGCTGGCTTGAGACCGCCCGCTGAGCAGATCAGAAACCAAACTGTTTTTCTACACTGGTTTTATGTAGCTGTGGTCAGGGAGAAATCAGCAGTGGACCACATGACTGGCACACAGCCGGCTTTAGCTTTAGTCCCTATACAATTTCCCTCTTATTTTTGGTATACTGTGTCTTTAAGGGCGACATCAAATATCAAATATCAATATCAAATATCAAAAGGACAACAAATTGCTCTCTGCAGCCTTGGCAGCAAGCTGGAGCAGCATGGAGGTCACATTCAAAACACTGCACACACTTTCTCAGGTTGCATGTGGTGGTGTAAGAGACAAGAGATAGCATTCTCTAGAAGGTAAATCGTCTCTGACAAATACGCACACAGTGGCAATGACAAACCCCTCTTGCTATCTATAATCAGACCTACACACACACATGCTTTACACACTCATGCACACACACGTCCTTGTACTTCTGTCCATGTAAAGGACCTTCCATTGACTACATTCATTCCCTAACTGTAACCTAAACCTAATCCTAATTCTAATCATAACCCAAAACTCAAATCCTCACCTTAAACTAGCCCCAGGGAAAAGTGTGGACTGGCCAAAATTACCTTCCTTTTCCAAAAATATCCTCACTCCGAAGGTCTAAAACTTAAACAGGTGCTCACAAGGACAGCGCACACACACATACACACACACACACACACACACACACACCAATGCGTAAATAGGCAGTGAACCCAAGTGGCAGTGAGGTTAAGCTGCGGTCAGTGAGTTAATGTTCCAGATGTCCAGTGAAGTAATCGGCTTGCGGTGCCGGCTCAGGTGTGTTGGGTCAGAGAAGAGGACTTGGGCGTGCAAAAAGGAAGCTCAAAGGAGGCCGTCTGTGTGAATGTGTATGTGTGCGTGGAGGGTGGGGGGTGGGGGGTCATGTCCAAGCGCCATGTAACACTTTAGAGCCATCTGGTCCTAAGGTTTACATCATGGGATCCATCATTACCTTCTGTTTCTACACTGGGACACTGAACAGTTGGCGACTGACCCAGATTTCCATTCAATTTAGTTGCTAGATGTTCTGACAGGGTCATGGACAAAAAAACAAATTAGGTAGGAGCGTACTGCACAGTACTTATATCTAATACATCAAGGACTTTGTGGCCATCAAGGACCAGTGGTATTCAAGGGTGTAAACTTTTCTTTCTGTGTTTCTATTTTTATAGTTGCAAATAAGTGAACTAACGAAACTTAAGTCTATCATCCTACAATATGGAACAATATGTCAGTTGATTAAATCCTGCGTCTGTGTCAATCATGTATCTTTGAACAGGAGTCCTGACCATATGCCGTGTTCATGTCATATGGGAAGAAGCGTAAGAATGGGATGACATCTCGCAGCAGACATTACTTACTTTTTGTAAGTACACTTGATTGTATTACTGTGAAAATAACCTGTAATTTTGAGTTTTATTATCTTGGACTGCTGACATCGCTGCTGCTGTGTTTATTGCTTGTGTTGACACTCTTCGGGGGTTGATGTAAATGTTTTTTCCCAGTCAGCAGGTTGTATTTACCGTAAATCCCACATGACATGAACGAGGTACTTGACCAGGTTTCCAGTCATAATGGCCATTATATAGTCATGTGCCCCGACCAATGATCCTGTTGAGACAAACGATTAACTGCAAACAATACAGACTAATTCAAGATGTGAATGCCCATGTGAATGCACAAGACAATGAGAAGGAGAAAGAGAGAGAGTAAAAGAATAGGAATGTGATTAAGGGATGCACAATCCCCAGTTTTTGTGTTCCTGATTACACCCTGGAAAGACAGAGGAAGGCACAGAGTTCAGGAACAGAATGAGAACAGGATGATCTCTAGTCAGATTCAAATACCACAGGTGGATGGACCAAGTACATGAGGCCTCTTCAATTCATCTATCTCTCCCTCTCTCTCTAATGCATGCATGTATCCAATGACTCCCATTGCACTGGATCAGCCTCACACTTTTAAGTATAAATGATGATCCAAAAAGACTATTATCTGAAATAGAAAATGTCAATAACATTCTAATGATAACAAAGTGAGGCTGAAAATAAGAATTTAAACAAGGGAGATAGTAGGAATTTCATCTCATGTGCTGTGTTAAAGTAGAACAGGTAAATAGGCTCGTTTGAGATGACATCCTGCACGCCTGGAAAATAGACGAGAGTAGCCGAGTGCAGTCAGGCAAGGAATCAACAAGCCGAACACTCCCGACTGCACACTCGCTGCTCTTTTTCTTCTTCTTCAGTTCTGTTTAATGGCGGTTGATAAACAATACAAAAGATGCATTACCGCCACCCACACGCACTGCTCTAACGACCCAGACCTTCACGTTACTTATTTTTATTTTAATGTAGGCATTACAGGTGGCATTTATGGAAAATATTACATAGCGTTCTAATAAAATAATATATGGACTGCTCATGGAGTGACATCTTGGAACAGATATAAAAACTTAAGTCTCTTCATTTCACGGTGGGTGTGTGATACAACTGTGTTGAACCAATGAGCGCTCAGCTTGAGGCGTTTCCCATCATCCTCGGAGCTGTGCAGTCGGTGGAGAGCAGCTGCAGCGCCTCGCTCCAAAAACTGCAGCCGCCTCGGTCCCACGAGATTCCCGTGGCTCCCGCAGTCGAGTCGGCGGAGCAAGTCGGACAACTTTTCTAACCATCATGCAACGGACCAAGCAGTCGCTGGTCAAAACTGCGCAGGACTTGCTCATCTCAAACGAGCCAAGTGTGTGTGGTAAGCCTACAGTACAGACCGAGACAGGCCCATAAATCAACATTAAAATGTGCCATCTTATTGGCCAGCTCCTCGTTAGTGGCTTTTCCTGAGTGTTGATTGGTCAGTGTGGCAGAGTGACACAGGTGGTGATGAGTGAAGGTGATTAATGGCCCATCATCGAAACAGGTGCGCAAGAGACACTTGGAAATGGTGAGGGGGCTCTTCTGCGATATTAAATATACCGAATGCATAACACTTTTTCATGGTTTGCTACGAAAGTGAACATAAAATGGATTCAGAGAGAGAGAGAGAGAAAGAGAGAGAGAGAGAGTGAGGAAATACTGTTAAAATAAAGGAAGCACCTGACTATACGAGGCATGCTAAGTGGAAACATTTTCCAAGCCTGGTTCAGGTTTACTCAACCCTTTACAGATCTTGAACGATGGCGGACACCATACTGTTTTTCCAACACCATTGACAAAACACCAAACAGTAGAATTTCTCCTGGAATAATGATGTTGCCTTACTCCAGTGTGTTTCCAGACACTTGCGGAATCTACGCCAAAGAAAAGAGAAGCAGTTCTGACAGCTTGTGGTGGCCCCACACCCTATTAAGACACTATACAGTATGTTGGTCTTTCCTTTATTTTGGCAGTTAGTTGTAAAATCTCCTGTCTATGCAGAAAGCCACAGCTGTGTGAAAGCCAGAGCCAGTACCTGCAATGCACCAATACTCATACTGGTATCAGATATTTTGCATATTTTCCCCAGTACTAAAATCTGATACCAGGAGCCGCAAGTAACATGTCAAGAGTTCAAAGCAAAGCAACATTCATGTCAAGCTTCATTTTACCATGTGTTGTATTCTGATTTTATTTTTGCTATTTTCCTTTTCAGTTTTATGTGAAGCACTTTCTGTTTTTGATAAGTGTTATACAAATAAACTTTATTATTATTATTATTGTAACATGCTTTTCTGACATTTTCACACATAGATCTCTCTCATGGAGAAAAATGGATTAGCCTATATCAAATAGTTTTGTCCACTGAAGCTATACTAATAACCAAAGTCGTTATTGTTCAGTAACATAAAGAAACAAAGAAACTTCAGTGCTGTGAAGTGGCATTAGCAGTGAGAAAGTGGTGCCGGTGTGTCCCTACCTGTGCTGGCAGCCTTGGTCAGGTGGCGCAGCCTCCTCTGGTGCGTCTTGCCCCTGTAGTGGATTTGGGCCTGGGCACAGGAGTTGAGCTGAATGTTGCACACCTGGCACAGCGTGGCACTGCCGCTGCCCTGACGCCGCTCCCGCTTGGCCCTCTGCCCCGCCGCCACCTCCCTCTCCTCTTCCTCCTCCTCCTCTTCTTCTTCCTGCTCTTCCTCCTGACTCCTGGGAGGAAGGCTGCTGTTGTCCAAACGGTCTGGGCTCTTGGGACGCTTCATATCTAGAGGGAAGGAAGAGGTCAAAGGTCTGTAAAGGTTGGCCTCAGCAGAAATGTTGAGGTGAGATTTCAATTTAAATACAGGCAGTGTAGTCCCCATGTACAGTATGTGCAAGCATTTTCACCCAGAATATGTAGTGTATGTTGTTGAAGCCTCCACAGGGGGGCAATAGAGCAGCATAACTCCATTCACAGCAGAGCAGCGTTGGTCTTTTTCCATCAGTGTGGTTCAAACTACAATATTCTTTGCACTACCTTTACTGAGCTTGATGTTTCATTGAAATTAAATCTGTATCAAACGCAGGGATTTAATAGGCATATGAAAAAGGATGCTTATCACTCGGCTGGATCCGAAACATCCTTTAACCATACTGTTCAGTGTCGACGTGTACGAATTTCAACCTGTCGAAATGAAGGCATACATGTGTTCAAAATCTTTCACATCCCATTAAAGGGCTTAAATCAGACATCCATTAGCTGATAAGAATGGCCTATCTCTGGCAAACATCATAGCATTACAACAGAGACGTGAACAAACTCCAGATAAGGATCTTGTTCCAGCTCCTCTCTATTTATCAGATAATAAAAGCTGATTCCCGGGGCACACAAAACGAGATGCGTCTTTGTGAGAGCACACAGCTCTAATACCTATAATGGCTGAGCGATTATGGCTGACTGACAGCATAAATCAGGCCGCAGCACAACGTGGGCTCCGCTACAAATGTGGTAATGTCACCCAAAGTCTAATTGAATTCTTTGCTTTGTGCTGTTCATATGATAATGGCGTCAATTAAGTGCTCATGGCTTTGGACATTTCACCCACCATCCTGCCGAATCCAACCCTCCCTAAGCAAACCATCATTTGAAAGTTCTTTGCTGTTCTAGAAATTCAATTTGGCTGGCAGAAAGATGAAAGTAGCTCTTAAATCAGCCTTGCATTTAAGTTAAATTTCCTGCCCTGTGCTTCAACCAGCAACTTGGGCTTCAAAGCTGTTCCAACACCATGAGCATTTGAATGGTTTTACTACGGTCTAGTGGTTAATCCCCTTTCCCAGTTCATACTGTACACTGCCCCCACTGGTCTAGCTGCACAAACCAGCCGTCCACACTGGAACCCCCTGTTGAGCGGCTCCACTCACTCATCTTTATGTGGCACCTGACAGCCCCATTACCAAACAGCTTTTAACAGGTTGCCTGCTGGCCAGCAGCTGGTGGAGGGTTTCTGCTGGCGCTTAGCACTACAGCCCCGGCTTCTCTGCCTGCCTGGCACCAGAGCGGGCAGCTGGGTAGAGCCCAGTCCACCGCTACTGAGTAACGTGCTAAAGACCGGATCAGAGATTGGTGCTCCACAGAGCGAGCTGTGGTAGCTGCAGCCTGTTGCACCAGCTGAGCATGTGTTCAATCATAAGTTAGGGTGTAAAGTCTCCACTTAATGTTATATTGAAAGTAGTTTTGATGCTAAAGCTAAGACTTGAGGTACATCTTAATTAGTAGGGCGTAAAGGGACAACTAACCAGAACACTGCTGCAGACAGTGACATTTTCCTGTCAGTGACGAGTAGCCTAACTTAAAATTAGCTATATGTGATAGTGAGAGAAAAAGATGATCACCAAGTTGATTTTACATGAAAAACAACAACAAATAACTACGTTATCCAGTACAAAGTATGAGGATTTGAGTGTGTTAATGTTTGTCTCCCATACATACTACAACCACAGGCATTAAACTATGTATACAACTAGATATAACTAACAGAGACAACAACATACATATAACTTCAATTAAGAGAGAGAGAGAGAGAGAGAGAGAGAGAGAGATGGTCGAGCGAGCTAGAGAGAGAGAGAGAGAGATGGTCGAGCTAGAGAGAGAGAGAGAGAGAGAGAGAGAGAGATGGTCGAGCGAGCTAGAGAGAGAGAGAAAGAGATGGTCGAGCGAGCTAGAGAGAGAGAGAGAGAGAGATGGATGGTCGAGCGAGCTAGAAAGTGAATGAAGAGAGGGAGCGGTAATAGCGAGAAAGCCGTTGAATCAGAGAATTAAAACGTTATTTTCTGATTGTTTCACAGCGGTTACGTTCTAAAGCGCAGAGAGAGAGAGGGAGAGCCCCGTATCAAAATACCGGTAGCCTACCTTAGAAAAAAGATTAAAAAAAAAAAAAAGATCAATGGAGAAATGTCTTGCTGCTGCTTCTCCTGAGTTTTGTTCAGCAAATTTGAAACTGATCGCTTGAATTTCAGGTCGTACTTTTTTCTCTGTGCCACCATGGCGATCAGCAAATGTGACTGACAATTGAATGAAAGTTAAAAAAAAAAAGAAACTACTTCGTAGCGTCAATGGCAACCGGTTTACGGATTACATATAAAATTAAATTAAAAAAAACGAATATCCGAATCCCAAAATTGAAAACCGAATACCTACCCAACGAACGAATATCCGAATAGTCGAATATTCGGGTCCAGCCCTAATTAATAGGGTGGAAAAATAATATTTATTTTATTATAAGCTGGCAAAAATTGTAGTTTGGTTCTTCATCAGTTCAGTGATTGTCTAATTTCATGTTGCCGATGTAAACCACTGTGTTTGTTCCTCTGGGTCCTCCGGCAAGTTTTTCCATCTATCAAATTGATGCCAACGGCTGTTCTATAGAGGACTTTACACCTAGTAGGGGGTTGGTGTAAGTTTTAAGTCGTAACTTATTTATATGTTGAAACTTTCAGTTGGTGCAACCGTACACTCGGACTTGTGAGGCAGCAGGAATCCTGCTGGTTAGTGGCCAGGCACTAGCTGCTGCACATGGACTGTAGGCCAAAATACTCAGTTTATTAATGTGCACATAAAAAAAAGATAAAACAGAGAAAAAGAAAAATGTAAATGTTGTGCATGTGAGACCCTCTCCTTAAAACTGAACTGCATAAAAGAAACTAAATGAAAACGAAACTCAACAAGGAATAAAACAGAATAACAAGCACAAACTGCATAAATGACGTAAGAACAATAAATGAGTGAACAATGAATGAACAATAAACCAGCACTACAACCTCAACTTGAAACATAACTTAGATCCAAGCAGTGACAAATATGGGACAAAACTAGAATTATGCCCCAAAGCACCGCAGCTGCATCAAATTTAAAACAGACAGACAGACAGACAGACAGAGAGAGAAACACACACACACACACACACACACACACACACACATATTAGAAGTGCTAGCACCACTGTGTGCTACACCGGTCCAGCCAACCTACAGTATCTGTAGTGCTGTCCTCTCAGCAGTGGAGCTATCTGGCCCCAGCAGTCTGTAAATACCAGCACTCATCAGCCTTTCTGTCTGTCCAGGATGGAGATAGACTGTATCAAAGCCAAACATATAAAGTACAGGTTGTAAAGGCTGCTTTATGTGCTCTCTCTCTCTCCATCATTCTCTGAGCTGATGCCCCTCATAAAGTTGTCAGAAAGCACACATCAGCCTGCATGGCACGAGGTACAAGGTGTATGTTTTTATTTTTTTTATTTTTTTTTTATTTTAGTTGTACCTGTCTACATCATTTACTTTTTATGCCTATTTTCTTTTATTGCTGCTGTTGGATTTTACTGTATGTAAAGCACTTTGTAAACATTGTTTTTAGAAAAGTGCTATACAAATAAAGTTATTATTATTATTATTATTATTATGTGTGTGTGTGTGTGTTTGACTACATGAGTGTGTGACAACATTTCCGTACACAGTATGTGATGTGTGAATAGTCACTGAGTCATTTGCTCTCCTTGGCTAAATATAGTTTAATCAAAGAATCACACCTGCTAAGACGACACAGAGATTTTGGTGAAATCCTGTATTGATATTCTTGTTATTTAATGTGATTATTCAGATTCTAATATATTCTAATATATTCTAATACCTAATATATTCATTGTGACACCCACCCATAGCATCCTTTAAAAGAAAGCCAACACCTAATGATATTCATTACTGGCCAATCAATCAAAACAGGTACCAATTACAATGAGACATGTCCAAAATAGCTCACCTGTCTGTGCTTTACGTCTCCACTCTTTGTGAAACAGGGTCTACTAACCAGCCCGACTGACAGTGTAATCAAACTCAATGCTTGCTTTACAGCCAAAGACAGCTGCATGGAAATGACCTGTCAACTTCATGAACTACTCTATCAAGGGACTCACTTGCAGGCAGCTACTGTTTAATATGCTCCACATGGGTGCCTACATGACTGAGGAATCATTCATTTTGCCCTTTGACACATACATGGCTCTTTATACCAAACCCTGGCTGAACCTGTTTTATGGTTGAGGGTCAAAGGGCAGCATTAGGCCCTGCACTTTGCCAAGAGTACATTTTAATGCATGATTTTACCTGTCCTGATTGAATGAGCTTATAGACTTTCAAGATTGTCCTTTTTTTTTTTTTTTGTTTCTAGAGGGGTCAAAGCAAGATTGACTAAGGGTGTCGGCATGAAATTAAGCCTGAAAGGAAAACAGGGAATTAAAGCCACCACTTTTGCCTTGCCCTTGCAACTATAGTGCTGGGCTGATGCATATCAAAATACAGTAATCTTTTACTGCTTGCATCAGCTGTACCACCACCTCCCTGTCAATGCCTCTACAGAGCTCTTTCTGACGCTAAGAGGGCATTGTGGGATGGCGATTAGAAGCTAACAGCTAGCAGCAGCAGCCATGCCAGGTCCTAGCTAGGTGGGTACAGAGCTGATGGGCAGATATAAAACTGGCAACTTGTTCGGCCTGATTCCCCCCAGCTGCTCTCCCCATCTGTTTGATGTGCTGGCTTGGTGTGCTGTGGTTCCACACCAGGGGCTAGCTCGTTTATCAATGGGCTTTGACAAATGAGGGCTGCTGCAGGAACAGCTTTGGCACTGAGAGGTGTAGAAGAGTTGTTTGGAATAATAGTCTATCAGAGTTTTTGAATAGATTATTACAGAAGAAACTTTGTACATGCTGCACATTTGCATATTTTGTTTTCAGGAATTCTCCTAGAATACACAAATATATGATCACAGGAATTCTTGCAAAATTAACAGCTGCTCTGCAAATATTGCAAGGCCTTTCAGTTTTAATCTTAAATTTCATAAACCCTATTTATTTTTTAATACCATTAATAATATAATCAAAGCATGTGGCTCATGTAGATCATAGTCCATATTTTCCCAAGGGGAAATAGCACAGCATAGCAAAGCACTATAAATAGCAGAGCTTAATGCCTACCAACTGTATATCTATTACACTATAAAGGCAAGGCTACAGGACCATGTGGTGTTTTTATCTTTCTGAGCTGTAAACTCTGCCTGCCTATCTCTATACAATAACAATTGTTGAATCCATAATAAATACACAACTCCAGAGTGACCTGAGTGAGCCTAGCCTCTGAAATCTATGCAGAGAACTACAAAATTTTATTTCCAAATCCAAATCCTCATGTAAAACTATTTAGCCCGGCTTTTTGGAAATACGATGCAACAAATTCAACACCTCTCAAGGCCAGTCTATTATCCTCCTAAGCCTATGGACTCTGTTCAGGTGCAACTCTTTCTGGTCGGGGATCTAGGGAAACTTCCTGGAATAAGCAGGTCTAATCCAGATGTGTCAAGACGCGGGCCACGGCCTTCAGCACTGACATGTAAGGCAGCTGATGGGTGTTAAGGCAATGTTTTGACATGCGGATGCAGTTTTTGAAAATGACACTGTCCCAGACACTGAGGTCCCTCGGCACAACACCTGTCATCGCTGTTCCATTACGTCAACGACCAACGACTAACATGGAAAAACTGGGCGGGGGAAGTAAATGAGTAATAATCTCATAGTTTCTGATGCACAATATGAATGATGGCAGCCAGGGTTTAAATGTGATAGAGGGTTGGATGAGCCATGAAATTGAAACAAATCAAATTATTTTTGTTGCTATTTTGTTATTGTTGTTATTGTTTTGTTTTGTGTTGTTATTGTTGTGTGATTGTATTCTTGACCTTGTCTGGTCTTCCCTGTCCAAGAAAGCGATAAAAATTTGGTCACAAAGAAGTGTCATATTCCAGCAAACAAAACACTGGTTTCCAATGGATGTTGAGTAAAAATAGTTATCACATTTATTGTCCTATAGTACTGCTTGTCACAAAATTTAACTGTTACATAGAATATATAACCATTTGGCAGGTAAGGGAAACATATGACATAAAATTAAAAGAACATAAAAGGGCAAAATCCTAGTGATGCCGCATCAGGAAGAGAGTCAGTTACTTTAAGAAATAAACATCTGTCTCCAATTGTTTTCTGTCTCCACTAAACACCAGATGCCTGCTGGGGCGATTAATGGAAGCATTATGCTTATGCTGTTGAAGGCTACAAGATTCAGACGAGAGGCACTTAAACCAAAGATGAGACCCTGTAGCTTTTGGGAAAACATTATCTAATTTTGCAGGCTGTTATAATGTGTGCCTGTTTCCCACCGTGTAAAGAAATTAATATCTATTAATGAACATTCTGCATTATGATGCTTCAGACAACTGCTAGCTATGTCTTTTTTTCAGCTCAAATTGACTGCAATCAACTTGAAAAGTAAATCTAAAATTCATCTAAAGTCCTCAGTATGTGTGTGCATTGTAGTTCCATCGCAGCAAAACTTAAGCTGCCAATATTTTGTAACATGACAACAGACTTTTTGTTTTTACAAAGACAGAAGAGTTAAATATGCAAGCATTTTTGGAGCATTTGGGAAATTTTGCCTGAGACAAAGTCCAAGTGTACATTCTACACCGAGATGATAACACAGATGAGTGAAGTTTGTTTTAGATGAAATTTGGAGGCGTTGGGAGCTATCAAGCATGTCAGTTTCAATTTAAAATGTCCGCTGTTACACCGGTTCTATCCTGCAGACACACATCTGACCCATTAGTCATACTTGATAGTATAGTTGTGAACAATTACTTTGGGGTTACTGGGCAAAAATGAATCTAAGATAAATTATGAGATAGAATCCATCTTTATGTTAGAGAGCTCTACCTGTGTTTGAAAAGTTGCCCTTTTGCAGCCTAATTATGGCCTGATGTCTGAAACCAGTGGTGCATATTGACATTGCGAGTATGAGATATCAGTCTACTGTGTTTGCTGTCACTCCAGAGATTGATGACAGCACCATAACAGCCTTACTCCTCATTTAGAGAAAGGACACTTCAGCACAATGTGCTCATCTCATCTGTCTTCTGCAAGTACCAATATAAATATTCGCTGGTAGAGTAAGACAGTAACAAAATAATTTGATTATTGCATTACAGGAAAGAGAGCATCTGTAAAGAGAGACATTCAGAGGAAGAGAGGACAGACAACAGAGAGAGAGAATTAGAGAGCAAGACAGTAAGATAACACTGTGACTAGCTATGATCTGGATAAAGAAGTGCACATCAGGAAATTTTCACAAGTCCCATATATCGCAATTACAAGAAACAAAGGCCCTAGTCATTCCAAATCACTTTGGCTACAGCCTTACAACATGATTTTGGTCTTTTTTTTTGTCAGAAAAGCAATCTTGAAAATGTTAAACTATTAGCCAGTCCTTATTTCCAAGTGCAAGCACAATCTATGAACAAAAGCTTCTACATAAAGGCTTGGCGAGGATTTGACTGCAGAGCTGGAATAGGCGACTCATCAGTTTGTTGGCAGCTTAGTGAGGAATATGCAAACCCTGCAATTATCCATGAGTAACATGAAATCACAGTTTGAGGTTGTATCCCTTTAAAAATCCTCAGTAAACAGATGTTTATTGATGAAAAGGGTTTGAAAAAGTTTCGGCGAGGCTGTAAAACATCTACCTATGGCAACAGGTCTGAACGGGAAGTAAAAGTTTGTCTAAGCTGCGTGAAAGTGGTTTTCTCCGTGCCGGATGCAGCAGACTATAAAGACGACAAATATCCTTTTGCATACGGAGGAGCCCAAAGAGGAGCATGACTCACCTGTGAGGCTAAATGTAGCGTACATGCACACAACCTAGACACAAACACACACACAAATACGCTTTCAAGACATTAGCATTCAAAAACACAAAGCAACACTCCGATAACAACACATACACACACACACACACACTTTATATTTGTGTATGTACCACATAGACACTGGCATACACACAACCCCACAGCATGAGCGCTCCTTTGTGGGTCATTTATCTATGACAAGGTCGTTTGCAAATGTTCCATTCATATAATGCGATGATTCACTCTGTTAGGTAAGTGAGTGGGAGCTGTAGTGCAGGGGGGTGTATTCTTCGTCTCCTCATCTCGACTGGTGCTGGGCGCAGGACTGGGCCTAGGGCGCTCTGTGTGTATGTGGGTGTGTGTGTGTGTGTGTGTGAGAGAGAGTCCAATGTCAAGGTTGCTGCAAAATACACTTTTACAAGCCATGTACTCAATGAGTGGAGCAATGAAATTGAGGAAGGAGTCACACTCAAGCCCTGTAATACTATAGAACAGGGCTGTTGTCAAGACAAAATTTAGTCAAGTCCAAGTCAATTCCAACACCAGGTCCAAAGGGGGTCGAGACCAAGTGAAGAGCAAGACCAGAGCAAATCGAGTCCTGTTCAAGACCAAGACCAAAATAGGCTGATCAGAGATGTTGATCTATCTGCAAATCAGCTCTGTACTATGCCCTTCGACTAATCAATATATAGGAATGTGACTAATCAGTGCATAGAAGTTGGTGGATGGTTGGTTTGTACATGTGATATCCCTTTAATTGTTTGTAGTGCTGGGGAGAAAATAAACCAGACATCACCATTTTTTAAATATTTTTAGATAGGAAGGAAAAAGTCAAGTCAACCTCCAATAGCGGCTAAGACTAAAACGAGTCCGAGTCAAAATAGGCACAAGACTGAGACAAGTCCAGTGGACTCAAATACTGCAACTCTGCTATAGAAAGTGAAGAGATTAGTCCAGTGTCCGGCTTGTTACTCAAAAAAGTAACAATGTATTATGAGTTTCTCATTCCAAAAGTAATATTATTACTTTGCTTATTAAATAGTAATTTGTTATTCTTACATTACTTTTTTGTTACACCTCAAAAATTGGCAATTGCATCCTCCCTTATCTTCAAATTGAGAACTCAGTAACCTCTCTGCGCACAGGAGACAGCGTGGGTGTCAAATGTTCTCACCATCCTTTTGCTTGATAAAGTCAAAATAATGGCAATAATTCCAGTTGGAACAATAAACCCTTTCGGCCATTTCTTATTTAAGTTAGCGCGTCAACTGAGAGGACGAAGATGATGATGATGAAAATGAATCGGGTGATGGGGTGGGATATAGCTTTTGGATAATTCATCTTTAATCTGGAATTTTGTGGATGATAACATGAAGGAGAGGGGATGACAACAAAAAGAATGACTTATTTTGTATTGGTAACTGTAATATTATGTATGAAATTGAAAGAATAATTTGTTACACTAGTCGTTACTGGGAAAAATAATATTAGTAATATTACACTGCATTAGTCATCTGTGGGAAACAATTGGGAGACAGTGATAACATATTGATACACTAGCAAAGTGTCAGCTGTACACTACTGAAAGTGTTTTACTGTACAAAATGCAATGTAGACTTAGACTTAAACATTTTAGCAAATAATATGAAAGGCAATATCTGTCAAAAATACTGGCATTAGGAGATTTTGCCCACACCGCGGAGCTCAAGAAGCTGGGGTAGTTGTTCATGTGAATACTACAAATGTACACACACACACACACACACACACACACACTCTCTCTCTCTCTCCACTGGCATAGCTTATTGGCAGAGTTCCAAACAAATGTCTGCACTGGTTTGGCATCCATCTTGCAGACACCTCACAACAACCGCCAGATAACATACACACTCACTCACTCACACACTCACACACAAACACACACACACACACACACACGCACACACGCACACAAACACCACTCTGTAGCAGGAGATTAGGTCCAATGTTAAACAAAGAGGCAGAGCAGGTTTCTGACATGCCAGCTCTTTAATTAGACCACTGGTATCTGAGGACACACACACACACACACACAGACACAGACACACATACACACACACACACACACACACACACACAAACTGTAGCCTTAAAAGACACCAAAACATTCCCAGAACAATAAGTGAACTGGCTTTGTCGAACATACACATTTTGAAAACACACACACACACACACACACACACACGCTCACAAACCTCTAGCTAAGTGGTTGTACAATCCAAGTTGTTTGTCTGTCTAGTGTTCGACACGGCAAGACGGTGAGATAGCTAGATAGGAGGTGGAGCAGCCAATCAGCCTGTCACCTTCTCTGATGTGTTGGGAGGCTCCACAGCAACAGGCAAACCCTGCCAGCCAGAATAGGAAAGCACCAATACAACTTCTTCACTGCCCA
Source organism: Centroberyx affinis (assembly GCF_046629955.1). Taxonomy (NCBI): domain Eukaryota; kingdom Metazoa; phylum Chordata; class Actinopteri; order Beryciformes; family Berycidae; genus Centroberyx; species Centroberyx affinis. The sequence goes on along the minus strand of NW_027279330.1, from coordinate 76,575 downwards.
CACAGGTTCCCACCCACTAACCTTTAAGTATTGTCCAATGCAGACTAATCATTCAACAATCAAAGTAAATAGCATGTCTGTATTCCCACTAGGATAACTACAAAAAAACATCCAAAATGATAACTATGATCATATTTTTGGTTCAATCTCAGAGTGATTTTTTGGATGCAGAGGCAACAATAAAACATTTTCAACCAATCAAATTAAAGTTCTAAGAAAGAAAGGGGGCGGAGATGTTTGCTGCGTAACTGATCACAGATATTGGTGTAGTGTGAATGCTTGAGCAACAATGTATCTTCATAGTTTATAGTTATCTTTATAGGTATTGTACTAGATGTGAATGGGCCTTTACTCTTACTGTCTTTCTGATGGTGACAGGCCCACATACATTGTGGGAGAGATTGATGAGGTGTAGGCAGCTGCTGTTGTGTCCATTCGCGGGCCTTTGTGATCCTCCACACCTTCCACTCTGTCATTCCACTCAGCATTTAACAAAGGAACCCTGTGAGGCAGCAGGTGCCCGCAGTTTGACCTTTGACCTTGCGTAATCTATCTCTAGAGTGGCATCTGTCTGCTGTAGCCTCTGCCTCGTGTCCGGTCCCTTTTCTCAGCGGGGGACTCATAAAGATAGGTCAGAGGAAGAAGAGAGGTCAGAGGGAGAACTTGGGAGGCCTTCTGGGTGAAAACTTCTCACCTGTAAAACCTATAGCAGGTGCATTTATCCTTCCTCTGGTTGGGTGCTCTGCCAAAAACTGCAAATCACCATTAAGGAGCTCCATGAAAACCACTGAAGTGGCAGCACTCCAAAAATAGAAGTTGTGTTTGATTTTGGCCAACAATAAAATGTGACATAACTGAGGTCTTGTGACTTTTTTGAATGAATATTTTTTTAGTTTTTGGAGTGCCGCCACATCTATAGTTTTCTAGAGTTGCTTAAATTCTCACCTGTGTAGAAACCAGATTGCTTTTGCTAAGAGAGCAATGTAAAAACCTACGCCTTTTATAGCAGCTGTTATCTGCACTATAGGGCTGCAACTAACGATTATTTTCATTGTCGATTAATCTGTCGATTATGTTCTCGATTAATCGATTAGTTGTTTGATCTATAAAATGTCAGAAAATGGTGGAAAATGTCGATCAGTGTTTCCCAAAGCCCAAGATGACGTCCTCAAATGTCTTGTTTTGTCCACAACCCAAAGATATTCAGTTTACTGTCATAGAGGAGTAAAGAAACCAGAAAATATTCACATTTAAGAAGCTGGAATCAGAGAATTTTGACTTATTTTTCTTAAAAAATTACTCAAACCGATTAATCGATTATCAAAATAGTTGGCAATTAATTTAATAGTTGACAACTAATCAATTAATTGATTAATCGTTGCAGCTCTACTGCACTGATTCATGCACTGGACCCGACTGCATCAGTGAAGGGCAGACAAGGCACTAGGACCAGTGACTTAACCAGTGACTTAGTGACCTTGACTTAATGACAACAAAATAGCACAAACTGGTATGAATTAATATAGGCAAAGGTCACAGTGTGATTGGGCTGACAAATTATTTTGTTGACAGTCACAGGGAATATGTTACAGAAATCGATGTGTTTCTAGATTAAAAGTCATTCAATTAAGCCTAGTGCAAGTGCAACCTTGTTTTTCTGAAACCTCTGGCACTGCAGGTCATTCGGCAGTAAGGTCAGGTCATCCAGAGGTCAACTTTGAAAGCTTTGAAAATCTAAAACAGGATAAAACATAGGTGTATGCAAGGATTGATATTAGGGCTTGTCTGCATATATGGTAGAGTCACTCTTGGTTTGGCAAGTGAAATATGTTTGGACAGGAGACAAAACCCGATTCTAGACACATTGCTGACAAGGGTGTAAGGGTTTATGTATTAGGTCCTTGGGAGGGGTTCTGTGTGTAACACTTTTTGCAATGCGCACCGCTTAGGGGAATTACAGTATGCAATGTTTAGGCTTTGCAGAGCCACACGAGCACTGCCCAAGGGAAATACAGCATGCACTTATACACCAGGCAGTACGGTAGAGGTCACAGGAATGGACATGGTCCTTGCTGCAGCCTGCAGACATCCACATACCAGGAAGTAACTCTGTGATTTTCTAACTCTAGTGGCTATGTCAACAGATTAATTAAATATTTTGTTGAGCAATTCTCTTAGTTATAACAACATTGTGCTGCCATGGTACTGTGGCGTTAACAGGTGAGTTTTTAAAGTCAGCATAGTTTCATTCACTCCAATAATGCCCCTGCCACCCCCCACCATCGCTCCACCCGAGCACCTATAAAGCCCTAGTGCACTTGATTGAGATTCAAGACTGCGGACCACAGTGTGGTAGTGTTTACATTTATTGCAATGTTGTCTGTGTGTGTGTTCTGCCTTTAAAGTCCATAATTTGCTCAAAATTGGGGGTTAGTTGGAAGTTATAGTTTTGTAAATCAGCACTGAAAAACACCCCTCCATGTGCCCTGAAACAGCTGTTATACTTTCAAAAAGACCTTTTACTATAGACTTCATTCAAGTTGGATTTGAAATTACAATAAAATATACCCATATTTACTGTCAAATACATAATTTTGTATGGGTAGTCCCACACATTTCATATTCAATCCTTTTACGTGTTAAGTTGAATATACTTTTGGACAACTGATATACCGAATGTCATGGCCTAAGTACAGTATGTGCACTTGTACAGCCTATTTTCCATCATCAGCATGTATCATTAATGAAATCTCAAAAGTAAAATTAATTGATAAAATAAAAGTATAATTAGAGCTATTAGAGGATGCAATCAGAGCACGATAACTGGACCACTGAACCTTCAGTGGACTGGAGATTGAATCACTGAGGATGGAAAGCTTTTCAGCAGTAACATAAGATACTTTGATACTCAAGTAAATACTATACTACATTACTATTACTATACCATATTACATTACAGAAATCTTAAAACTGTGGGGCCAAAATATATTCTTTAAAATGTGAAAATCAAGCCTCTGCTAGGTTTTTGAAATGTAATTCTTGGTAGTTGGAATTGAAAGCATTCCAAATGTACTTTTTGGCGCATACAGTTAAAGATTTCTACAACTGGAGAGACCCAGTAACCAAGATCCTTCAGTCCTTGCACTTAACCTCTTCCCGGCAAAACCTTGAGAAGAACATTCTCACTAAGATAGTTTCCTACTCGATGTAAGTACTGCTGAGGTAGGCCACATCCTGGAATAGCAAAATGCAATCTCCTTCCCCCAGGTGGATTCTCTTGCAATGTCAACTAGCATGTGGCCATGCAGACTGCCTGGCTTTCCTCTCACATGGAGAGGGCAGAAAAAAAACAGTGTGAGTGAGTTTTGGATTGGAGGAATTTTAGTTTTACTGGAGAACTACAGTATGTCATCATGGTATTGTTACTTTTAATGAGGTGCAGAATTGGCATCGTTCTTCCACCACTGGTAACCATTCACTGGAAGGATCAGGCAGCTGATACGATACCAGCATGTGTGACGGTAAGCCTGAGAGGGTTAAATGACAAGAGCCAAGTCTCTGCTAGATGTTTTGTACCCAGTGACAGGACATAAAGGATATAAGAGCAGGCACCTCATTGTGGCTAAAACCCTTGGTAAGCATCCAGCTCCATGACAAAATAGAGCAGAGGACATGGGATCAAGCCAAGGACAAGAGTGGTACAGTAGTGCTGACTATGGGAACACTCTGTAGGGAGGAGAGGAGAGGAGGGGAGAAGAGAGGACAGGAGAGGACTGTGGGATGTACGCACAGAGAGATTAAGAGGCAGAGGAGGGGGGAGGCAGAGGAGACAAGAGCTAAATGTGGACTGAGTGGGGAGACTGAGGAGGATGTCTGGGAAAAGAGGTAAAAGGGATAGAATGATAATCAGACAGAGACAGAAGGACAGAGGCTCAAACAAACTGAGGAATTAGAGTAAATGGGCAAGGGAAATGCACAAATGGACAGACAGATTCACACACAAGAGAGACAGATTGCAATAGCAACAGGGAGGTAGATGATGAGACAGAATGGGGCGAGGACAAATGGGAGGACACTGGGGGAGGAGGGGTGGGGGTTTGGGGCAAGGGACAGTTTTGTGTCTGGGGGGATGGCCTGCACTCCAACCAAGGGCAGCAGTGATTGTGGGCATCTGTCATCTGCCATCTGGGAGAGCCTGTGCCCCAAGGCCGCTGTGGTGACCAAAGCAAATGTGACCTGTGCTTGAATGACAGCAATGTACTGGAACACTAACAATACTTACAGTCACATGCAAGCAAAAACAGTAAAAGAGAAAAACACCTCAACTGTGCCAATTGTTGTTTGCTTATAGTCTAAAAGGCAAATACTACATAATTGACTAACCAACAAAGATGCAAGATGATATGAAACTATAGATTCATAGATAACAATGCATCCAAAAATAATGACAAAACTTTCATGATAAATCTCACTAAAGCGCTGATGCACAATCCTTGCTTCACCTGTGTTAGCCTCCATTGTTCAGTTGTCCTCAAACCACCTAAGACATCAGCAGTATGCTTTTAAACGTGACTAAATGTGACTGGTTTTGACGATCCTGCTTCCAGGCTAATCCAGTGAGTCACGGTAAATGTGGGCCATAAAAGCGCATGCCGAGGGAGCGCTGGTTAGAATGGGAAGGATTAGCTCGGACTACTCTTTCTCTGACAGATAGAGGTGGGCTGCTGAAGGGATGGGACTGTAGTCAGCTGTAATCCTCTTCTTCCTTCCTTCAACTCAGCTGAGGCGAGCAACTACAGCTCAATACAGCACTTGACCTAAATTCTCATTGTTTAGATACATGTAACAATGGCCTTTTATTTCAAGAATCGGCAGCAGTATGGCAAAGCGATGAGAAAAAACTGGGAGTTCATACAGCGTGTGGTGTAAGTTGGTCAAAATCGCACTGTTCTGTCTTCCACACAATCCTGTTATTGACAAGAAAACTAACACACTGTCTGTTATATAGCAGAGAATTTGCATGGTTTCTCTGCATCCAGAAGATTTTTGTATTTTTGTAAATATAAAGCCTGCTATACAGATTTTTGGGAAGGAAGGAAGGGATTGGAGACCTCAGTATGATTTATTCTATGTTATATTCTAGAAACAGATGTCAAACTTCTAACTACTTATAACTATAGCAAAAGCCAGCTTGCCAAATGCCTTGCTGTAAGACAAGCAATATAGAGAGGGATTGGGGCCCATCTTAAATTCAAAAAACTAAAACCTGAAAATAAAATTCGGATCAAAACTTGGCAATGAAAGCAATCCCATTAGCTACTTGAGGAATTTCAGCTGAAGACAGCCCAATTCTCTTCATGCACTGATGCGAACAAGTATTTAAATTTTGAGAGGACCCCAGGGTGGAGCAGGGTTAAGCCAGTTCCTGCCTGTTTTCCAGGGACGCCTATCCACTGATGAAATCTCAATCAAACAGTCATGTACCTTATCTCCATCTGACTCACTCTGTCCGTCTCTCTCTTTAAACGCCTTTTTAGCTCTGACTCAAAGTTATATTCTCACAGCTTCCAGAACTTCGGCAAAATGCTAAATATGATTATGCTAATCGATGGCATGCCGGGCACAAAATCCTTCCGTTTGCAGGGGGAACGTATGCTTTCCATGTGGAGTGATGGCAGGAGGTGGGAGGAGGGAAGCAAGGAGGCACAGATGACTAATGAGGATGACTAAGAGATGTGTTTAGGGTGGTTTTCCATCTCATTTGTCTAACCCTTCAGCTGATAAATATACAGTCGAAGGAGTTGGTGGGTAGGCCCGGTTGCCGGCTCTGGACCGGGCCCAGGAAATCCAGGAAACCCAGAGAGTGGGGTGACTGTCAAATGCCCAGGATGGCATCAAGTGGGCAAAGAATAATCCACAGGAGGCACTTGAATATGATTGTTCATAATACAGACTAAAAGAAGGTGATGCTAGGCTGATGTAATGCATCTCGCACTGTAAATTGCCCCTATTAATAAGCACTCTGGCAAAAGTTCACCTACTTCCAAAATGAAACTGGAAACAAACTGTGGCCAGCCCCAGTGGCAATCAAACCCTAGAGACAGCAGTGATAATGCCATGTTCTCCCCACTGCAGTCTTTCACTGATAAGCTAATCTTCCAGTAAGGTAGGCTATACTCTATTTTCCCTGAAACAAGACTGAGGATCTTCATAGATAGCGCTGATTGACGGCTATCCGCATCACTAGTTATCCAAACAGACTAATTCAATTACTTTCCGCTTCAACGGGCATTACGGCCTGTACCTTACCACATGGTGAAAAAAATTCAATGACACTTTATTTCTGGATCAAATCATCCCCAACCTTGATAGATGACTCCCGATAATATCTCTTCTCTTTCTCTCCCCCACTCCCCCAATCGTTCATCCTCCAGGTTCTTATCTGTGCTGACTATTGAAAAACCTGACAGGATAAATTGAATTGACTTTTAATTAGGTGCACTCCCTAGGGAAAATGGGTTTAATTGCTTGAATGATCTAGATAGTTACTTGAGGTGGTAAGGCGAGCAGAAGATGCAAGCCACTTTCCCACCTGGATGAGCTCTCCTGCCCCAAACGAACAAAACAATTTGACTCTGTTTGAATCAAATCCTTGTCAGCATTAACAGCCTTTATCTTAAGTATCAGTAATATGCTAATTATGTAACATGCTATCATTAATGTCCTTAGTGCCAGTTCCTGACAGTATAATTGTTTATGTTAGTTGTGTTTGCTGGCTAATGCTAGTGCTATGTGACTTTCTCTGGTTAAAACTGCTACTGTTAAAACTAGATGTCAGCTACAAATTATACAGTTAGACCTAGTTGGTTTGGAGATAAATCTAACATTAGCAACATGAAGTGGCTGACTGCCAACATCAACTAATGTTATGGCTCAACATCATGGATACACCCTTCAATCCATTTGCTTGGGATATCGGATGAAACTGTAAATTGGTATTGGCAGTGAAATTGTGGTATCAGCACAACAACTGCAGCAGCAACAACTATGACCACATTTTAAAGAACAAGCCCAGAATTTCATATCGACAGTTCCCCAGGCCAGTGCACTAAAACATAACATTTAACCAGACGATACTGTTATTTTCCAGTTGTAGTTTTGTATTTTAAGGCAAGCTAGCAACTGAGAGTTCAGTCCGTTACCCTGAGGACTAGACTGTTCATGTCTCCTCTGGGGCAGTGTTAAATGCTCCGCAGGGATTTGGCTATAGTAGGAGGCAAAAAAATCTTTGTTTCTGTCTCCATGTTGATACAGGTTATACAAGCAGTGTTTTCTCTACATTCACTCAGCAACATGTCCCCCCCACTGCTAGAAAACAGTTAATATAAAGAAAATTCTCAGTCCTTATTGCTAGTTAATACAAACATCAAATAGCAATTACAGGGCAATTATCCCATCTATTGTGAAGCTAGTATCCAAATGAGAGCCATTTTTAAACCAGAGCAGGTAAGAGAAATAGGTCTGGGAGTAAACCCTGGCATTACAATTAGCCTACTCCTCCTGCCCCAAAATATCTTTGCTACAAAATTTCCTAGAGGAAACACTGACAAGAATAAGCCAAAATATACACCATTTTCTGCTGAAAGATCAATAGTTGATTCAATCCCTTTATAATTTCTAGAATGCCTATTTTGGGTCAAACAAGCAACCAGCAATTAGCTCATTAGCTCATTAGCTCATAACGAGATTATGATGTAAACAAAATGAACATTGATAATAAGTGGAACTGCATTGTCAGTCTAACAATAATAAAGCAATAACATATGAGAGAAAAGAGAGGAGCAAGAGAAAGAAGCCCCTAGAGTTACAGTTATGTCTCATAGCTAATTAGTCCACTCTCACCACCACCACCACCGACACACACACACACACACACACACACACGTACACCACACCCCCAAGAGGTACTAAATATCGAACTTTTTAAAGAGTGTGTAGGCAAAAGGAGAGTGCCTTGAGAAATAGGACGAGGTGAAAACCATCGAGGTCTTGGCTATATTTGGCCTTGGTGATGTGATTGTTCATTCATAACGTTCGCTCCTCTCCCGTCCCAGTAGGGCCAGACAAAGAAATGACCGAGGTGAATGACGATTCCAAATATAGCAACACAATATTCCACAGGCACTAAACACAATTCATGTTTGGAGAAAAGCGCAAAGCCATTGTAAGTCTAACATGGATCGCGCTTATGTACACACAGACACTTTAAGCGATATTGATGTTCTAGATAGAAGACAATAATACTCGGCATTACAATGTAAGTGCATGTTGAACTGCTAGTGCTTTAGGCGCTAAATCAACGATTTCTTTTTTCCAGGGGTAAAAATCAAAAATAGGTGAATGACGATTGGATGTTTTGTACTTCAGTTAGACTACATAATCAGATTGATTTGATCTTCCTTTTTACAAGCTGATGGAAAACATTAGCTCAAGGTCACAAAGCTAGCTATTGAGGCCCAGCATTACAGCTTTGGTTACACTGATCCATTAACTCATCATCCCTCCAATAAACACAATATTTAGTTCATGTACAATGTTTGTATTAGTTTCATGTTAACTCTGTGTTGGCATTAGTGAGCTAACGCTACTTTGCTATTGTCCAAACTTAGTGAGAAACTGTGGCAACTTAGCGACGCGCCCCACCATGATGTGCCGAAAAATGAAACTAGCTAGACTAAGTTAGCTAGCTTAGTAGCGCCAATATTAGTAAAATGTAATTCTGCACAGACTAGAAACAAAGAGATTCAAATGAATGGAAATTAAAAATAAATGGAAAGATAGAATCCAAACACTACAAACCCCCATGTTAAAACTAAGTGGAATATTGCTTTAATGTCAGTCTTCAACCCCTGAAGGGGTTGAGCTTCACTTTGGTCTTTCCCCAGGCTCTGTCATTCTTGTTTTTCTCACTTTTTGCCTCCTCCTTCTTTTTGAGGTTTGAGTAGGTACAGCTGTTGGGAGTGGTGTTTTTCTTTCAATGGTTCTATCATCTGCCATTTTGAGTCGCTTCACGCTGTTCACCAAAAGTGAGACTCTTTGTATTTTGGTTGAGGCACTTCCTTTGTGCTGTAAGACAGTCACCCACAATTCCTGGGAATCATATGAACCGAGCACATAGAAAGCAACACACAATTTTCTCTGCAATGGTCTCATTTTTCTACAACCATTATACAACGTACTCAAAATTAATTTGAGGATGATATAAGGAGATAAATATTCTACACATAAGCAGGTTCAAGCAGGTCATTTTAGTCAAACTACAAATGTGCATAACTTGTGTATAGGACATACAGTAATAGTGCATAGAATGTCGAGGGGCTTTGTCAGTGAGTCATCAGTCTCCAATCATTCAGTCATGATTGAAAATGACAGCACTATACAAGCAACAATGCCATCTAATAATGGCTGTGTCAATTAGCTACCATTTACTCTGGCCTGCACTGCTGGTCTTTTGTGTTCAAAACGAATAGCTATGAGAGGAAATATAACACATTATTTAATGGAAGAGAAAACAGCAAAATGATTTCAAAATTTTAAGGGACTGCATGACAAATTCAGGTGCAAAGCAAAGCTATTTGAGCCAAGGTAAAAACCTAGAGGACAGAAATGGTTTAAAAATGGCCGAGGTGTTCCTTTTCTGAGTGAAAAAGCTGGCCTCCAATTTGGGCACAGCTGCACCGTGTGATTTGCATCTAAGTTTACTGTAGGGCTTTCTACGGGGCTGGGGCATGACGAGCATTTTCTCACCATGAGGACTAAAGGAAAGAAAATACATTTATTCTTTAACACCATCATCCTTGACAATGATCCATTCAATTATATGTCTAGACTATATAAAGATAGATGATATTCATTTCAGCACAAAGGCAAAGAATGTTGCCAATGTCTCAAAACATCAGCATTAAGTAGTTGTGTCTCAAACGTTTGCTGTTTTGTTGGATGATGTCTCTTCTTTGTGCCTGTCCTCTGGTGATGATCCCACCTGCAGGAACACCACGTTTTGTTTTTAAGCCTAAATGACATGGCTGGGGAGTAACACATAGCCTACACACACACACACATTGTCCCCACAGGACACAACAGCATATTGAGTATGCAGTAGGCGAGAGATATTCAGAGAAAGGGAGAAACTCATCTCTAAGGCTGAGGCACACTTTCAAGGTGCCCCCCCCCCCCACCACCAGTAGCTGGGACTTGGCTGTAAGGAGAAATGGAGGAGAATCACCATCGGTGGTCTAGTAGGTCATGGATAGTCCTATCCTAGGCCAAATTACAGAAAAAATGTAATGCTAAATCTTATCTTTCTTCTTTCTTTCAAATTGGGAATAAGATAGGATGGATAGTAAGGATTTTATTCTGTGATGTAGCCCCATGCTCCTCCAATGGACTAAATTATCTTGAAGTCTCATTCAAAGGCAAACTAATTTGTATGGATAAACTTGGTCTAAAGCATGCAATAAACTCTGGCACTCTCTCCATCCCCACTCTAAAGGACAATGCCTCCGGGACAAACTCAAAGTCACACCTTGTCTCCCCCCCCCCCCCCCCCCCCCCCACACACACACACACAGACACAGACACAGACACACACACACACACACACACACACACACAAACACATTCACAATTCTGCCTGCTGTGTTGAGCCTGTACCCACCATGCAGCCATGGGGGAATGGTGAGGTAATGGACCATATAAAAATTCAGCTTCCCACACAGCCCTCAAGGTGTCGGTCCATCCCTCTGCCCATACGGAAATATGACAAGGACTCAAAAAGCGGCCATCTATCAGTTCAGGTAGGTTACATACACCAGCCCATTCTTGCAGGCATCAAGGAGCCAGCATGGGCATCCACATATAAAAAAAAAGAAAAGAAAAAATCATTTATTTTCTTTCAGTACACTTACTAAGAAAGCAGATATTTTAAAGTGCAGGTAATGCGCAATACACATTGCTTAATGCATGTAAAAGCAAAGTTCCATTTTGGGGAGTTGCTAACCTTGAACTACAAAGCCACAAGCATTTTGGAAAAATACTCTGGCACCAGCGCGTGGCTGGCATTTGAGAGGTGACTTCATGGGATGTTTTCAAAAGGATGAAATCAAGGGGCTCTCTGTGCTATGTGTATATAGTCCTGTTGACTTTAGGGGCCGGAGCATTGATATTACATGACATGATGAGGGGAGGCCTGTTTTACACAGGAGCTGCAGAGAAGTGGTGTGTGTGTGTCTGTGTGCGTGTGTGCGAGGTTTTGGCCTTGTAATATAGTAGGATCACTGTATAATGTTATGTGATGTTGTTTTATCTCCAAGTACATTCAAATCCCTTCACACTAGTCCAGCACCTAACAACAAGAAAGACTTCTAATCTATTTAAGAACAATAAAGCTGATGACCGAACCACAGGAGGATTCACACTCCTAATGTAGTTATATATGAGCTGTGAAAACCCCTTTAGTTTAACCAAACATTCACCACCAAGTCCATCGCCAGAAAGTCTGTTTCTCTTCGGTGAGTATATCACAGCCCAGCACTGACGAGCTTGTTTTGTCATTACACCCCTTCTATTGATCTTTTGCAGGCATTTTCCCATTTTTGCAGTGCCTTAAAAGATTGTTTTTCCACCCTAAGCTCCAGCTAGCAGAGGTTTGTTGGAGGGGATTTACAGAAAGCTGGCGGGGGGGGCTTCGCCCTCTCTTCGCTCGCAAGCAGCCAAGCAAAGGTCACAGTTATCAGTGCAAAGGGAGGATTAGGCTGCCACTATCTGAAGGAGACTGTCATCTGACTTGTAATGACACATCCCAAGAGCCATCGCATCTTTGATGGGAGACTTAGGACCAAATCCATTCCAATGTGTCTGATGTGAGACGGGCTGAGAGGGAGAGGTTTGGGAAAAGCAATCTGTTGTGAGTCCTTTGTGATAAGGTGTCTGCTGCACATGCAATTCAGCAGTGGTGGAAGCTTCCTTTGAGGACGATCATGGTTTGTCGTGTCATTGATTTTGACCATTTCAAATTACCATTGGTGCTAGATGGGGGGTTTGCATCCGCATTAGTCTCAGCCTTCAGAGGACAAAGACAGGAGTGTTTTGTCAGAGCCTACTTTAACTTTTGCCATTTTACTATCAGATATTTGTCGAGGAAATGTTGTGTTCTAAAAACAGGGGCAGGGGTGCATTAATAAAATCCATGACAGAAAATGACCGCCACGGGGCATCCTGGTCCACATGCGACCTACGGTGCACACTATGTACTCACAATATTCGATCATGATCTTTATGTTATCTGCTCTTTCTCTCTCTCTCCTACCTTTTCTGTCACTCTCCCCTATTTCTAATGAAGCAGAAATGTCTTCAATAAAGCTGAGAGTAACGATAGAAAAAGAACTCTAGGGGCCACACTCTACATTAAAAACAAGATTTATTTATTTTCAAGTTAAAAACATCTTCTGGCCATGGAGCTCTTTAACAGACCTTCAGTGAACTTGACAGCCATTTAATATTTTAGTTCATATAATTGGTTTTGAAAAGGTTTCATAAGAAAAAGGTTAGTAGAATTTACCACGTAATCCTTCAGTTAAACTTAAAACATGGAAACCACCAAAATTGGAGTTATGAGGTTTTCACCCGACAGCGACAATATGCTAAATGTGTAAAAGTACTGAGGATTTAGAGTCAACTTGGAATAATGAAAGCTAGGATACTTCCAACAGAGCTGAAGGTTGCCACACTGGGAGGCGTGTCTGAAGGAGTGTTCTGCTTAGCGGGCCAATGCTATTGGTGAATTGCCATGACAGATTTAAGACCTGTGCTCCTAAGTGCCACAGAACAGGTGGCACACTCCATCTGTACCTATATGAGGGGGAATAATATTGCTAAATGCAATACCTGTAGAAAAGCAATTTACTGCAAGGGAGGCCTCAAACATGATTAAGCGTTTTTGATGCATCGGTGTAGTTCCAAAGCAGCTCAGCCCTATACATCTTAAATGAATACTATAGCTAAGATTGAATACTTTTTACCATTTATTTTTCTAAAATAGCCAAGCAGCTACAACCTTTGAGAGTCAGAAATGACTAGGGAGAGCGGAGGAATGCCACCGAGCGATGGCAAGGTTTAGTGAAGCGTCTATTCTTTCTCCACAGTTGAATCCCTTTTTTCAAGTCTACCTAACAGTAAATTTCATTATGTAATTATTGCAATATTTGCTTTTGATTTTGACCTAGATTGACAGCCTTTATACAAATCACAAATAGTTACTATGATTGCTATTCTCTGTAGCCTATTTGGCCAACAGTTCTGTTAAAAGATTACTGAAAGGAGACTAAGACTACATGCTACACACTTAAATATAATCTACAATATAGTGATTATAGTGGGAATAACAATAAAATAAACATTTTCTCTCTTACACAGAGTACCATTGGCATCAAGATTCAATGAGGAATCAAATCAATAAGCACTGATGAAATCCAAATAATACCTGATCCTGCCAACAGCAGGGCTCAACAGCCACACCGAGCCCCGACAGTGACCTTAAACATGGTAGGCTATCTGGAGCGTATGCACTTAGGCTGCTGCCCCACTCCCCACCGGAGCACGACAAAAGCATGTGCGCCTCATTATTTTGTAAACAAGACATTAGAGAAAGTGCTTCTGAGATACTGAGCGTTGCTTACCTTGCAGAAAGAATCTTTACGCTAGACTTGCAGAATGATAGCTTATACAGATGACAAAAAAGTAATATTCTTCACACGTCAACAGGAAATGTGTTGTGGGTGATTGTTCAGTCCTCGGTGGACTTTATCAGCAAGAACCATGAGTCCATTGACAGTGAAGGGCTGGAGCTCAAGCTGCTCCCGTCCCAATCTCGTTCCACATGATTATTCTCAATTTCACAGCTGATGGTTTTTACTGAGACAGACGGCAGCAGCCAAATGCCAAAGTATAGAGGGGAGCACACCGAGGTGGGAGAGAAAGTTAGAGAGGGAGAAAAAGATAGGCTGGTCACTGAACTTCATTACCAATGTTTGGGATAAAAGAAGTAATCTGCGAATGTGGCCTATTCTCGGGAGCAGAACGCTGAGGGATATGGGGCACATACTATACTATACTTGGGTGTGACAGTCCAGGCCTGGCCCAGTCTCAAACATTTGTGTCTAAACTCAACCCAAGAGAGAGATAGAGAGATAGTAACTTTTGTGAGCCCAATCTGGACTAAAGCCAAAAATGCTGCTAAAAATCATGTTTTTAAAAAAATGTTCAATAGCAAATTTCTAAGAAAGTAAGGGTAAGAAAATGGACAGAAAAATGGCTTCTCTGGTGCATCATTTTCAAATAGGCTTAATTCAAGAACCAAGTCATTTTCAAGAAACCAAAATCTGCAAACCTGAAGCCATCACAACCCCAAGCGAAGAAGTAGAAGTAGTGAGAATTATTTCCCCATCTGAACCCACTTGGTCCAGTTGTGTCCCATTGGGTTTGGTCACAGTAAATATCAAGCTCTAGGCAGTGCGCAGGTAAGGAAGAGAGAAAATGTAACCCTGGCCTATTCCTAGGAAGATAGCTTCGTGCATTTCTGTGAATCTCTGTGTTGCTCAGATGGTGTGAGGCCGGCCCAGCTGTGTTCACACCTAAAAGCTCAACTGAATCACACAGACACGGGACTAATGGAAGTACAAACTCTCCCAGTATCACGTTGGAGTGGTAGTGAAAATTACAGCATCACCCTTGGGAGTGGGCAGTGGGAGGCGCGGGATTTGATGAATCAAGGCCCTTTTGTTCACAACGAAAATGACAGTTGGAAAGAACACTGCTTCGGAGGTGCAGCGGTGCTTGGCAGCAGGCAGGCGTCATTTGAAGCCATTTAGATCTGAAGCTGAGGCGGAGGGGGACGGATGAGAGCAAGGTCATTTGAAGAGGATGCGGAAGATGATGATGTTGCCAGCGCTGGGTGTCTAAGTGGCGAGGTCCAGTCTGCTTGACTTGAGTGGCAGCTGAGTACACAGTAATGAGGGTGTGAGAGGCAGGCTTCCATAAGAAGATGTAGCAGCTAAACTGAAATGTGAGCAGCAATACTGACACACAAGGTTTTTCACCAAACTGTACTGAATGACATGGGTGAGTGTACCGCTTTACTCACTAAATTAACTCTTTTTCCTCTTCGGAGGAAGACTAAAGTCATTGCTGATAACCCTCTTTAGCTCCAAAGAACAGCCTATCTGATCTCAAAGAGGCCCAGATGATCTCACTCGGTAAGAAAAGGAAGACACAGTGAAAACAGACTGGTATCTGTTAGGACACCTCTTGTAAGACAGGGAGCTTTTTGTCAAATGGAAGCCCGATGAAATATTCAGCAGTGGTTTTTGTAGTGGCTACAGTTAGCTACTTAAGTTACAGTGTCTATGTCTCTTTCTCTCTCACTCTCTGACCTACCTCTGCTTTCCTACTGCTTCCATGGGATATTTCAGGTGGCTGACACACATAGGCTTCTCTGTCTTTTGCACACATGCGCAAACAAACTTATGAACATGCGCGCATACGCGCTGACACAGAAAGACACACCTTTCCTCCTTGACTGAGAGTGTGATGGGCAGAGTCACATCCTTGAACCCCAGGGGATAAACAATCAGCCCATTCATTAAAGTTAGACTACGTTTGATTTACCATTTACCACCGTTATACCGTTGACCACCATCAACAGGAGGGCCACTATTTGTCGAATAATTAACACTAAAAAGTGAAATAAATGATAAACGCACTAATCTTCTAACTGGAAATCTCTGTCTCTATAACAACTTGGTAATTAGCCTAAACAGCCTTTACTGCCTTTAAAAGTTTCAACTATCATGGAGTTGGAGAGGAGTGTAGGCTACTGAACATTTTAAAGGGAAAAACATTAGTTTATTGTCAAGCAAGTTTTCCCAGTCATTTGGCTTAACAAGACAAGAACAAACTCTTTGTTACAAAGTAACAATACAAACACGATTCCGCTTTTTGATAAATTCAGACCTAACCTTTTCTTCCGAAAAAAGAACTGTAGTAATCCTAGACACATTTTAGAAGACACTATACAAATAGCCTATCACAGCAAACAAAAATACCATAAGTAGCCTACGATAAGGTCACTACAAACTCACTATTGTGTATACAGACACACACTCCCTATAGGAATAGTTCTAGGAATATTATAGTGGTTTTTCGTTAGGGTCAGAAACATCTGGTTTGTTACAGGCGAAACAATTGCATTTTTAGCTCAGGACAAAGACAGACATAGTAGAAATGTTTAGTCAAAATACGACAGCAATCGACATTTGTAGCTGAAATCACTCACAACTGGAGATAAAGACAGCTACGAAATGTAATAATTAATGCCAGAATATTTCCCTACCTGTGTCAGAGGGTTTGGCAGATCCTCCGGTGTGACTGTCCATTTCCAACTGTCACAGATCACGGCGCGAGCTGCAGGCGTTTCAGTCCCGCGAGCGTGTCAAGATAACCATGCTGCTTATGTGCGCGCGCTGTGCCACTGTACTGCCTGCGCGACAGAGATATCAAATCACTAGGCACGAGGATCAGAGAAAGGGAGAAAAATAAAATCGGTATTTGAAGAAACGAGTTGGCGAAGGAAGAAAAATGAAACCCCTGTACGGTATGGAACGATTTGAAACGTCCATGTGCTTAAACCAACATAAAGTAACTTTTAAAAGCTACTCAGAGGATAACAGTGTGTGTGGCTGCAGTTTAGTCAAGGCAAGATAGGTTTGAATGGAAATGTAGTTGCCAATACAGTGCGTTTCCATTGATAGCCTTCAGCAATTCACTATTGCTTATTTATGTTTTATTTTTTGATAAACTTCCAATTTCTATCATGTAACTAATGGTGTCTTGAAGGTGCCCGGTCAGCATAAAGCATGGTAATGAGACATGACACAGAGAAGACAATGACTGTCAATACAGTAGGTTAAGGAGGCCAGCAGACTGTTATACACATAGTCTACTTCTATTGTCATATGGTTGAAACAGAGAAGAGATCCATTTGTTCCATTATTTTCTTCTTCTGCCCAGTGAAAGTACATTTTGTACATATAATCTGGGGGTCTTTGTAAAGCAAATATTGGCATTTCAACAGCCTCTGCCCAACGCTGATGTACATCACTGTTCACTTCTATTAATAACCCACTACCACATAACAGCTACTTGGAGGAAGATAAACTGCCCGTGGGGTCAAAGGAAAATGTTGACCATGTTGTATCACCCTGACACGTCAAATCCTCTCCACCTTTAGGTGCTCTCTGTGCCTTGTGGGCCTATCACCCAGTGATCATTTCCCAATCCCACCCCTCAGCCCCCCTTATTAACATTGTTGGGCTATGTTCAAACATAGATGCCAATAGTTGATTCTGGGACTACACTGAAACGGCACACGCCTGTATGTGTTGTGGTCAAGGTGGCGGTGTGCGGTGGGGCAGCTGTCAGCCAGATAGTGATGGATGCGCTGTGGAAACATACTTGGAGTTTGAGCTATGTCCTTCTCATTGAAGTCCTTTGGCACCCTGCTTGACCCCACCACAAGATAGCCTAAAAATAAAGGTGCACATGTGCTTGTATACACACACAAGCAGAGACAAGGGTGTAAGATAACACAGTTCTTCTCTGCTTCTTTGTCTGTGTGTTGTGTGTTGTGTGTGTGTGTGTGTGTGTGTGTGTGTGAGAGAGAGAGAAAGAGAGAGAGAGAAAGGGTAAATTCTCAGGAGAACAGAACTAGCACACAGGCAAATAGAGCTACATGCATATAGGCTACATGTACGCCACACACACAAAATCACACATACACACGAAACTAGCACAAACTGGATATTCCCACTATAGTGGAATCAACACCGCTTTTGTTATAGTAGATGTGCTCTGACTTGAGTCCAATCAACATGTTCCTATCATCAAAGCTGAAGCCAACGTTCGGCTCCATTATTATCTTGAGTGCTTTCATTAGAGGCCATTTTATTCTTCTGGTCCATGCTGCGCTCCAGACTTATCTCAATCAAGACCAGGCTGCCCCTCAGACCCTTGCATTTCAATTAACCTGGTTACTATGGTAACATTCTTGAAATGTAGGCCTACATACCAAAATCTGTAATATTATTTGGCTTCAAAGTTTTATTGAGATGGAATAATTTGAAGGATGCCAGTGGTTAATTTCAAAAGTAGAGCTAGAGCGGGGGACAAAAGAATAGTACCACTGTAAAATCTATGGCCAGATAATGACTATATTTAAGTGCCTGTAGCACTGTAACACTCAGCAGTGTGACTATACAATATCTGACTTTGGACTGGTTGAGCATAATTCCACATAGATCTAGTTATTGGTCCACTAGCGGCTGTGGCAAAGCAGCATTTTGTTAATCTATTCCTTAGCAGACCGTCAGTGATTCCTCTGGCTTATTGGACATGCTGCTAATAGATTTTGAAACACTGGCAAGCAGATAAAATAATACTTTAGGTCCATTATCTACTCCCAAGCAGTCTATGACTTTAGGGACACACAAGAAACTCAACCGCTAAAGGACTTTAAATAGCAGTAGCTCTTTATTCCTTCATTCTTCTCTCACTGCAAACCCATTGATGCTGTGTTTGGTTACTGTATTCTACTTAAAGTCACAATCAAACAGCATTTTGAGAGCATCTCCTATTGAAATAGGATGTTGGGATGGGGTGTAATTCAAAATTTCATTTCATTTTTCATTTCAGTGTGACTTTAAAGGGGCATTAAGTAAACTATGACCTTTATTGACCTCTATCAGCGACCAGTATCTCCTCTGACACAGGGATCTGGCACAGCCCCTTCACTTTTGGTTAAGGGGCCCACGTAATTTTTTTTTTAATTTCTTCTTGTTTTTAATACATTTTTAAGCCGCTTTTTTGTTGTGTGTATCTAATGCAGAATTTCATTTTCTTACTTTGAAATGTAAGGGCCTTAGTTTTGCTACAAATGATTTAAATGGACTTGGTTTACATTAACTCTGGTTTTATATACGGTACTTAAACTTGGACTTTGCTTTTGATCACAATTGGCTAGCAACTCAGTGGAAACTGTTTTACAAAAAGGTTTACCAAAGTTTACTGGCAAAGAGTGGAAGAAAAATGTCCCCTTCATTGTTCCGTCTGAAACTGTTATCCATTGTCTGTTTCCCAAGGATACCAAAATAGAAGACATTGTTCAAGTTGATTTAAACTGTGAATTCTTTACCCACATGGCTTTGCCCGACCCATTTTTAAAACGTTTTTCACTCTGGAAAGCCCTTAAGAAGTCATCAAGGCCAGACCGGAGTCACTAAAATGGGTTAGGTTAGCAATTCAGGGACTGGATCCATGCTCACCATCATGAACGCTGCCACATTTTCAAGATCCAAGAGAGTCATGGAGGGAAACATTTGGGGTGTTGTTTCCACCCATATCTTTAAAGTTTGTGTTCGATGGCTTTGTGGTAAAAATGAGAGACAGACGGTAATGACAAAACAAATAAATCAAAATGCTGCAGTGCCAGACAAGTATAAAAGATTTGTTGTGTTATTTTTATTTATTTTTTATCATACAAGCGTACGTTCTTCCTTTGTCCTCTTGATCCTTGGTGGAACCTGGGTGATCAGAATTAAACAATATTAAATCATATTAAACAATGTTAACATAGCAGCTGGACCAGGTATTCAGAGCTGATGCTTGTGCTCAAAGAGATTGTATAATCTGAAATCTTAGTCTTAATATTTGACCCCTTTGTCAGGAACTGAGGCAACTCACCATAACCATTAATATTTATGTTACTTCTCCTTGCACCATCCAAAAGTAATATGAAGTTGAATTGCTAGAGAGCTTGTAGCGATTGTCACTCCTCCCTTAACATGTGCGTTCAATGTGCCGTTATGCAAGACACTCGACTAACTAATCAGGGGTCATGAAGAGAAGACTGGGGTTCCTGGGTAGCCAATTTCCTAGTGTGAATATGTGTAACTGACTGAATGTGTAACAGGGTGTTGCTAAAAGAGAGCATAGGTTTTCAGAAAACCCACCATAGGTAAATAAAGGCTGAAATGCAATAGAATCCAAAATACAAAAGCAGTATATTATCACCTGACAGTTCCCGCTGTTTGTTGTGCTCCATTCTGGGTTTCTTCTTCACTCACATCCCATCCTACTGCAATACCGTTAGGTGTTTCATTTTAGATAAGAGCCAATAATTGTAACCACATCAGACATGCTATAGCTATCAGCAAAAATCACCAGCACCACAGTGTTATCCACATATTGTATCCCTCCCTGTCCCAATGCCCTTGGTATTTAATGTCATTTCTGTCTGTCCAGGAAAAGAGAAGGAATCCATCAGGAACTAGCTATCTTGCTGTCAGATGCCGGACTGTCAAGATGATTCACCCTCTTGGCATAACTGTGATTCTGAAAGGCAGATCATAATGCGGAGGGTGGGGTTTTGACGAGATAGGCCTGTTTCTTCCGAAAATAACCATATAGGCAATTATTTCCAAAAGAGAGAGACAGTCTTCCAGGTCATTCTCTCACCTGTCAATATATGGTGATACATGTCAGCACTCAAATCCCATTTTCCCTTCATAAATGATTGATGGGTTTAGTCTTTTTGGTCTGGACCTATATGCTACAGAAGTGGGCCAGTGGTTTTCCCCCAGCAAAGAGAGCATTCACTAAAGTTAATCAAAAAATCCTTGTTGTTATGACAACCAGGCATTATTCATGCTAGTTATTGGCCACATTACCCATTTCATTTGTGCTATAAATGAAAGAAAAAAAAGAAAAGAAAAAGAACAAGGAAAAAAAAAGAGAAAAAAATAGATTATGGATGCAAAATGTGCAGGTGTATATGTGGAAGACTATGTTTATTTTCAGGGCACGTCTCTCCTTTTTTCTGCAAATCTCCCCTCTAAACACAGTCATTTTTAGTCCGGCTCCCACACCATATGATTCATAGTGGCAGTATAGTAAGAAATGAGTTTTTTTTTTTGACAGAACATGCCTTGATTGACAGCCCAACAAATGAGAAAACATTTACTGTGAACAGAGCGGCCGCTTGCATTTGGCAGAGCAGCTGTCTGTCTCTGAGGCATGTGTGTGTGTGTGTGTGTGTGTGTGTGCGCGCGTGTGTGTGTGTGTGTTCCATTGGCTTTAAAAGCTGCTTCACTGTAAGAACAAGGTCTGATGCATCACAGCCACGACAGCAGGTCTGTCAATTTAAAAGACAGCTTACACCATTTCCAGTGTAAAAATCTCAACATGGCCACAGTTTCTTTTTGATGTTCACATGCAGGTCGAGGTCAACAAGTGAGGCTTTCAGCAATCCGCTGTACCAGGCTGTGGAACACAAAGGAACCTTTGACAGTGAACATGTACCTTCTTTAGTTTTTCCATTCTGTGCTCAGGGCGAAACATCATTCATAAACTTTAAATTCTAGTGCAGTCTATGCTCTTTTACCTTTGCTGGTTGGAGACATTATCACTTATGACTAACTTGTTTTTCTCCAAGTGGGAGTGTTTATGAATTATAATGCAGCCTTGCAGATTACGTGACTCCATTGTTACAGAGCATGAATACAACTTGAAATAATACCATTTGTTATTGATATTTTTAAGACTAGCAAGTAAAATACTTTAAAACTGAATTAAAATTGACTGAAATATTGAACAGAAATGACTGAATGAACATTAATGAACTTTTGTTGTCTTGCAAAATTATGTAACATTCAAAATATCAACAAGAGAAGCATGGCTCTAGATTGAATTAGGAGTCATATTCCCACTGATTCCATCCATACTAAAATATATGCAGTGCTTTGAAGTGCTTTGAATAAATCCACCGAATGGCATATACTATGTTGACAGAATTTCCAATACCTGATACAGTCAGGCATTTTCAGACGCTCAGACTAATGCCACAGATATTCTTCAAAATCCTGTACAAACCCATGAGAGTTCCCTTGCATGGAGACCATTTGAAAAATTATGCAGTTTCTTCAACTAATAGATGTAAAACCTGAAAGAGCTGCAGGCACCTCTATTAAAAGGGCACTGTACATCAAAATAGAGTGGACCGATGCATTAACCCAGAGAAACCCTGTTTTAAAATGCGCAGTAGAATAATCAGGTGAGCACAAATGAAGCATACCTCTATTGTGCTATGCCTCTGCAAGACACTGTAGATAATGGAGTTTTTTTCCCCACTGTGCAAGTAATGGCTTTTTACATGGTCACTCTCCATAATGTCCACATTCACACATACACATACATGCTCATACATACAAATGCACACACCATACTGTGGATACATTTCTTCAAGCTATTAAAATTGCGGTTAAGAACGTTGTACCCAAACATGACAATATTTTAGCGCTATACTTGACATGTTTAACTGGTGTAGAGTTTGAGAATGTAAAAAACAAAATAGATTTGTATGTTTTTATTGATGTAGTTCAAGCATCTGCAAATGTGTGCACAGACACACACACACACACTAATCTCTAACCTTAAATATAACCTATTCCTGACTGTAACCCTCAAAGCCATTGCCCTTACCTTTAGCTTACCCGTTTCTAAATGAAGACCAGAAAAATGTGCTCACACTGTAGGACTATGATGTAGTTCTATGTAGATGAATATGGCCACTCATGCAATCAAGAAGACCAATTTGTGATGGCTTGGCTTTGTATCTGGACTTAGAAAGCATTATGCTTCCATCTAGTGGTTGGAAATGTCCATTGTGGCTGTTTCTATGACGCTTGTTATATTTACAGAAAACTAAAGCTTCTATGAGGGCAAATCTGTGAATACAATAAGTGCAACAGGGTCCAATTTACAGTTTAGAATTTTGTTTGAAGTTGTTAAAAAAGTTCCAGTCATTTTGCTGGTGTATATTACAATCTGTCAGTAACATACATTTTATAGTGATAAATTGCTTAAATTTATCAAACGGCGGTTATTTTAATTTTTGACTGGTGGGTCAGTGAAAATGTACTAGAACTCGGACCTACTGGCCCAACTGGGCAAGTGGAAAATAAATTCTTAATGCTGAACCCTGCTAATGGCCATAACAGCCAAAGGACTGAGAGTAGCTTTGAATTGTCCAGACTCAGGTGAAAATGTCACCTGTCTCTTTTGTGTTATCATTTTCACACAGCAGATCCATTCAGCAAATCAATTTTCTTCAACAGGGAGGATCTTCAATGATTGAGCGTTTTACATTTCACTTCAGTGTTTTCAATGGTTTTGTACCCACTATCCATCTTCAAGATCTTCCATGGTTTTCTTTTACTTTCTATGACTATGACAGACCAACAAATTGAAACCGATTCCTGGCATGTTTGTGCTGCCAGCTAAGCTATAAAAAGGATCAAAAAGGATATGATGTGATTTAACCACAGGATTGTAGTAAACAAATAGTTTTCAATCCTGTTTTCTGAACGTTTTGAGTTGATTCTGGTCATGGTAAGCCATAATTGGCCTTGCCGTAAACAGTTGATCACCAAGATCTGAATGTCAATGAATGTGCATGAAACAAGCGGCAAGAACCTCCTGATATTCCATGACTTCACCAAGGAATTTACTTAATTCTTATTTTCCTTCTTTAAAATAAACCTTTCAATTCAATGATAAGGCCAGTAATTTTATGACCAGTGGGAAGCCTGTTGAGATGTTTATCCTCATTCAATCATCTGTGGTGGGTCACCACTGCAAGAAAAATACCACTTCTAGATAAAATTAGAATTTAGCTCAGTGTCAACAAGTAGAAAAACAAGTGCATGTCTTGTCTGTAGAAACAGTGCTTATGTACCATAACAAATATCCAAATATAAATAGCTATAGTGTGGCAGAACCGAAATACAGATGGTCGTGATAACAAACCAAAATATATCTCCAACCATCACCCCTACAAACAAATGAAAGAGAAAACTCAGGAAGTGCCATGGTAAAGGTTCTCCATATCAACTCAATGCTCAACATGCAGACACTGTTTACGCAGAGGTGATATTTATGGCATTTCTTAAAAGGGACATTACAGGGAAAAACATATATGTGCATAATCATTACAGGAATTAGCCATTTTGAAATCGTGGAATGTCTTTAGATACTAGAGGTTGTACTGCAACTAGTCTGATGACTGAAAACGACTGGAATCTGGATTTGGATCAAGAAATCTTGCATGTTATTTATTACTTTTTGGTCTTACAATTTTTTTCACATTTATCGTACAAATTAAAAAAGAAATTGCTCATAACTCTCTGGTGTTACAGGTGTTAATGCACAATGGGTACAAACAATTGAATTTGTTGCACAGATCAGAAACACCTTAAGGTGCGTAGTCTATCAAATCATGACCTGCTGTAAGGGCGTAGCAGTCCTAAGCAGGGTCTAGAGCTTTCCTGGTCACTGTGCCACCAGTGTCCAGGTCCCTAAAAAGCACGACAAAATGCTGTGATCTGAAAAGCAGTGAGACAAAACCCTCCTTTAAGATCAACGGCTTTGTCATTTACGTTTTCAGCAAGATGGTTGGGTATTTGTATCTTTCATAAGGACGACTGATGTAGAGGGAAACAATAGGAATAGAAAAGAAAACAACCGCCAAATTTTGCATGTGCGTGTGTATATATATATATATACACACACACACACACACACACACACACACACATATATATACACACACACACTTACAAAGAGGGTAAAATGACGTACAGCCAACATCCTTCAAAAAGGTAATTTAAGACAGAATTGAATCAACTGAGACAGGGAGGTTGAAGACAGATAGGGAGGTAGATAGATACAAGGGGCAAGGAGAGAAGAGAAGGAGTGAGGGATACTGGTAATTCCCTCTAGCTTATGATTCTTTTAAAAAACGTTCCTTTAATCAAAGGGGATCCAGATAATCTCATCTGTAATCTCAGTTTAAGTGCAGGAGTGGAGAGTGGCTCTGCCCTCTCCCTCCTCTCTGGGTTTTAGTTAGCTGCTGTCCTTAAAACCATGTTCAGGGCTCGCTCACTAAGTTCATTGTTTTGCACTTGCTAGTTGCTGCCGCCACAGCATTGGCTGCTGCGGCCCTGGGGGGCGGCTTCCTGTAGGTCCACTCCAGTCCTGGTCCGCCCCGCTGTTCCCGCTCCGCCCTGAGGATCGTTCTTGGGTAGCTTCTTGGCTACAGAGACAAACAGGATCACAGACACAAGACGTTAAAATACAGCAAATTTAAAAGTTCAAAAATTACTATGTACTTAGCAACAAAATATAGAGTGAACTATGAATAGGAACTTCTGACACTGCAAAAAAGACAGAGACTGGCCACTGTTTTTCTATAGGGCTGCAACTAACGATTATTTTCATTGTCGATTAATCTGTCGATTATTTTCTCGATTAATCGATTAGTTGTTTGGTCTATAAAATGTCAGAAAATAGTGAAAAATGTCGATCAGTGTTTCCCAAAGCCCAAGACGACGTCCTCGAATGTCTTTTTTGGCCACAACCCAAAGATATTCACTTTACTGTCATAGAGGAGTAAAGAAAACAGAAAATATTCACATTTAAGAAGCTGGAATCAGAGAATTTGGACTTATTTTTCTTAAAAAATTACTCAAACCGATTAATCGATTATCAAAATAGTTGGCGATTAATTTAATAGTTGACAACTAATCGATTAATCGTTGCAGCTCTATTTTTCTATACATTAGCAATGGTTTATTTTTCTCTAGGTGTAACTAAATCCAACCATCTAATCAGTGTATACTCAATTAAGATCAGGTAAGGGAGAGCTGTGTCATGTTCAGTTAAACTTTGCTGCAGAAAAACGGAGCTGTAATCTACCTAAAGTATCCATCTGAGGGAGCAGCGATTAGAATCAGATGTACATTTGACTCTGTAGAAAGATGCTCTTACCAATAGCCAAAAAGATTTCGTTGACATTCATGGCAGTCTTGGCTGAGGTCTCCATGAAGAGTAGACTGTTGTCATCAGCGTATGCCTGTGCCTCCTGAAGGGAACGTTATTTAGATGTTTAGGAGAGTATTACACATTTACTGCAGGGAATGGTGCAATTGGGACAAGAGCCATCACTAAATTAAAAAGATCCTAGGCCACACCAGAGAGAAATGGTGATGACCATGCCATCTCCACATCCACTAACATCCACTGGCATGATATAATATCTTATCATATCTTCATACCTGAAGGTCTACAGCTCTCTTGTTGGCGATGTCAGCCTTGTTGCCAGCCAGAGCGATCACTATGTTGGGACTGGCTTGTCTCTGCAGCTCCTTCACCCAGTTCTTTGCTCGTGTGAAAGTATCCTGATGAAACAACAGGCTTGTCTGACATTGGTCTTAACCAGTATAGTCAGTATAGTAGTATAAATTCATGTGAAGTCGACCTCCAACACTGGCTGACCTGAGGATTTGATGTTACTACTTAAACACTTTTGAACACCTACACAGATATCTGCACTAAAAACAACTATGTTCAACCACAGTGAAAAGTAGCTTTTAAGGCCCTATCCTGGATAATTTAATTACACAACTGATCCAATTTTAAGCATAGGACAGATACAGATGTAGAGTAACTGAGTGTCTTTCACATCCTACAGTAACTCTCATTGCTTCAATACAAACCTTGTAAAGCTTCATAATGCATTCTAAAATTCATAATTGCCCGTTATCAACATAAAAGGTTTGTTTACAACTTCACATGTAAAAAAAAACATGTTTAGCAGTCATATACTGTCAGAGCTAGTATCAAGAGATCAGACAATCAATTTGATAGCAGAGAAACTGTCTTCAATAAACATAAAAATTGATAAAACAAGTAGTTTTATCAATATGGCTAAGGTGCCATACAGCTGTGCCATTACAGATTCAGCCTTGAATCTAGAGTAAAGCAACAAGCCATCTGACTTCATCTTGTGGCTACTGGCTAAGTTCTGTCCACCACAGTTGAACCACAGAGGAGACCTACTGCATTGGTAATGTCGTAGACCACGATGGCAGCCTGGGCTCCTCTGTAGTACATTGGAGCCAGGCTGTGATAGCGCTCCTGGCCCGCTGTGTCCCAGATCTCAAACTTGACCGTGGTGTCGTCCAGACAGACAGTCTGGGTGAGGAAGGCAGCTGAGGAGGGAGGGAGAGAGTTCATCAGTGGAATGACAGTTGGACAAGTGCATCAGTACCCATTCACTTTTCCGTCCTGTAAGGTCCTGTCCAACTATGCATCTAATTTAGTGCTTGAAGGCTATGTAACATCTGATGTGAAAAGCATGCACACTCAAATTCCTTGCTCAAAAAAGTTGACTTAGTTGTTATAGGGATAAGGAGCATGAGCTTTCAGTTGCTGAAGTTGATTTAAAATATCTGTTACAGCATATGCATGTGGCACGGTGGGATCAGGGAGAATAATTCTTTTAATCGCTTAGCAAGGAAACTCCACAATTAAGTGCTTAATATAGTGATTAATATAGTGATTAAGATAATGGATTTTGCTATTAACGCTATGTTCATGGTGTCTATTCTGTTTGGCCTAATTTGACAGTATGGGTGTCAAAAATCTGAGAATGGGGGCGCCCCGGAGGCTCAATCGGTAGAACGCTAAGTCCTAATGGCAGCGGCACGTGTTAGAATGCGGCCCATGCCCTTTGCTGCATGTCATCCCCTCTCTCTGCCCCGTCTTTCCTGCCTCTCTCTACTGCAGCTGTCCAATAAAGTAGGTATGCCAAAATAATAATAATAAAAAAATAAATTGAGAATGATCAACTGTAGAAATGTATTTTACACATATAAGCCAAATGGTGCAAATGGTGCAATTTGTACTACATGTTCTACATGCGTCTTAGTGTTCAGACAGCATGGGAAGAGAAGTGCTATAAGAAGTGTTTAAGTGTTAAACCAGTGAATGCAAGCTGCTGACACTTCACTTGGCTCAAAGACAATGCCTCAATCACATTAGTTAAATTAATGTGAGAAAGAGAGATTTACTTGCTACCTCGACAGAGACTGTCTCCTGTGTTCACTGCCTGCCATTGCTGTACTAGAAGCTGATAAGATGAGGCTGCTATTTTGAACGCATCTTGGTCTGGATCTACTATTAAATATTCCTGATATATTATCAATCATGAAGCAAGAGGAGCAGGACGCCCTTTGAGATCAAACTGAAATAGCCTGTCAGTTTCAACTACAGCTCCCCTCCATTCCTTTTAACGTTTCAGCTGTCACATACTGTCAGTCCTGGTATCAAGAGCTCAGACAATCAGTTTGAGAGTGAAGTATGTCTTCTATCAAATGATAGAAAGAAAAAAAAAACAAATAAACAAAGCCAGCAGTGGGGAGGGGGGCAATGTTTCAGCAGGAGGAGCAATTATGGACGGGGCCTTTGGTCCAGAGCGGTTCCTCCTGTGGCCTGTTTGTCATATATTAGTTACAGCAGTGCAAGTTCACACAGTATTTGATGCCAAGTATGGCGGCTCTGTGGAACAGCTACATCTTAATTACACATTCATTTGGAATGGTGATAAGACTACTTTGTCAAAGCCAGTGAGGCAAGGTGCACAAGTGGAATTTGATTCAGATCATAACATAATATATGCCATTCGTTAAATAATTTTATCCAAAGCACCTTGCTGTACTATGAATGAACACATTTTCAATATAGGGGCCCACAGTGGGAATCAAACCCTAAACCCTGTTAGTATGAGTGCAATGCTCTACCTATTCAGCTAGACAGGGACTAGAACCCCGAACACAGACAGTATTAGTGTGATGATCTGTCCATTGAACTATATCGATAGACAGGAACATAATCTACTTATTGAGATACACAAAACCCCCTTCATCAGACCAAATTCAGTTCCTCAACAGTCTAGATGCATCTCTGTATCACTTACCTCCAATGGTGCTTTCCTGGTATTCATGGAACTGGCCTTTGACAAAGCGCAGCACTAGGCTGGACTTGCCCACCGCCGACTCGCCCAGCAGCACCAGTTTGAATTGGCAGATTTTGTTGGCTGCCGCGGGGCCATTAGGCCTGGTTGCTCCTCCACCGCGCCCCGCCATTGACAGAAACAGGGACTGCTCTGGATGAGAGGGCCTGAGCTGGGCTGAAACTGTGGCTGGCGAGGGGCTGACAGACGTCTGGATCGGGCAGCGGAGCCAACTCCAGAGGCACAGGCACTGATGGTGAGCGAGGTCAGCGGCCGAACTCCTTGTGCCAAGCACCAGACGGGGCAAGTAGAGGTGGAGTGACCCAATCTACCAAGAAAAATAAGACCACAAGAAATGAGCTGGTAAAGGCCACGTTCTCAGGAAAGCATTTGGTGACAAAAGCTTGGGCTACACAGTTCTGCTTTCAAAAGAAGCCAAGAGGTTGTAAAGTTCCCGCACAACACTGCACAGAGGATGGAAATGGGAAAAAATAGTTGAGGCCTTAGAGTTGATAATATAACATGAAACACTGTAACTACTATTTTGCTTTGGCTTTGACTAAAAGGGTTGTTAACAGCTTCATGCCGCAATCAATCTTGGGGAGTCAATATCACAATGTCATCCAAAAAGTCTGGATTAAAAAAAAAAAAAAAGGCTGCAATCCAGGTTGTTTTGCTCTGATTTTTAAAGAGACAGATGACATTTAACGTTGTCTTCAAATTGCCTTATAACCTTATGATGTTGCCTGGGTGGAACTAGCTAGGCTAATAGTTATCAGTACCTACCTAGGGTTAGTAACTGTAACGTTACCACTACTACTGTAACTAGGTGGGGCTATGGCTAGAAATAATGACAGTTAATCTGCCGTGTCGTGAATGGTGAGGTGAACTGTTCACATAGCAAATTGTATTGATAACTGCAACTAGCCAGGGTGCATCGATCGACCGATAGAGACTTGGGCTAGTGTGTCCCCGCACTTCCAAAACAGGAAAATGTGGCCAGTTTAACAAAATCACAAGTTAGATGGTTGAACCGACCAAAGTGGCGAAGTTTAACTTAGTACACAGAAAACAGAAAGAGAAAACGTCACTTGCATTTCGAGGCTAAGCTTACATGAAAAAAAACCGAGCGAGTTGACGTAGCTATGATTATATCCGCGGTTGTCACACAGATTAACTAGAAAGACAAAGACAACACGTTGTCGTTCTTACCAATACTGAAACACAAACTCCACTGCGCCCCGTAACTTGTAACTTATAACGGCGCTATTCCTCGTTAACAGCCTTTTTCCCCGAATACTTTCAGGCTTAGCAAAATCATACTAGCCCTCACTTCCGCCTTGTGTAACCAAAACACTTCCTGGATTCGCCCGTCACGTGATACAATGTCACAGCCAATCAAACTGTCTATTAGTCAAAAAGGATGTCTACAGTTTTTTTCCACAACATATTGATTATAGTGTAATGATTTCTTTTGAACTATAAAATAGGTACACCACACCGTGAAATAAATCACCATGAAATGCCCTAGATTTCTTTTTTTCTTACTCTTATACACTTTGGTCTGTCTCGTCTACCACAAGGTGGTGCAACATGATAGGAAATAACAATTCAGCAGGCTTTAACAACTACCTGCTTTTAATTGTGTGACATCAGCACTCCTCTCCAAAGATTCTGCATCAATAATAAACTGAAAAAAGTTTAATATTTGTCCCTAAGATTGGCTAAATAGCCTTTATGAGCTGTGCTTAAATTGTTTTATGTGGTACAGAGTCTAGGGGTCATGTGTGATGGAAGGGAGTAGGCTTGTGGTTAGTTTAAATCAGTTAAATGGGGAGAGCCCTCCTCGATTTCTGACTTACAGTGTCTTGATAAGCTGTATAGCTGGTGAGCAACTACTCATCTTTGTCGCATGAAGACTCAGAGACAAGGAAGCCTCTCCTTTCTTTTCTCTTCTTGTCATTTCATGTTGTGAAAGCTCTCCTTCTAACCTTATCCATCCCTGCAGGTCTCTTTACACGCAGTCCACTGTAAAGGCAGATTGAGCGCTTTAACTATAAGTCAGAAGTCCAGGAAGCTGAGCTCATCCCAGCCTATACACTTTCATTCTGTTTCTGCATTTCCACAGGTCTGCTCATCTCTCCTAAGGGGAAATTTCTTGTTCTTCTTCTCTGTCAGTCACATATTTCTTCATCGGATCTCATGCTGTCACTAACTCACGCCACCCACCTTCACATTGCTGATTTTTTATCACGTCCCCAAAGATTTCTTAAAACACCTCCATTCTCTCCTCACTCCCTCAATCTGGCTTCTTTCTCTCTCTTTCCACCTTTCTATCTGCCCTCTCGTCTTCCTTTGACTTCCTCAGCCCCCTTTTCTTACCTAATTTTAGAGGAAGGTTGATGATATCCTTGACTTTTCCTCACGTCTACTCTCTAGCCCTCACCCCAATTCCCTCACCAACTCCACTTCTAACCCCACTGACACTGTAACATCTCTCTCTCCTCTCTCTTCTGAAATTAAGTCCTGAAATTCATTTCTGCCAGAAGTGCCACCACCTGCCTTCCTGACGCCATTCCCTTCCTCCCCCAGACAATCACCGCTCATCTGCTTCCTTCCCTGACTCCCGTCGTCAGCTCCTCCCTGGTGTCAGGCTGCAAATCATCTGCATTGAAGCCAGATAGAGTTACTCCTCCTCTGATGAAACCAAACCGCAGCCCATCCAGTATCAGAAACTACAGAACGCTATCGCTCCCTTCATTTCTTTTCAAAACTCTTGAACACTCTTGAACTTTCTCAAGATATTTTGAGAGTGGCTGACACTGATGCTGTCACTTGAGCACTCCACAGTACGAGAGCTGCTTCTCTGTCTCCTGCCCTCGTCCTCTTAATTAAACCTGGCTCGCAAAGTAATCTCCACCACTTCACGCAGACTTGACTGTACTCCTTCCTGTTGGTTGCCTATAATGTTGCCGATCGATTAATTTATTTAATCTTATTCTACTGTTGCACTCACTGTAAGTTGCTCTGGGCAAGAGTGTCAGCTAAATGGCTACAATGTAAAATATCCAATGGTTTTTCAGCTTAGAGAGGCGGGAGTGAATCTTCACAGATTCTTCTTCCTACACACATTATGTTATTGACCAAAGCTTTTCTCATAGTGTTTAATTTATTGCTGGTGAAATGGATGCGATCTCCAAAGTGCAAACCTGTGCCTAGACTGGTGGTTCTCAAACTGGAGGCTGGGACCCTCCAGGGGGTCGCAAGATAATTATGGGATAGGGAAAAACACATTTCAGCTATACAGATTTATCGTCATGTCTGTTTTTTCAGATTTTTCTCAAATCTTAATAATCTTTAATAATTATTTTTTTTAATATAAATTCTGAATAGTTTTCAGCCTCTCTGCCTCCTCTGATAATTAACCAAGTGAAACAATCTGAAAAGGGAAAATCATATGCAGCCTGTTATGGGGGGGTTACAAGTAGGCACCTCTTCATTTTAAGGGGTCACAAGCCAAAACAGAACCAGTAGCCTAGAGAGCCTGAGCAGGTTATTTGGCTCATGTAGTGGACTAGTAGCCTCATCACCTATGATGTGAATCAAATTTGGCAAGCATATATACAGTCCTGTCCATGTAAAGGTAATTTTACCCGTCTGTTTAGTCAGCATCAAAAATTCTCTCACAACTGACAGCTTGACACATATTAATTTGACATCAGCTACAACTGAGTACAGTGGACAAAGGTTGAGCCACCTGGCAGACCTTGAGCACCGTTCCCAGCTGTCATTGACTGCTGTTTCTCTGCCAGCACTGCTTTCTAAAGCACTTTCATTAACAACACATCAGCGTGGATTGCCTGTTCAACTTTCCGGTGGTGGAAGTTGAGCAGGTATGGGTATCTAATAACCGCCCACTCCATACTGTGAGCAGCCATCTTCGCCTGAACCTTTTGAACCTTGTGGGCTGTTAAAATGTCCTGGGCACAGACACCGGTGCCACTCTCACCTACCTCTGTGTTTTCACTGAGGCTAATATGGAAAAGTGGCAGGAGCTTGGGAACACGATACATAGAAAAACATGAAATATTACAGATGGGTCAGGGTGACATATGGCTAATGGCAGATGAGTGACATGCAAGTGAAAAAGTGACAGGCCATTTAACCCGTAGGTACAGTTGTTGTGTTGTACTGTGTGACAGTGTGCACTGCAGATTAGGGAGTTTCTTATTTCTAGTGATAAGTAAGAAAAACAGGATCCATTTGAAGTTAATTCCCCTACTTTTAAACTGTCCATCTGTGCATCATGTTGGGTTGTTTTTATTGTGGCTTCTTGTTAATGAAATTGCTGCAAATCCAGTTTCCCCATGTGGGATAAATAAAGTTTTCAAACTCTTCCCATTCTAAATACTCAGGACTCTGGTTGTGTTTTATTGCATGGATCAAAGTGGAGCAAAGGGGTCTAAGGAGAATACCGCTGAATTTCAGCTTTTTGGAATACATGAATCCCATGTCCTATGACAGTTCAGCCTGTATTAGTGAAATTTCCCTACTGTCTCCCACAAGACAGAGTTTGTTCCACTTCCTAATAGAAACTGATTATTTTTGGATCAAATATGGAAAGGATAAGGGGTGACATTCCCCAAGATAATTTTCTGGGCGTAACGGTACATTTTTTTTGGAAATCATATTAGTAGTCGTAGTCAATTGCTAAGCTCTTTTGGATATAAAAATTCAGGCAAACATTTCATGAGTCCACACAGTCACTCTAACAGAAGTAGAGCCTGATGTACATTAGGAGACTAAGGTGTGCAGACTTCTTTTGGAATGATTTTCACTTAGCCCAGCACCTACTGTCAATGTGTGTATAACTACTCTTTCATAGAATCCACACAGT
The DNA here is from genome assembly GCF_046629955.1 of Centroberyx affinis. Lineage (NCBI taxonomy): Eukaryota > Metazoa > Chordata > Actinopteri > Beryciformes > Berycidae > Centroberyx > Centroberyx affinis. The sequence continues at coordinate 42,661 of NW_027279330.1, read as the reverse complement.
CACTCTCCCATTCATTGCCAATGAAGTAGCTCTTATGTTACACTGTTACAGCATCACAGATTGTAGTCTTGGTTCTCTGGCCTCTAGCTGCGAGAGAAAGTTGTTTATATCCAAAGCTGTAAGAATATCATAGATTAATTTGTAAATTGAATGGGACAACCCTTTTTAATGGGGTCTTGTCAACAAATTCAACAACAAATATTGGTCACGGTGTTTCAGTGTTCTCATATAGGCAGTGTGGGATTGTGTTTACACTGCAAGACCAACTGTGAACACTTGTGCATGTTTCGGGCATTTTGGTCTTCCACATAAATTGCGTTGCATGGTGTCAAGTAGCCTAAAACAATGGCAAGGTAAATTTCAGTCACAAAGAAGTTCTACCTGAATGGATTCAGTGTTTCCATACAAAATAGCCACAATGATCAACAAAGGGTCAGATGAAGCACAGGGTGAACTGGAGAAATCTCATGCAACACAAGCTGACATGATACATTATAAAGGGCTCATTTTCAGCAGGACAGGGAAGAAAACTGATTGGCACTCTGGACAAAACACTGCCACAGAAATTGCAGCTGATGTCGGATGTTAGGCTAAAGAAACTGTGTGGGCACGCTTGTCAGTCAGAACAAATGAAAGAACAATTCTCAGTACATAGCATGAGTAGAGCAGAGGCACCGTGTGAAGTCGAGGACAAAGAGTGTGACTTAAAGGCACATCCAGAAACGAGAGGGAGAAACACATGGCAAAGCTAAAGGGACAGAACTGGAAAACACAGGTGATGAAAAATATTCACAATAGACAGCAATAAATGCCCTTGTTGTGCCGAGAGAGACCAAACTTGTGTCTTGTGTCTTGTGTCACATTCAGGAGTTCGGTAATGTCATTAGAGAATGAGTCTTTCTTTTTCTGCAGATGGTACTCCAATAATTATCAACAAGTGTGGAAATAACTGATTACAATTTCATTACTGTAATTGAGTTGTGTTTTTGTGTATTTCTACTTTTTTGAGTATTTTATGAAATCAGTTCAGTATGTTTTGACTTAGGTATTGTACTACTTTGCTACATTTTAAATCACATCCATTACAGAGTACAAATTTTGTAGGCTCTCCATAAGCATTAGGCTACATTAAAAACTGGGCAGTCATAAATTTGCCAAAACAAGAGAAAACAAGAGTAATCTGACTTTACTTTATTATTATTATATATTTTTTTCCAGTTACAAGAATCTATGTTGAACTCTGACTTCAAACAATGTTCTCTTTTGTAAAAAGTACTTCAGTAACTTTTACTCTTTATTAGGATATTTTACTTTGTCCATCCCTGGTTCTTGATTCACAATACTTTCACATCTGGTATTGACATTTAAGGTACAGATAACTGTGAGTAAACAGAAATCTGAGAACCCAGGCACAACTGAAATGTGTGTGATCGGTGCTAATTTTCCCATGGAGTTTAAGAAAAAAAGACAAACAAAAAAAAAAACTTTTTACCGGAAGGAAACCTACTCGATTCCCTGAAATGACTGGGAGGATTTGGGTGGGGAAAGTGAATGAGTAACACTCTCCCCACCTGAACAACCACTATCAAGGTTCCCTTTGGCAAAGCACTTGACCCCCAGCTGCTTCAGTGGAGCTGCTGAGTGATCAACAGGAGGGAATGTGTGTAACTGTTCGAATGCCAAGAAGAAGAATCTGAAAAAGAGCAAGTGTGCTCAGCCAGTCAAGAATGAAGAAGAAAGAATATTTTGGCACAACTTCAACCACTAGCAATGTGCATGAAATGAGCAGATAACAGTAACACTGGGAAATAAATTCCAGCAACACTTGGAGCACTGAGAACAATGATTTTTAGTAGTAAAACTGACACATTTCAGCATGAGGCCTTTGTCATGGTTTGAAAACAATTCATACACAGGATAATTGTAAGACTTCACATTCTTGGTGCAATTACCACAATTGAATTTACCAGCAGTAATTATACCTGTATGGTTATTAATGACTGAAAACAACTTCTTTGCAGTTGTACATACTGCTTAGAATTTCAACAGCACCGTTAGGGCATGTTTACACATTTTTTTTTGTAGTCAAAGCACTGCTTCTACCGTATTTTGTGCTGATTATCTGAAAATGCTTGTGAAATGTGCACTTTGTTTCTCTAAGTTTCTCTCTTCTACTAGATGCAATAGCTGCCACTATAATATGTTCAACTCTCAAAACTCCCACAGTACGGCCAATTTGCTCCATACTGACTGTGATCATCAGAGTAAAAGTGACTGCCATCTTTTTTACTGGTATTTTCCTTTTGGTGTAAATTGTCAACTGCCTATGTACCGTGAAACCCGGCTTGTTTTATTGTTGTGGTGAGTCACAAAAACAGTCTATGTCATGTGACCTCCTCTAAAAAGAAACTTTTCTCAACTTTAGAAAGTGCTCCACTCTACCTAAAAATAGTGGTGGAAGATCTGTGGACGACTCGGAACTGGGAGAACTGGGACTCACTCTGCTGTATGAGTTGTTTGTTCATGCTCTGTAGTCATTTAGGCTACATCCTAAACTACTGTGTGCACCCTAATCATATACTTTGTTTGCATATTTATGAAAATAAACACCTTTCGTATTTATTTGTTTAACTGCTAAAATGTTTCTTTGACATATAAGAGAGGTAGAGCTGGGATGAATGCAGATTCAAAAACTTAAGTCTCTGGTATATGTACATGATCTGGAAGTCTCTCATATTTCTTATTTCACTTGTGTTGTTTTTTTATTCATAGTCGCTTTTTATTTGGCTTTATTTGTTTTATCTTAGTTATTTGTAGCATTTTGTACTTTTGCAATGTTACATAGGTCGCCAAGCGAAGAACAATAAATAAATACGCTTGATTCTAATCGTCATGCACAGTTCTCATTGATTGAAAGACACTCTTTACATCATTCACAACAATGAATACATAGAGTGAATGAGAGTGGAGCCAACCCGCTCTTTTTCGACTGTCGTTCATTGTTCACTGGAAGTCTTCCCTCTCTCACCCACACATAATGGCCGACTGAATCAAACTAACGAAAAGACTCAATCGAACAAATCTTTTAACCGAGTGACTCATAAAGAACCAAATCTGAGCTGAACTTTGCATCACTACCTAAAAAGACACCAGATGCAAAGTGGTCATTTTCTGTCCACCTTGTGGACTTTAATGTAAAAATTATGCTCTCAGTTTGAAAAAAGCTGAATAGTGTGAACGTGCCCTTGGCTTATATTTTTGCTATTTGGGATGTGTCACCTTTCCAGCGATGCCATAATTTGTCAGAAAGAAGTCATTCTATACAAAAACACAGAGGGAAGATAAAAATGGCAACAGATTGCTCTTTATTGTGAGAATGCTACACATGATCGTATTCATCAGTTGCAGAGATCATAGCTGCAGCAGCTGGAAGATGATATCCCTGGCTGATCCATGATCTTGCAGTCATATGAAGTCATGCAACCCCGGAAGGAGGTGGGAGCTGTGGAAAATTAGAATAAGACAGAATGGATAATTGGATAACTGAAGTTGACCCTTAAAGAAATGTTCAGAATGATTGGAAGCATATCCTACTGGATACATTAACCAAGTCCCCTCCAAAAACATACAAAAAGTCTTGGTAATTTGGTAGATTGTTCTTATTTGTTAGCAATGCTAGTACATTAAAGGGGGATGAGATGATTCCTCTTCAAATCACATGCAAGTCATTCCACCTACTTTTGTAGGCTTTAGGAATAAGTAGCAGAATTTTGAGAGAAATGGTTTAAATCTCAATTGACTAACAAATACAAATACTACTACTACCAACATGAAACATTTTAAACTTTGATCTCATGTTTTTCTTTTACAGCCCTGTCATACTACTGTTAATTTGGAACTAGATTGAAGGGAAGGTTTATAATTTCATAACTAGCCTGTTAACTAGAAGATTTGGGGAATTTTCTTGCTATATCCTAATGTTATCCATCAATATTTAAAAAACTAATAAAATAAAAAATAATTCTATCCAAAAAACTTGTTTATAAGCAAAGGTATTAATAATAATAACAAATTCTGAATGTATATATATATATATATATTTTTTATATCGGTGGTGGCTGTTCACCATGTGGTGATTACTAACATTTGAATTTAACAGTACCCCACAGGACAGGCCTACAGTACTTACGGTTGGTAACATAAATGATGTAATTGGCACAGACTTTATTTGACCCGTAACAGGTCTCCACGCTGTCTCTACAGCTGGGGTTACTGCAGTGGCACCTCAAGCCTTCACCTGGAAAACAAATGATGCTCTTTTTAAATTTCACTGCATTTTCACTGCCAATAATGATTGTCTTAGCCCTAAAATAAGTTTCAAAACAGTGAAAACATAGCCTTATTTTTATTTAGATAGTAACAGTTATAGAAGCAATATAATAGTAATTGTAGATCATACTGCAAACCATAGTCCATGCTACTGTGCAGGTCAGTTTACTCAAGTGCAGCATCTTGTGCTAGGGTTTCAGGAACATTCACTTTTAAAACACATTGAATTTTGGTCTCACAGCCTGTAGGATTGTAGTGTATTCTGCTAAGTTAACTCACCTTGGCTGATAGTCAGCAATACCAGAAGAGCAAGAATCACAACCTTCATGTTTTCACAGTGCTGCGTTGCTGCACACCAGTCTCTGTATGAGAAACGGAAAGGTAGAGAGCAAGTGTGAGAAGACACTCTCCCATTATTGGAGAGAGCACTTTCATAAACTGTAAATTAAAAAACATGAAGGTAAGGTAACCCAGCAAAGTGGGCCGTCTCACCTGAGTCTTGATAATCCAAATGTACACTCATGTGAGGCTACCAACTTTCTTTCTTTTTATATATTCTTATTGCGCAACTCTAGATAGGACTGTTTGATTTATGTTGCATAAACAGTATATCATTAACTCTGAAAATATCAGTTGGCTTTGCCTCACACACAGAATGGCTTATCAGGGCCAGACAGTGATGCCCGGAAAACTGACTGTATGAGTACACCTCTACAATGAGAGAAACCTCACGAGAAAAACCTGGCAAATTTTGTTCTTCAAGGTGAATATAATGTAATGTGCTTTGTTTTCAAACAAAACAGACAAACATTGATTAAGTAAAAAATATGTTCAAACTGAACCCATGGCAACTGCACAAAGTTAAGAGAGTCAAATGAAAACATATCACTGATTCAAGAACACATAAATTGTGTAAATTAAATCAGATATTTTATTCTCATGGATACAGATGATATACCTGCATATACACCTGCTACTAAATTTCTCACCTTTCCTTTTATATAACCTTAATAAGAGCCATCACTGTGATTCGTCTTCAGAGAGGGGAATAAACAGCATTCACAAAATACTTCATTTGAATTCACAGGCAATAAGAAGAGAGACAAGAGCTGAGGATACCCTTCTCATATAAGCTGACTGGTGATTTTCTATGTTGTTCTGATATTCTTAGAGGCTTCATTGACCTTGCCGACCAAGTGTTTGTGTTTGTTGGCCAATCTATTTCTGTACTTCTTATTATTGGCTGCATTCAAAGAGGAAGGGTTGTTAATAATTTAGCACAAATAATTCATTCTTTTTATTGGCGGAGCTGTGGAAGTCTGGGGTAAACTAAGGTTTTCAGAATCAATTAGCATTTCTTTGCATATTGCTTATATAAGCAGAGTTAACAGGAGCAAGAAATGATTGGTATGTCAATTCTTCATCACTGAAACTTCCCTGCTGCAGATCTTTGACCAGTCCATGAACCCTTCTGTTTGTTAAATCCAGGATTAATTGCACAAATGATTAATTAATTAAGGTTTTTCTGCCGTTTGAGCAGCTCTTTCCGGTTTGCAGTTCACAGTTTCTTAATTGCAAGTTAAGTGGAATTTAAGGGGAAACCTAAATCTGTTTTCAACCCTGTTTTAAAACATGTCAATACACAAAAGTTTTGCTTCAGTTTTGTAGAGTAACATGTTTAAGATCATTCAGATAAGTTATCTTATATGTCAACTAGAAGGCACTTGGAGAGCACTCACCTCTGTCAACACTGAACAATTCTCCAACTTGCTGTTAAACCCAAAGACATCATTCTTATCGCTTGTGAGCCTGCAAACATACCCTTAGGATTTGGAATCAAGTCTATCTCTGTTAGTTTCGTAGTTATGACAAAAAAACAATAAGCATCTAATAGTGGAAATCCCAGATGCGGATCGCCACCAAAATCAAATTAGTTGTTCCTTGGCCCAAGGCCTGTCTGTCCACCAAATTTCATGGAAATCTGTTCATATGTTTTTGAGATATTCTGCTGACAGACACAGTAATAATGTCTGTCATATTTTATCAGTGTTTTCAGTCCAGAATTATATGGGTTGAATATTTTGGGCCAAGTTTATAAGTTCATATATTTTCATATATATTTTCAAAACAAGTTGTTCTAGCCTTGCCAAAAGGGATTTTGACCTGGGAATATTGGCGCAATAGTTGAAATTTTCCATTATTACCATTTAGAAGGCAGCATGTTATTGAAATAACACCAAACTGTTGTGCCCTTGGTTGTAAATTTCATCATATTGAGGGCTATTATGTCTCAATATTATGAGATGATTTTTTGTCAGAATAATGAGAAAAGATCTCAGTTTCTCAGACTTCTCTCACCTTTGGTTATCGTGTTATGGCTGTAAATAAAGCTGTGATTTTCTACAGCATCCTGATAGAAGAAAAGGCAACTAAAGACTGAGGACAAAGAACTGTTTTAATGAAACAAGAATTTCTGCTGAGGAGGGAAACTCGCCACAGCTGAAGGCCAGAGAAGAGCAAAGCCACAGTCTTCATCTTCTCCCAGTGTCAGGATGCTGCACACCGGCCTCTACAATGTAGCAACAGTTTTAACAAGTATGTTCAAATATACAGTTTTGTACTGGTTTTGGTTTTCTCCTTCTGAAGGTCCTGTCATGTGACACTTGGGAAAGCTCGGATGACCTCACTGGACACAAATTACAGTATAATCTTGATGGATGAACAGGAACATTTCAAGCACTTTTTACCTGTGAAATAACAGCATCCCAATAAAATACAGTAACTGTATCTGAACCGAAGACATAATTTGAGACATGAAGCTTCAAATCAAAGGCCTGGATGTCCTGTGTTTAAAATCACAGTTGGTCCAAAGCATTTGCATTGAAATACATCACCATAGATGGTGAGCGTGTTTTCAAAATTTTAGAAAACCATGTTGGCATTTGAGCGGTTAATAAGAGAAGTTAAGAGAGATGAGAGAAGTTGTGTTACAATGGTATGTCTAATGGCCTAAGCACTCTTTCAAATGTCATTTATTCTGACCTGCATTTAAAAAAAACCCCCAAAAAACAATTGCTTATCCTCCACTCTCACTTTTGCTGGGAAAAGATAAAAGATTAAAAAAAGATAAAAAGTAGGCCCACACACAGCATTACTGCTCCACAGCAAATTATTGCAGACAAACAACGTTTCGATCTGAAGATGTCTTTCTCAGGTGTGAAACATTTCTTTCTTGGGCAGTCGGGAAAAAAAAATGCTGGATCAATAAAACTGTGTGCAGGCCTGTTTTCTGAATATCTTCAGTGTCTGTAACAGCTGCGAGGCCGAAAGGATATTTAGCGATGTCCTCCAGTGACGTGTCATTACTGCTGTTTCCCAGTTCTGGTGACTTCAAGGTGAAGATAAAGTTTTAAGCCTGGGGCGAAGATGAGCAAGCATATATTTGACATCTGTCACAGATGAAATGAGTGAGAAACTGCTGCCTCATGGGAGTCTAAGTGGCACTGAGGAGTAAAGGACACAGTGAGAAATCTCAGCATACTTTATTTTGTCAGTCAAGGAAAAATCATGTCAAAAAGAATCAATGTCCTCAATACTCTGTTACGTGAATATTGCGATTTAATTATTGTTTTTTTTCTCAGGAGGCATTCATATTTTGCAAATTAGTAACAGTATAAAATATTTAATAGTGGGACCCACTTTCCGGGTAAATATATATATATTTATATATTTATCGGTAGTTATACTGTCTTGATAATATTGTAGATCCTTGACAAACAGCTTTTTAAAGGTTTTTAATAACGTTTTTAAACAAAAGTTTTTTGTGAAGCACAATTAAACCTAATTTATATCTATATCATATGTAATGCCTTCAAGGAAAGAATATGAAATTTATTCACAACTCCTGAAGGATCTTCAAAAGGAGAACATAAAAAAGTTGATGTTCAATTAAATTAGAATTTAAATTTCAAATTATATATTGTGTTCTACAACTACTTTTTGGAGTATTGTTTGATATTAGACATTCATATTCCAAGAACTCTATAAACTCACAACTTGTCAAAATAAAAATGCCAAACTGGGAAAAACATTCCATTTAAAAACAATAAACAATCTGTGCTGTGTGGTGCACATACACTATTCCCTATATGCAAGTTAAGTATGTGTCATTTGCTTTGCTCCATAGTACATCCGCCCATTCTGACCAGCCTGCCTTGACCTGCCATGCAAATACAGTATTTGTCTACACAATCAACAGGTTGTCATGTAGAATGCTTACACATTGATTTGGATACCTTTTCCTTAGGAAAAAGAATAAACAACTTTACCATGCAAGGAGGTAACAGGTATTATCAGCTGCAGATTCCTCTGAGGATGTTGGAAAAATATATACTGGAACCCACTGCTGTGGGGCTTAAGGGTTGGGTTTTGTGTGAGCTAGGAGCTCAACAGCTTAAGTAAAGGTAGATATTTTAATGTCCCAAAAGGTTGCTCATAATAGCATGCCATGGAGTCATGAACATGTGCGTTTATCTATGGATGGAGAAAGATATCAGTGATATTGACTATACTGTACATCACTAGTTCCAGTAATGCCTCTGATAGTTTTTGATTACCAGCTCATAAATAAATAAATAAATAAATAAATAAATAAATAAATACATTTTGTAAAACATATTGTGCCAAATGTTCATACTGTGTAGTATAAACAGTCATTATGATGCCCATGAAAAACTGTTGAAGTTCAATTCAAAAGACATCAAAGAGTCACATAATGCTTTAGCCAACAGAGAAAAAAAAAAGATTCTATCCCTATTTTTTTTATCTCAAATGTTTCATAGCATAAGTCAGTTGAGCCAACTATAATAATATTTTATAAAATTAATCTGCACTGTATTCATGGCTTTGTATTGACTATTCCTTTAAAGAAGCTTACACTATAATGCCATGTTGTGGTCATGTGATTTGATAATCCACTGCTACTCAACCATGTTATGCTTTTCAGTTGAGAGGGTAAATAAAAAGTTCTTTCCAAAAGTTCCTCTAACTTATACCTAATCATATATTTGAATTCTGTAAATTCAACACTTGTTAAAATGCCTCTTAGATGAAGTAATGAATAAGAGAAAGACCTCTTGGCGTTTTTTTTAAAAGACACACTTTAACAAAGCCAAGATAATGCACAAATGACATGCTTTTGCATAGAAAAGGTGTACTTTGCATGGAGTTTGACAAATATGACAGCCCAGGAATCCAGAGGGAACACACGCTACACATTGACAATCTCCAGCAGAGTCACTTCAAACACTGTGAGAAGTTGCATGTCAGTAACTTGAGCTCCTTGTCCAGTGCTGCTTTCTTCTAGTACACTGCCACTGTATCTGTTAAAGGTTTCTGCCATGAGAAGGTGGTCCAGTCTAGTCTGTGAGGTCCAGACACCACGACTGCTCCGTGCTCTGAGTCTGGACGCCGATGCTGGACCTCCGGGACGACGCGCTTTCGCTGTCCCTGCTCTCCATGGAGCCCCCGTTCCCCAGTAGGCACTCCAGGCTGGTGTGCTCCACGGCAGACGGATCGCCCAGTGGCATATGGGCGTCCAGAGGATCTGGCCTTGGAGGTCCTGAGTCCTGGGAGCAGACAGATGACTGGCGGAGGAAGGTGGGCGGAGAGGCAGGGATGGGGTGGATGGAGAGGTGCGGCTCCTCGACCCGGAGGCTGGAGGCGCCGTCCCGGATCAGATGACCTTTTGGGTCGGACGTCAAGACACGAATGTCCCCTTGTGTGGCTTGCGCAGGATGGAGGTGGGAGTCAGAGGGCAGGTAGAGATGGGGGTAAGAGCTGGGTGATGGAGCCAACAGACTGTGGGTGGATGTTGGGCCGCTGGACAAAAGGCAAGAATATTCACCAGTGCCACTGGGAGGCTGCAGGCACAAAGTGGGCTGGGATTGGCTGATTGTAGCCGGGGTAGCACCAAGAGGCCTATCGTCGGAGTCATCGTGCCCGGCATGAGGAGCCAGGCTGGGACTCCCACCTTGGAAGGCTGGGCTGATGCTAAGAAGGGAAGAGCCAGTCCAAGGATGTGCGGTGGTGCTCCCAGAGCCATGGCACAGGCCTGGCCTGGGCGCTGAGTCTACAGGGAGGGACGGGTAGAAGGTAGGAGGGCCTGGACTAGAGGATTGGGGCTGGTAGTGGCTCTCAGTTTGGGTTCCAGCAGCCCCACTGTAGCTCCAGTGGCCAGCAGGTGGGAGATTGTGGTGGCTGTGGCCTTCGAGGCTCCCGGGATCGTGATGGAGGTGCAAGCCGGAAACCGGGTTGAACGGCATGCCGGTGTTGGGGGCTGAAGGAGGGTTGGAGACCATGTGGACGCCGTAAGGGTAGGAGGAGAGCGAGGCCGTGTAGTGGTGCACAGCCACGTGGGCCTGGAGGAGATGCATCATGTGATGCAGGTCCTTGGTGAGCTCAGATACTTCCTGGTTTAATGTGCCCATCTGTGAAGAGAGCGCATACAGTTTGGTGGTGATGTACAGAGACTTGCAGCATATTCTACCTACCTTGCATATCCTACTATTAGGTTGAGCAAACACAGAAAAGTAACTTAAAAGTACAGTAAAAAATAAACTTCTACCCAATTAAGTCCCCGGTATAGAGTGACAAATGAATCAGCTTCTATCTTTAAGACTTTATCTCGGACTCCTGTCCAGACTTAATTTTCTGATGACCTCCCAAAAGAGTACCAAAAATTCATAATCCTCTCTGTGACTCTATGAAGTGGCTTCTTACGCAGCTCTGAAATCCAGAGGGAGGCGAAGGGAGGCTAACTGACGCAAATAGGGAAGAAAGTAGACAGAAACATGGGAAACGAGGCAGCGAAACAAAAGGAAAAGGGGGGCAGAGAGGGAGCGCAAGTAAAGCTGGGTTGTCATCAGAATTTCTTTTCTTTGGATTGTCGAGTCAGCGCTTCAGACTTTCCTCTGCATTGCAGAAGCGCCCTGCTGATTAATTAATATCTACTTCAGAGAGCACCTACCTAGGTCCATCTGGATCCTCTCACTGCACCTGCCTTCCCTCTATTTACATTCAAATTAGGAATGCAGGGATGGACTGTGATACAGGGCAGAAACCAAGCGGATCTGATGAGAAGCCAGAAAATTATCTCTGGAAAAATTGATGAGTTTGTGTTTATTTTGTTGGTTTGCATTGAAAACAGATACTATATGCCAGTGATTGGTGTTGTAGAGACTCAAATTTTAAAGTGGAAATGGCAAGCGTGTTGTATTTTTCATTCATGCTTGCTATATTTTATATCCAGTCCATCCAAAATAGTGTGTTGTTAAGGATAATTGCTAAACAAGTCATGAAACACAAAGTCAATTTGAATGTGGGAAGTGCATAGTGAGGTTACTTTCTATCTTTGGACAGTAGGAATGATAAGAAAGATTTGTTTTCTGTGAGGGTTTCATCCTAGGCCAACATAGGAAATCATGAGCCCAGGGATGAGGATCTTAACTGCTACATTATCTTTGGTCCTAACAATTGTGATTTGGGCTTAATGAGCTGTACTTTACCTTTTGGTTGAGTTGACCGATGCTCTGCCTGACCTCCTCTGTCTCCAGCAGCAGAGTGGCACTGGCCTGTGCGGGGTCTGGAAAAATGAAGAGGAGAAGTTGTCGACTTTGTAGCACACAAAATTAATATGCACACTAACCAGGGGTTATATGAATAATTAATTCATGTGAGGTGTTGAGGTGTTACTCTGAAGGACACTGACTGAATTGAACACTTAACCCAGAATGATAGTGGTCATCAGTAAAAGTTCAGGTTAGATATCAGTACCCCCTTTGGCCTCAGTTGTCCATTAACATGTTGGGTGACCCTTTAGACACATGCTGGCCATTTCATCCCTCTTTCCTCTCATATTCCCCAGAAGGAGGCAGGCAGCCACTGTTTGAACCTTTCAGTTCACCTCTAGCCATCTGGCACCCAGGTGACCCTCCCGCTGGCAGTCAACACGCAGCTGGAGGCGGTTTGGCTTACCTTGGGTGCTGCCACTCGTACTGGCTTTAGGCCCACTGTGCTCCACATTGAAATGGAACGTGTGTCCATTATCTTCGATCCCGTCGACAACCCTGGCAGGTGGGGGGTTTCGGGGGAGGGGGGTGAAGAGGGGGGGCAGGGGGAGGAAGCAGGAGTTAATGTAACAGTAGAGCTTTTTCAATTATCGTGGAGCCGGCAGACGACCCGAGGAGCTGCCACGAGAGCTGCTGCTGGCAGATGCCCATCTGGGGTTAACATGAGGAGAAGAGCCCGCTACCTGTCTGCACGGGCGGACACCTGAGCCCTCTGAACCGCCTCTTACCCATATGTGGGACTTGCTGGGTGACCTAAGGACACGTTATGAATATAGATGGTTGGGGCAGGTGGATAAGGTGCTCTGTTAATGAAGTGCAATGAAGTGACATCTGTAGAAATATGCGATGCAAATGCAATCCATTTACGTCAACTAGATGGTGCAGGTTATCTTATTATACGTTTTACTTATTCAGATTGTCTCAGAGGATTTGAAGCTACCATACTGGGGGTTAATAGACATATAATAATAGACGTATGGACATAATGTGCTCCAAGTAGTTCAGTGAGCTGCTGTATTTCCGGCTGAAAGTATTTCCAGCTGAAACAGGATGTTGGGGCGGGACATAAGACGGACTGACAAACATAGAAAGAAAAAGGCAGTGTAGCTAATTGCATACTCCATGTAGTTGGTGAAGCAATACAAAAGATATACTATTTCTCATCATTAAACAAGCCACTACTGAGTCAAAAATCTGTGATAGTATTATTGGTTGGAATTTTTGTGTATGCCAACCGGTATACCATGAAACCACTAAAAATGCACCATTTTCCAAGTAAAAGTAATGGGGTTTTGATATAAAAATATAAGAAAATACAAATTCAGTGAATATATGTGGGCTTGTGTGATACCTGGGACTAAGGTCCGGCGGTCCGAAGCAGGTGACGGCTGGGATGAGCAGCTTCGAGGGCTTCGGCTCCCCTACTGACTCTTCCTGGGCTGGAGCTGCGGCTCCTGTAGGGGCGCTGTGGTCTCTTTTCGGGGCCAGCTGAGGGGACGGGCTCTGGCCCCGGACACCACGGTTGAGGTTGGGTGAGCGGCAGCGGCGCAGGGCGTTGAACTGGCGCAGCTCGTCCCCCAGAAGGTTCCCCAGGGAGGTACGGCGAACGGGGCTGCTGAGGTTGGGCAGGAGGAGGTTGCGACGGGAGCGTGAAGCTGGAGAGAGGTGGAAGAACTCGTCAGACTCGTCGCCTTTGGTCTCCACGATGGAGGGAAGCTTGTGCTCACTAGAGCCCCGTTTGTTCTGGAAAACAGGAAATACAGTATATGCAACATTAATAACCTCACAGCCATTAGGGTGAAGCTACTATCTTCAAACAGACTTAAAAATTGTCAGGGCCATGTAAAATGTAGCAGTTGCTTATGTCAAAACCTCGGCGCGACTGCCCGATTTGGCTCTGTGTTTGGCATTATTCAAACACTGTGAGGATATGAAAACTGTCAGAACTTCAGTCAATCAATCAAAATGCTCAGTAATCCTACAAGTAATGACCTATTTATTTTAAAAGCAGCTGCTGATTAACATTGATTGTTGTGTTATTCAACTTTTAATGAGTTTTGTTTTTGTTTTAATCAGATATCTTTCCAACCCTGGCTGCATGTGTGCTTGTGAATGAAAACAATTTTTGGAAACAATGTTTTGCATTAAATGGGATTCTTAATGATAGACAAAGTGAGTACTGTATATAGACACACTGCAGAGCACGTCATACTTCGAAAGCCACGCCCACCGTGGGTGAAAACAATATCGCTAACAAACCGGCAAAAGCGGCAATCGGGAGGAAATCTTAACAGATATGGACAGCCTGACAAGGTTTTTCCTGTTTTCCAGTAGACAAGTCTCTCAAAGAATTATTTCAGCACACTGCCTCCAACAGGGAGGAGAAGGTACACTGAAAAAATGAAATTAATTGGCCTCCATCAATGTCATTTTTCAATAAAGCTGGATAAATGATCCCACACAGTGGCCTGAAGTAAAATACTTTGACATTTACCACTACTTAATTTAATCACCAGGTAAGATAATAAGTTGATTTTGAATAATTTCACTTCATATTTAAATACAGCTATGCTTTTCAGACTATATGCGTGACGCTGACGTGACATTGGTTATTAAAGTGGATTGTTGTTAACTATCTTATGTTAGCTAACAAGTCAGTGAGATTTCTCATTACTTTTGCACCCTGGACTGACAGTCAATACAGAGCAAACTATCCTGAGACCCACACATGAATACAACTCATCTGTTTTATAGACAGGAATTGGCTCAGTAATGTTAGCTTAGTGGCAACCTAATGTTAGGACAGCATGCAGCTTTTAAACACATTTAACATACAGGTTATCTTACAAGAATATAACTAGACAATTACTGGTAAGTTACTGACCAGTGACAAAATGCTGGCCACGTTATAAGTGTACTTAGTCTCAGGGTCCCAAAGTTTCCCCCCTCTTCTACCATGTACCACTGTCAGCGCCTCTCCTTATGGCCTCAATCCCCATTTTTCTTCTCAACGGCGCCCTTGGGAGCCCAAAAAACTGTAATTCACGGTTTTTAAGTTTGTTGGCTGTGAAGCCCACCACACAACAGCTTTTAGGCATGTTTAATTTGGGGAATAATGACAATGATGTACATTCAGTCACACAAGGTGAATGGAAAGCGGTGCAGCGGTTTCCCCCACGATGGGCGTGGCCTATTTTATATCTATAGTATTTAATAATGAAAAAGTGAGGGGTGGGGGCCGGGGGGGCTGGGCTAAGCTCTGGCTGGCTACATACAGTATGCGGTGAGAAAAGTAGCTCATAAGGTTTCCCATTAGGAGAGCTATTGACCCAGTTAGCGAGCTAACCCCAGGGACTGAACTGCTCTCTCTGCTCCAAATGAGTTTCAACCTGTAGGGGAAGTCCTAGCACAAACCCTCACCAGCAACATGTCCCAGAAAAACAGGGGGGTTTTACCTTGAAAAACCAGACGCGCGCTCGCTAAAGACCAGGAATCGTAATGCCTGGCACGCATGCTGCAATGGTCTTGCCTATGTTAATTCGCTTTTGCCACCAGGCCCTGTGACTCTGTTATGACTTACAGGTATGTTAGGAAACCCTTGCCTTGTGGAAAAATGAATTATGATCTGTTTACACCTCTGAGAGAAAGAAAGAAAGAGGATATTAAAATTGTGCAGAACTCACGTGGGGAAGCCTGGGTGACCTTGAAAACCTGCCGAGACCCTGCAGTGACAAAAACAAAAAGGCATTAGACAAAACACAGCTACAGGCATCGTGAGGGATGGAACTTGATCATGTATTCATCTTTATTTCTTCTTTGTTAAACCTTGCCAAAATTATATTTCAGTCAGGAACACTTTAGTCACAGATGAAACCATTAATTGCAACTAATGGTAATACAGTTATATTTGGCGGATATGGCCCTGCTCGAGCAGCTCCCTGCTTACCCGGCAAGCATGCTGAAGGTATAGCAGGGGCGCCATGCAAATCCCCCCATGGGAGTGGACAGAGCAGAGCCAGAGCAGCAATACTCAGTAGTGTTGACATTTAAGAGCCACCGTGGCTCGATTGCATAGACTATAACAGGTGGAGGCTGGGGAGGTGGAGGTAAAGCTTTACCAAGCAGCAGAGTGTGCAGCAGTTGTGAAGCAGGAATCAGTGTAGGAGGAGGCCATTTAAATAGACCGCCTTGTTATGAGAATGGAGTATGATTGGTGTGTGTGGCGATCAGCTGGTAGATGACTAGCAACGCGTGACGTCCGTGCCCTGCCTGAACTAACGCGATGCTTCATTTCAGTCAGGAACACTTTAGTCACAGATGAAACCATTAATTGCAACTAATGGTAATACAGTTATATTTGGCGGATATGGCCCTGCTCGAGCAGCTCCCTGCTTACCCGGCAAGCATGCTGAAGGTATAGCAGGGGCGCCATGCAAATCCCCCAAACAGAACCATATGGCAAACATAACTGGTGCAGCCGATTCTTAGTAAGTTACCAGCTGATCAATAATGAAAGATCAATGTGTAGCAACAAGCTTGTTGCAGACCTCAAGCAGTGGCACCAGACGAGCCTACATGAAAGGATGCAAGCATGCATCCTGATAGGTCATTCTACTGTTATGTGTAATATCTATGTGTAGCAGCAAGCCTGCTGCAGACCTCAGAAATTCATTATCTGAAGAATAAGGATGCAAGCATGCATCCTGAAAGAGGCCATCCTACAGTTATGTGAAATATCTATGTGAGCAGCAAGCCTGCTGCAGACCTCAGCTATCACCTACTGCTTCTTGGGAGGGATGCAAGCATGCATCCCGTGTGAGGTCATACTACCTAAATCAAAGCAGTGAAACCCAGTCAACCACCTTATGCAGCATCTCTTATGTCATATGCAATTTATTGACGACAGCAATAGTATCAATTAGGCTATATGCACTCATGGCTTTGAGCTGAGACAATATCAAGAGTCCAGTCGAATATAAGGGAGAGATTCTTTAAGGAGCACAAAAAATCCCCCAAAACAAGAAATTGCTTCTCACTAAAATGAGCTGCATTTACCTATTGCAGACCCATGTAAAGCAACAAGCAATTGTAGTACAAGCTTACAATCCCAGCTAAGCAGCAGCATGTCAGCATTATGCTTAAATACACAGCAACACTGAAACGAAAATGGAGCTCGCCCAGCCAGCCATAATGATGCATGCTTGCACCATAATAAGAGCAAATATTCAATGCAAATACTCAGCTTAGGTGAAGTGGAGCAATGGGAACTACAACTCCCAGCATCCTTATCGGCGCCATGACGTCATTGTTTGCAATGAAATCCCATGGGAATGCCCTGGTCCGCGGTGGGGTCTAATGGCCGCTGACGCTGGCAGGAAAAGACCGGTTTCCAGGCTTGAAGCGGACATTCACGACCGAGTGAGAGCTGGATATAATGACCGGCCGTCGGCTCGAAGTAATCGGAGTTCGGACTCTCGCTCCTTTGTGAGAGTCGCGGCAGTGTCGCGGCAGGATGAGTGGAAACGCCATTCTTTCCTTGACAATGCCTTCTTGAAGCGGTATTACAAGACTGTATTTTGCGAGATGGAAGCTCCGACAGCGGGTTTGGAGGCCGATGGTGCTGCCTCTAGAGATTCTTCATCTGACGAAAATGAGACATCTTGAGCCCGAGAAATCAGCGCGACCAGCGGCAACTTGTAGCAGGTAGGAGCAGCAGCATGACCAGTAACAGCAGCAGTAGCATAAAGCTTTACCAAGCAGCAGAGTGTGCAGCAGTTGTGAAGCAGGAATCAGTGTAGGAGGAGGCCATTTAAATAGACCGCCTTGTTATGAGAATGGAGTATGATTGGTGTGTGTGGCGATCAGCTGGTAGATGACTAGCAACGCGTGACGTCCGTGCCCTGCCTGAACTAACGCGATGCTTCATTAAAATGAACACAAGCAGACTTCTTGAAACAATTAATTCATCTAGGTGATGCCCAAGGTACTGTCTTTTCATTGATGAATGTACATAACATTACAAGACCCTTTTTTTTTTTTATCCTGAGACGCTTTTCTCTGTTGGAATTGGTTTCCCATAAGCCATTATTTAAATGACCCTGGCCAGTGACGCAGCCGTTGCCACACAAGCTGAGAGCCATAATTGATCCTTTCTCTACACTTGATAGCAGTAGGATTCCAGGGAGAATTTGTCTTTCCGCTGGCATGTGGAGAAATTGCTAGCAATTTGGCATAATTACCAGCCGGATGGCACATGAAACTGTGAGAGTGTGAAGCCTTCCCTCGTGTGTGAAAAATGTGTTTTGCTTCTGACAACATGGCTTAATGTATGTGACAACACGAGCCACAGTTTCTGTCACACAGCACCAGCATACTGTCAGTAATCCTCTTTGACACAGGAAGCCAAGTCATTGAGGATATGCATCACATTAAATCCTAAAAAAAAAAAGTATAAAAGTATGTTATATTATTCTGAAAATGTAACTGTAACTATGAATCCTCACATCTTAGCTGTGAATTTTCACACAACACCCACAATCCGCTTCTCGCATTCCCAAAAAAAACAACATTACCACAAAGGCTTTGTGGGACTGTACAGAATCTGTCATTGTTTCCTTTCTTGCAAAGACACATTTTTCACATCTGTCAGTGGCACTATATGTGAGGTAGAGGGGATAAGTCGGTCTATTAGTCTATTCAAGGCAGGGAGAAATTCTCCTCATAAGGACAATTATCCCTAGAGCAAGAAGGAATGATTAACCAGCCAGCAATGAATATCAGTGCCAAGTGACATTAATTGAACATCAATATCAATTAATGGGGCACTAACGCCACAAGTGTCCCACATAGCATAGCAAAATGGGTTTGGAGGGATTTAACTGAGGGATTTCATCCTGTCAGTCAAAAGTGTGCGTGCTTGTGTGCTTGTGCCTGCATGGATTTGTGCAAGGAGGAAAGGAAGACAGATCTGATGTTTTCTGTAGCCTGCAACCCAGAGTGTCTGTAGTCTTTAGTAGATCTTTATTCTCGGAGTGTTGAGTGTGTGTTTACAGAGTGATATGTACAACCTGTCTTTCACTATCATTTTGCACTGTATGTGTGGTCTTTATACCATGTGCCACAGTATGTAGGCTACTGTGAATTTGGTGAATTGTATGTCTATGCACCAATTCCACCAAGACAAACTCTTGTGGATTTATTGTACTTGATGGTTGATTCTGATGCTCTTGTTGAAAACAACTAATTTCTTCCCTAGGATTTGAAAATCTCTGAGAATGTAGTTTCATCCCATGACAAGATAAACTACCAACCATTCATTCTTACAGCCACTACTGTACACCGCTGTGTACAGAAACAAAGAACCACTTTGGCGAAGACGGTTTTGGGAAAGCAGCCTCCAGAAAATGATTTCTGCTCAGGTGAACCAAGGGAGAGATCTGAAAAAGAGCAGTTTCCAGCAAAATGCTAGAGATGTTCTGAGGGCATGGTCCCCTGGGACCGCCTTTTTTTTTTTTTTTGACAAACCTATTTTAAAAACTCCTTTCTGGTCCTGGCCCTTCCACTCTGCCCGGCTCTTTGTTCAAGCTTTATTTATCTCCCCTCTGTATTGCTTCAACACACTCCTGGCTACTCCTTTCAGCCCCTCCAACTCATTTCCAACCTCCACAAATTTTCCCAGGTCTACGCCTCCTGCACTCCCACCGCTGGCTGCCTGTGGCTGCTCGCATCAAATTCAAAACGTTGGTGCTGGTGTATAAAGCTGCTAAGGGAGCTGCTGCACCCCCACACCTCCAGGCCGACACACCAGCCCACTACTACTGATCATTTAGCTCTCCTTTCCCTGTGGCGACTTGGTCATTACTCCACCCAGCCTCCACTCTGGCTCCCCACTGGTGGAACGACCTTCCTGCTCCAGTCAGGAGGGTGAAGTCACTCCTTATCTCCCATCATAAGCTTGAATCTTGTCTCCTCAAGAAATACTTCATGTCTCTCTCTCCCCCTTAAATCACATACAGTACCTCCTCTCCCATATTTTGCCTTTGTCTGCTCCTCTAATATGCTCTTCTCAGAAGCTAAAGGGGTAGTAAGTAGGATTTTTATTGCCCTATAGCACATAATAATCATAATACATCTGTGGGGGTTGGAAAGGGTTTGTGATTAATACAATGACTCAATGATTACTTCACCAGGTGCTGAGATTTCAGGCTTCCCGGCCCAGTGCTATGAGTGAGTAACTGGCATTGCAAGACATTTCAACTGCAAAGGCTCATAGATTACTTAATGCCCCTTTAAAATAAAAACAAAACCACTTTCCTGCTCTTTTCGATGATAAATGATTATTCTAGTGACACAGGCTCTATGACTTTGACCCTCCTTACTATTGGTTTCTTGTAATGTTGGTGATCAAGGAATTTCTGTTGCATTCGCTGTAAATTGCTCCGGATGAGAACATCAGCTAAATGCCTAAAATGCAACCATAAATGTAGATGATTACTTTTAAAAGCAGGATTAAGATTTTACAATGCATTAATAATCCTGTCACACAAAACCATATTATGGGTGTTGAGAACTTGTAGTGCATTATGCCTTTTGTATCCATATTGAAGCTGTGGAAAGTGTGTTTCTCTTTGCATTGTGTCTAAAAAAAAGTCATAAAACACTGATGCTCTCTGCAAAAATCTGTTGAAAAGAATTTAATTGAAACCACTGCAATTAAAATCAGAGTTAAACTACCAAGTTGACAAGAAAACTCATTATCCATCTGGTAGTCTGGGTTTTTCCCTTTAAGGCTAGGTGAAGGAGTCTGTTTTGGGTACCTTGTGATGCAAAAAATCAGTAGTCCTAAGGTCTGGCCTTGAGGCAAAATAGCAGTACAATTCATTTTTGGTCGCTATGTGGTCCATGTACTAGTCTCTGCAGGGTAAAGGCCTGGGAGCGGTGATAGCGACAAGACTAGCCTCCACACACCTCCCACCTCCACCCACCAACCCTGTGGCTATGGATGAGACCAGCGCGCTGATGTGTGTGTGTGTGTGTTTGTCTGTGTGGAGGCTGTGGGACCTGGCAGCTTGTTCGGGAAGCTGAACACTCCTTCATCCTGTCAGGGGTGGCGGTGACGCCCCTGGCTTTGTGCTTGAGCATAAACTCTGAGCAGATGGTGTGAGAGAAGTAGAGCGCTGTGCTCGTGATCGGCCACACCCCAAAAACCTGCCGATGCAACTTGTAACTTGTATCCACCGGCTTGTATCAGAGTCACTGACTGGTCATTTTAGTTATGTTGTATGGATATGGCAGTCACAAAGTTATCTTTACAACACATACATTCTTTGTGCACAAACGTCTTAAGATGGCTAATAGCGCCATTAATACCCTATTGTGAGCTTTCCTGTCATTGATATAAGCAATGATTTTGTAAGAATAGGTGCCAAATTGGACCAATTATGTCTCTTTTTGAAATGAAACTCTTCAAATGTCTTCATTCTGTTTCCAAAGCCTTCATAAACGCAGTTCAAGCTGTGTTCCCTCAGTCTGAGAGACAAGAATACACCCGGTAATGAACAAGGCTGGCAGAAATGTCTCATCCTTCATGTGTCAAACTAAGATGAATTGAGATGAAAAAGGAAACGTTCTAACAATAAGAGGACTGTGGAAAACAAGAGGAATACCTGAAGAAAGTACCAAATGCTTGGGATTGATTATGAGAATAAGATTGGGGAAATCCTTGAGGAGCTTTGTCAGACTTGTCAGTCACACAAAGACATTTGTTTTGATGGTGCAACAGCGGAACAAAATATCATGCAAGACATGCGGGATGGGATTTTACAATTTGAATTGAATAATTTAATGTTGAGGGTTCAAGAGGGCATTTCCAAACTGATTACAAAACAATGCTTGAAAACGTGACTGCATGCATAACATCAACGAGACAAGTTTATTTTCTGTTCGCCACAGACTGAGGATTATCTTCCCTTGCATAATCCTGTCTTAAATAACTGTTAGGGGTAAAAGACAGTGCTGAGAGGAGGTCAGTGTCTGGGTGTAATGTCATCCTGCTGTGCAGTGGGGTGGGCGCAGGGAAGCGATATGCCTGCCTGACAGTGGCACTGATGCTTTGGTAATTGCCGTGACAATCAAGCCACCAACGGCCCTTTGGCAGAACAAGTGTCAAGGGGAGGGACAAAGACACTTTGAGGGGCAAAAGTGTGTTGTCTGGTATGTTGCATCTTCTTTTCCATTGTGAAAGACAGAGTGAAGACTCTTGTCAAGTCTACTGAGCTACAATGTACAATGTAATTAATAATGTAGTACAAGTATAGACATGCCATGTTTCTAATACTATTTTCAAACTGCAGTCAAATTATGAACCCAGAACACCAGATCTTTTGAAGGCAGCCAAGGGGGAATCATCCATCCACCTGAAAACATATTTGCAGCAATAATGAACATTTTCACCATCTTAAACCTCAACAGTAAACATCAGATTTTGGAGTCCCTCAGAATCAAAGAGCTTCTTTCTAGCCCAATCATACAGAGAGAAATCCATCATAGAAGAGACAGAGATATCACTTTCTCCACTGACAGTAGCCTCAATAGACCAGAATGCAATGCAGCCACAAGATATGTTGCGTTTGTGAGTAAGTGGGGCGACTTTTACTTTGCTATCACTAACGCTCTCATCACCTAACAAACAGCTCAATGCAATAAGCTCACGTCCGTTCTCTGGGAGTTGTCAAAAAGCATGCTGGGAAATGAAAGGGAAGGGGAGGGAAAGTGGGTACACCAAAAAAGTAAATTACAACATGTCATCAAAAAATAACTCCCAGAACACACTGAACATTACAGATTGAGGATATATAACAGTATGAGAGTATCCAAGGGTGGATTTTTCCTTTAAACTGACAGTCAAAGCTTTAGGATAAGTGAAGACATTTGGCTGGTACTCGTTTTGAAAAGGGGGTATTTTTATACTGTAGGCTAAAGGTAAGGTGTTAGATGAAGCCTTAGAGTTACAATTAGGTCAAGGTTTGGGCCAGGGTTTAGGTTAAGCATGTATTGAGTTAGGATTTGGGTTAAGTTAGAAGTTAGAGAGTGTAGTGAAAAGCGCTATAGCAATAAGCAACTCCAATGACATGTTTTAAAACTCCCGCGTGTTGTCTGTGTATGTGTGTGTGTGTGTGTGTGTGTATGTGTGTGTCTCTGTGTGTGGTTGCCCACATTTCATACCTCGTCCTGGGTGCCCTCGCGCAGGTTGTAGGTGAGGTTGTGGTGGATGTCGGAGGTGAAGATGCTGGCGTACTCGGGGTAGAGCTCCAGCACCTCCCTCAGGCCGCGCACGCTGATGTACTGCAGGTCGCAGTAGGTCAGGGCCTTCACGTCAGCATTGGTCTTGATCACCTGGTCTGTGTCGGGCAGGTCGGACCCAATCAGGTCCCCCTTTCCTAGATTCAAAGTTAAAATAATAGGAAAAAAGGTGGGGCTTCTTGGTTATACTGTTAATCTATGTTATGTATATTGATGTTCTCACATAAGAAGTTATATACAAGTAGAGTTGTCATGACAATTTTGTACCCAAAGTACACTAAAACAGATAAAATATTTAGTTATTAATGTTTTGTTTGGTGGCACTATGGGCTAGCTCATGTTATTGTTGTAGAGACATTGGTTCATATTCAGGTCACAACCCTTGTTGCATGGCATCCCCCCCTATCGCTCTCATCTTTCCTATCTTGCTCAAAAGTCAGGCAGAAATTCAATGAATGTTAGTAGTTTCAGTATCAGGGAGATCTCAACCACACTGAAATTACCTTCTCAAAAAAGCAAGACATTCCCCCCTTCCCTGCATCAAACACACACGTGCACACACTCTCACATTATCGGAGGGTGAAAGTGAAGGAAGGGAAACACTGGGTATGTGTTTCTGGTTGTGTTTTTCTCATTTTAATTTAAGTCTAACATAGTTTTGCAACCATGTGTATGGTAGCTTTGATTTATTAAATAAACGCTACCATACCATGCATTAATTAAATGCATCCATCTAATCTTAGCGCTGGAGTCATAGCTACCAGAGCATTCCATTTTATACTATCCTAACTGCAAGCCACAAATCGTACCTTGAACACAGTGAAAGGAATATAACCATGTACAATGACTTGTCCCCAATACCAACCTAGTATGGCCAGCACCATGCTGTCTTTGAGCACCTCCAGAGAACCGGAGCAGACAAAGTAGTTGGCATGCAGTGCATCCCCCTGGCGGATCAGGTACTCCCCAGGGGCGCAGAAGGAGGTTTTTATGTGGAGGGAGAGCGAGCGCAGGCAGCCGCGACTGGCCCCCTCAAAGACAGGCAGCTGGAGGATGTCCTTATTCAGATGCATGGCGATGTCGGCACGCAGCTCATCAGGGAAGTCATGGAGGAGCTGGGGATGTGTGACAGTTGGGAGGAGGTGTGACATTGATTGGTAATTATGGAATAGACGGTGTTGTCCCTGGTTACCCTCTTTTGAATTCCAACAGGCTGTCAATTAACGGTGTGCAGGCTGCCATATGTTGGAAAGGACCGTAAACAATTACAGCAGCAAAGGTTTTTGCATGAATTGTGGAACAACGAGGCTCATAGCTCAAATACCATGACATCATTACTAGTTTTTTTTAGGGAAGACAGCACTTTGCACTTTGGTATTGCATCACAAGAACAATGATATGGACTCCTACCTCGTTGGCATCTATACCATTGTTGACAGACCAGGTGGTCTGGAAGTACTCCAGCATGCGCTGTTTGAGCTGCTGAGGCAGCCGGTGGACACGGATAAAATCCTTCAGGTCCTTCATGCGTGTGTGGTAGAGCGAACGCCGCGAGTACATCCGCTGGATGATGGCCGTCACGTTACCAAAGACCACTGCGTGCATCAGCGCTGTGTGGGAGGAGACGGAAATAAATAGGTTGAAATAATATCTCAAGAATTTAATTCCAAGGTGCTGCATATATATCCACGATGGAAAAAATGTTTTCTGACGTTTGCTGAATTTGAAAAGTTCAACTTCTATCCCGCTATTTTTCCAAACGGTGGCTATCTCCTTTGTATACCTATACCTCCTCAGTAATGAAACTAATAATGATCAAATATAGAACTAATTACCATTATCATCCACAACTTGTTATTAAGTATTTGCTCAGTGATCCACACAAGATCTTAGTAATGTACAGCTCTAATCAATTTGATGGACAAAAATAAACACAGAACAAATAATTATCTTCTGGGTTGTTGCACCAATAATGGCTGCCACTCAGCTTGAATAATCCATTTATTGGTCTATAATGACGGCAACAAGCTGCGCCTTAGAGGCCAGCCAAATCATCCAACCCACTTCCTGCTGAATTTGCTGCTCTGTGTGCCAACGGAGGCACCATTGTGCCAGGAAGCCGGAGGGAGAGGGACCCCGGTGTCGGACGTACCGCCGATGAGCATGGTGCAGATGGAGAAGATCTTCTCTGCATCGGTGTTGGCACAGACATTGCCAAAGCCCACACTGGTCAGGCTGCTGAGGGTGAAGTAGAGGGCAGCGATGTAGGAGCTGCGCACCGACGGGCCGCCCACTGTGCTGTTGGTGTACGGTGTCTCCAGACGTTTGCCCAGCTCGTGCAGCCATCCTTCGATGAGGAGGAAGAGCATGAGAGAAAGTTCAAAGGTTAAAGTTCATGTTCTCTGTCTGTCTGTCTGTCTCTCTTTATGTCTCTCTTTATGTCTGTCTGTCTGCTGTCACTTGAGAGTTAGAGGGTACAGGCAGACAGATAACTGTATCCCTGGCCTGAGAAAGAAAGACAAAGAGAGTGTGTTTGTGTGTCCATGTGCAAGAATGGTAGAGTGTGTGTGTGTGTGTGTGTGTGTGTGTGTGTGTGTGTGTGTGTGTGTGTGTGTGTGTGTGTGTGTGAGAGAGAGAGAGAGAGAGAATGTCAGAGTCAGGAGGCTGGCATGTCCGTGCGGGACAGGGCAGAATTAGATTGGCTCCTCTAGGGATAAATAAGGCAGAGTGTTAATTAGCAGGTATGACCTAACCTCTCCGTAGACAGAATATACAGACACAAAAGCAGGCATGGACACACACACACACACACACACACACACTCTTTGCGCTGCAGACTGGACCAGATGTTTAATTTTGTATCACACTACAGTATGTGCCAGTATGCCAGTTGCTGTTTATGATTGTTTACAAACATGGTTGTTTGTCTGAAGGATTCATGGAGCCGAATCCAGTAGACAGTAAACTCAAATTAACCTTTTTGTAACATTGACTCATCTCCAGTGTAAGAACTTCACATCAAAAGAAAACACATAGAACAACAGAAGAGACTGTCAGCTTTTGATTATGGGTTTTTATTGGCCTCCATGTTTAAACAGTGACACCAACAAGATACTAGCTCGCTGCTTGCTCCCAATCCTTTAGTAATATCAGCTTTTGATCTGGTTTCAGACAGTCCTCATTAGAGTGCCAGTGTCTGGTTTTCACTACCACACCACCACTGGGCAGAGCTAGATGTCCCAATAGGTGAGCCATGACTATTTATAGTTGAAGACAGAGTGGGGACGCAACAAATCTCTACACATTGTATTGGCACCATCCAGTCTAAAGCCATATTTGTTGGCATTTGTGGCCTATTTAACCCAAGGACCAACTGATCTACATACTGTAGCACCTATGTCAAGTGCAGATATTCAGCATGTAATCCTCAGTTTAATGGAACATAAATTTTAGTCCACAGTATAGCAAATGAATGAGTGATGGCACATGCAGAAAAAGTAATAATATAGCTAATACATCAGTAAGAGTAAGATTTACTTAATTCGTCCTTTACAGAAGAAGGGAAATTTGTCTTTCTGGACTACATCAACAGGCTTCATTCATTCAGACCCACCTATGTCCCAGTTGTCTGGATCATTGATCTCGATCTCCTTGCGTCCAATTATGTACCAGATGCAGGCCATCCAGTGTGCCAGCAGGGCGAACATGGACATGAGCAGGGTCAGCACCATGGCGCTGTACTGGGAGTAGCGGTCCAGCTTCTGGAGCAGACGAAGGAGGCGCAGGAGGCGTACTGTCTTAAGCAGGTGGACCAAGGAGGTCTGGAGAGACAGAGAGACAGAGAGACAGAGAGACAGAGAGACAAAGACAGAAACAGAGACAGAGAGAGACAGAGAGATTGTTCAGATTGCTAGAACCGCTTTGCCTTGTGGTTCCCTGGAAACCAACTTTGAATATATATATAAATATTATTATATATATTATTAATATCCACAGCTGGATATCACAGTTTGGAATTTAGCAGCACGTTGTTCAAACAGCTTCGCTTGTGTATGAATGTTTAGGGAGTGCTTGTCAGATAAAGTAAAAATAGCCAAAGTAATTATAGAAGCAGCCTTGAAAACAGGGTATTTTCAAAGACTCTGCATTCCAGGGCAAATTGGTTTATATAATGCTAGGTCATCAATTTGCTGGTCATGGTAATAGTCACAAAGGTTAATCAAAGAGAGCAGGATCTGACAGCCTGAGTAAATGATTGTGCACTGGTACCCACCACTGTGATGTTAAAGGCATAGAGCAGGTCAAAGGGCAGAGCGGCCACCAGATCCACAAAGAACCAGGTGGTGGCGTAGTGGATGCAAATGGAGCGCGCCTCGTACACCACCTGGCCTGACTGGCTCACGTAGGTGGTGCGGAAGTTCAGGATAATGTCTGCAAATACAAAGGTCAAAGGTGCAATTTACCAACTGACCCCAGATGGTACAGTCAGGATATTCTTTAAGCTTGAGGAGGAACATGATTGCTAACTTAGCGTTTTTTCCAAGGTATTTCTGCTGAATTAGATGTATACAATGAGGAGACATGGTCAAAACAAAGGTCATAAGCCAGATTCAGTCCCATGGCCTCACTCATATACAATATGATGTACACCTAAGTCCAATGGGCCACCAGAATACTTGTCATGCACAGTTTTGAGAATCTAGAATAGCAACAGATTGATGCATATTCAAAATAAAATTAAAAGACATGGAGTATCCAAGATGAGCTCCAGCTAATTCTACAGTACATCTGTCGCTTATCTAATCTGTCCTTTAAAAAGTTTGATGAACAGAAGTTCTGCTATTACCTCACTAAATACTAGAAGGGTAGAAGCCAAATATTATGTAACAGCTCAGGGTAAAACAGGACATCTCCCCGCCACTCATTATCACCTACTGTAACCATTCAGTCTATCCCTACACAACACAGGTGGGAATGTGAGACAGCTGGTTTATGTTATTGTTTAACGGAAGCCAAATGGATCAGTCTGTTTGCCAGACAGATCATCTAACCCAAGTTTCATAGAGTGGCAAGCAGACAACAAACAGACCTCTGGGTCCAAGCATGACTTAGCAAAAACTCATCTGTCACCCAAGCTGTTGATATGTGCAGAAACGATGGCGCATAACTCAATAAGGAATTCAGTTATAGGTTAGAAATAAAGAAGTTATTACAATGCTGATAATGATGATGATGATGATGATGGTCACATTATATAAAGGCAAAGAGAGAGCTGAGCCACAAAGCAAAGCTCTCGATTTCCTGGTCACTCTTCGTTCCTACGGTCACGAGCTCTGGGTAGTAAGCGAGAGGATGAGATTGTGTATGCAAGTGGAAAAAATGAGGTTAGTCTGCAGGGCGGCTGGCTTCACTCTCCGTGACAGGATGAGGAGCTCAGCGAGCCAGGAGGACCTGGGAGTCAAACCGCTGTTCCGCTACATTGAGAGGAGCCAGTTGAGGTGGTTCAGACACTTGGAGAGGATGCCCCTATGGGAGCCTCACTTTGGAGGTTTACAAGACGTGGCTGACTGGGAGGAGACCCCAGGACAGACCCAGGACACACTGGAGGGATTACATCACTCAGCTGGTCTGGGAGCACCTGGGGATTCTCCAGGAGGAGCTGGAGGAAGCTGCAGGGAAAGGTTACATCTGGGCTGCTCTGCTTGACCTGTTGCCACCGCGTCACTGACCCGGATAAGCAGTGAGAAAATGGATAGATGGTTGTTGGATGAAAACCTCACATCACCAAACATTGGAGTAATTGGAGTAATGAGGTTTCAACATGTATGCATCACAATACTATCACTTTTCACATTATGAGAGATCTATATGAGTCATATGATTAGCTTTCTAATGTAAGCTCAGAGGAATATGAGAACTATGATAACATGTGAGAACTATAAAAGTATCTATCTATCTATGGGAATGACCCTCAAGGTTTGAGTGGATGGAATGGCCTAATTGGGGCGGATAATGGTCAAAACAGAAACCCTAACCCTTCAGTTCCAATTTATCCATGGCCCAAACTTTCAGAAGATCGGTATAAAACACTTGAATCGATGTCTTTCTCAGCGACCCTCACCTAGAATAAAGAGCATCTCCACGGCGATGTCGCTGACGATGGTGGAGCGCTCAGCTGTGTCCGTGTCGTCGTACGGCGTGAAGCAGACGTTGTAGGGCACGGTGACGGCCACGTAGAAGGTGGCCAACAGGATGAGCCAGTCCCACAGAGCCTTGGACACGCTGTAGTGGAGCAGAATGAAGCGGGACTTCTGCACCGTCGCCACCTTGTACTCCGGCACCGAGGGTTTCTCAAACATGTTCTGTCAGAGAGGAGAAGGTGGAGTTGAGAAGGTCAAAAAATTAGCTGGAACACTTGTGTTGAAGAGGACAATAAGCACACACAGGCATATGCACAAACACACACACACACACACACACACACACACACACACACGAGTAACCGCCTCTTGAATTTCAAGCCCAACTTGATAAATATACAAAAGAGACAATGCACATCAGAAAAGCTGAATAAATGAATAACTTGATAACCAGATGTTCCATGGGTGAAGTGCTGTGCAAATAAATGATAATCAGATGGATATTGCTGTGCCAAGATTTTCCCGAAATAGAGAACATAAATGTCAGAACCCTCTCCTATAAGTGCGCTGAACGCTGAGGTTTCAGTATTGCAGGCAACTCAGGTGAAACAGATGCGGTAATGCTGCGGGTTATCTATTCTAAACAGCCTCCAATAAAGAGGGAAAAAAACTTGATAAATGACCATGCAATAACCATATAAAATGACAGGAATAGAGAACTGTGGTCAGTGAGGGAGAAACTTATTGCCAACACTGAGGGCTGATAATTTCATACATGACTTGACCTTGGCTTGACTCCATCACTTCAAATGCCATTAGTGCATCAAGTCTCAGGTGGTGCTGGATGGATAATGGCAGAGGTGTGAGAACATTGACCAAGTGCTGCTGCTATTTTTGAAAGTTCTGCCTATTCATTCCTCTCATTAAAGTTTTTATGGGGAAAATCCAATTGCAGAAATATATGAATTGCTATTGCTGATGAGTTGGGGAGTCGGTTTGGCACATAATGAGTCTGCAGATCTCCAAACGGGACCGTAAACTTGGCACATAATCGCCTTAACCATATTTAGGAGACAGCAGGGGTTGCACTCATGAATCGTGGACTGGATTCACTGGTGGCATATTTTAAAAGAAGATGTTTATTCTGAAAAATAATTATAAATACAAAAGTGAGTCGGCTGGCGGCTGGTACATACAGTTGCCTCTACTGGTAATCACCAACTGATTAATCAATTAGGCTATGTACAAAACACTGGGATTCATGATACAAAATAATAATCAAAACAATCAACATCAATAGAAAATTATAATTAAGCTACATTAGATTCATATAATAGTTCTTAATCACACTAACTTATCTATTCCAAGCATAAAGTATTCAAAAATTATCATTCTGTAATGTACTAACCTTTCTACAAATAATAAGTCATGTATTTCTGCACTTTCATTCATGAAACTGATTAACCTATATTTACAACTGGCATCTGCCTTGGTGCGCCGTTGCCATGGCGACTGTAAACGTTATCTATTCCAAGCATAAAGTATTCAAAAATTATCATTCTGTAATGTACTAACCTTTCTACAAATAATAAGTCATGTATTTCTGCACTTTCATTCATGAAACTGATTAACCTATATTTACAACTGGCATCTGCCTTGGTGCGCCGTTGCCATGGCGACTGTAAACGTTACTACTACAGCTGATGTTACCGTTAGCCATCGCAAGTCAAAACACACCCACATTCCGGCTCCCCTTCAAGGTAAAAGCATCTGACGACATAACATACACACTCCCAAACAAAGAACACATGTAGCCTATGTAAGTTAACACAACCAAACATGTAACTGCAAATATCGTAAAATGGTTAATATGACCGTTATAGTGTTCGTTCGCGGTAGCGAACTAACGTTAACTTAGTTATTAAAAGCAGATTAGCCTACCCCAAAAAATACACAACGGACAACCAAGAACAGAAACAATAGCTCCGCTAGCTCACACACATTAAAGTGGACGCATTTAAATGCTCGGTGACACCTGACTCACCTGAAAAATAATTATAAATACAAAGTAAATAATTGGTGGTGCTGAAGCAGAGATAAATATAATTATACAACAGGTAGTTCCGACCTAGCGATCTGATTGGTCAACTAGACATTTAGAACGTGCTCAAATCAGCATGACAGCACACCTAGCCGTGCTCATCACTAAATATTACTCCGCCATATATTATCATACAATATATTTAAATATAACGCTACGTTAACTCTGTTCAGCCTTGATGTTACCAGACGCTCTGCATCCTCCATCAGCTGTGCCGGTGAGTCGGTGACACGGCGCTACTAGCTTAAAAATACATGTGAAGTTCGCGGACATAGTAGCTAAATCTGTCCATGGAAAAATTATTTTTTTCAGCAGATATCTTAGTTACAACAAGATTGAGCTAGCAAGGCAGTTTTGTGTTTATATGTGTGGTATTTATTCAGTTTGGGAAATCCCGCGATCTCTAGAGAGCATTAGCTCAAGTTGGCTGGCTGACTCAACAGGGACTAGAAATCGTCTCTGTTGCTAGGTCGTTACTAAGGGTCGGCCTACTTGCTGGAGTAGTAAACTAGGTTCCATTACATAGGAGTCTACTGACGTGACTGATTGTTTTCCAGTTATTAGTCAGACCCCATGTATTTCCAGGGAAACGGAGATAACACTAGCAAAAAGTTTTTTATTTTGAGAGCGAATTGCCCCACAATATGAACACATTTTGTTTATATCTTTTATTTTGTTGGTAACTGTTGTATAATCGCAATATTACATATATATAATTAATATTGCTTAAATGAGAGGATTTCAACATGCCACACAGGCATAGCTATTACCTTTGACAGTGGAGAGAAGGCAAACAAAAAGAGGAGATACATGAGCAGCAATCCATCAGAGAACAATGTGGCCAGCACCGGGGAGGCTGCGGGTAATGAAGTATTAAACTGAATTTGTGTATGTGTGTATGTGCGTGACTGTGTAATATCTTACTTGAGACTTGCAGGAGATGGATAGACTATAGCCTACTTGGGGAAATAATTGGGGGACGATGGACAACCTTTCCTTGCACTCTAAGAAGAAGAGACAGACATTGACACATCCATCTCCACTGTATGAAGGGAGGAAAAATTGTCAAATTGTTCCCGGTGTAATAACTTTTGACATATTGTATTGGCTACACCTGCCTGACAAGTGAAACCGGGCGATTTATGGTCAAAGAAAGAAGTGTGTTTCACAGCACAGTCCATGTGTTTTCATGGCTTCCATAAAGAAGTTTAACGACATACTGGAAAATCCAGGGGAAAGCCCCCGCTGATTTTCGTCAGCAGCTGTGGCCACTTTAATGATGTTTGAAGGAACGTCTGCAAAAGCTGGACTGTTTTTTAATTCGCCTTACATCACAGAGGTCAGGACACCCACCTGACCTTTGGCCCGAGAGCCAGTCAGCCGTGCACATCCGCGTGATTGGAAGGGAAAAGCCCAGCGCTGCGGGGACACGTGTCACTACATGTCACACAGCTACAGCTGATCTTCGCACTTCATTAACTCACGCTGCGGCCCAGGGCCTGCTCTTCCAACTACATCCCCCAGCATGCTTTGAGCTTTGCCACAGATAGAAAGGCCTGTCCTTGATGGGAAGAGGATACACACGGCTCTCCATGTGACTCGAGCAGCAACCGTCATGTTCCCTCGAGCAGAGAATCTAGAGCTACTGTATTGCAGAAGTTCATCAGCCTTGCTTATATCCTAAAATATTACTTCACTTTTTTCCAAGTAATTTCTCTTGAGGGTAGAGCAACACTGCAGCAATCGTTATAACACAGTTACACCTGTAGTCCTCATGTCATTTTTTCAAAGTTATCAACAAACCTGATTTGAACAGAGTTGAACCTAATAACCTCTGTAAATTAACTTCAAGCCTCTCTGAAGAAATGCTAGACCATGATGAGTACATTATGGGATGCTGAAGTGGGATCAATCCTTATTATGTGTGATTGTAGGAAGATACATAAAGACATGAATTCAGGGTCTTTTAGGTGACCAACATTGACTTGCAACATGATCTTTATATCCAACAAACCGCATGTCTTCTCCTGAACTCCAATGGAAAAAAAAATGGATTACAGCAGGAGGTAACTAGAGATAAACATTCACTGTCCCACAGAGATGAGAGAGAGAGAGAGAGAGAGAGAGAGAAAGAGGGAGAGAGAGAGAGAGAGAGAGAGAGAGAGAGAGAGAGAGAGAGAGAGGGAGGGAGGGATGGGACAATAGGGGAGATACTCAGACCAGGCACACAAAGTAGCTGCTGAAATGTGCGCTGTATTTCATTGAGCCAGCCAAAGTATGAATTGCATCATAACTTAAAAGGCCTCTAGACAGCACAATTTCTCTCTTTTACAGCCTTTTGACAAGTGTGTTAAAGTAAAAACTGGCAATAGTGGCATTCCCCTGGGAAAGTGAAGCAGCCTCAAATCAAGTTGTAGCTACTTCAGTCAGTGTGTCCCGGATTGGCAACAGAATGGGTTGACAGCATCAAAATTGGCAGATCAGTCATAAACAACTCAGTCAGAGTGCCTGTGCTGTTAGGAACCCTTCAGACAAAAAAAAAATACAAGTTGAAACCTTTTTTTAACAGCTGACATAGTGGTATAATAAATCACTCGGGGTGTAAATGTTCATCACCAGAAAGTATGCAGCCTCTACTGTCTGTCTTAAGATTTGAAAACTGGGCTGCTATGGTTCAGCAATTGGGAAATCAAAAGAAAAGAGATTCCTTCTCCACCTCTGAAATCAGGTAACAGGCTTCCAGCTGGAATCTACGGCTTTGTTTTCAATTTATTGAAATTCTGAGCAGTTACGCACTGCCTCTGCCTCTTTCTCTGCCTTTTTTAGTGGCTGCTCTCCCTTTGAAAGGCTGTATGTGTCCCAGAGAGATTGCGTGTGTGTGTGTGTGTGTGTGTGTGTGTGTGTGTGTGTGTGTGTGTGTGTGTGTGTGTGTGTGTGTGTGTGTGTGCTCTCCAGCAAGGGTAGCTCCCCCTGCTCCCTTCTTCCTTGCTGGGACGACGGGCTACAAATAGAGATCTATTCAGAGCACGGCTGGCTAGCTGGGGTGTGGAGGCAGAGGCACGCACTGCTAGCTAACTGCTACTGACAGAAAGGCAGACAGAGACAGAGAGAGAGACAAAGTGAGAGAAAACTGGAAAGAGAGCCGGACAAAGAGAAAAACTGACAGAGAGAGAGAGAAAGCTAGAATGCAACACAGAGAGAAGATGGAGCGAGAGCAAAAGTGGGAGGTTAAAGCGATAGAGAGCATCAATAAATGAGTTACAGTGGAAGAGGAAGAGGGGGAGATCACGCAAAAAGAAAGGAATAATAATAGAATAAAGGAGAAAAGGATGTAGTGTAACAGAGAGAGAGAGTAGGATCACAAGGGATGAAGCTGAAAGGAGATGAGGTTAGAATGATAGATGGAGAAGAGTGAGAAAACATGTAAAAACACAGAAGAGAGGAGAGGGGTGGTTAAAGCTAAAAAGAGGAGTGAAATGAAGGCGCTGAGGAGAGGAGAGGATGATGATAATAGATGATAATTTTCTCTCGATTCCCATGAATAAATAACAAGTTTTTATGAATGCAAATGAGCCAGCCAACTCTCCAGCAGCGGTGACTGCACACAAATCCCACATGTCTGGTTCATGATAATGCCCACACACACACACACACACACACACACACACACACACACACACACACACACACACACACACACACACACACACACACACACACACACACACACACACACACACACACACATACACACACACACGTACCACAGTAAGACTGGCTGTCACTGGGCGCTAGATGTCTAGCATGACTCCTTGTCAATCACACGCACACAGAGAAAAGTAGATCCTCTTATATGTAGACATATAGCTAGAAAAACTTGCACACAAAACCTAGGACAGAACACAGTACAGTATATATTATGAAAAAGTGAGAGACTAGTTTTTTATATATTGTCAGAATCTGCTTTGTTCGTGTTCATCTATGTGCTAGAAGTGTGAATTTGAGACCTGTGTCACCATGCAATGACAGTGAATGGAGGGAAAAAAACCCAACTGACACTGAGACCATCTGAAAATAAAGGTCTCAGTCCTCTTCCAAGCGAACGTTAGGAGTGAGAATGTAATCTGAACCAACTACAGGAAGCGATCCCAAAACGCAAGGGCTTATGGGTATAAGGAGATGTATTTTGACATCTGATAGCTAGCGGTTACTCATGCTCGGAAAGTCTAGCATGACAAAATGAACCAGGGGCAAACCGCAGTCTGGAGTGTTGCGCATATTCAGGTAATTCTCCATGTGTTCCTACCTGGTATGAACACCAGAGAAGAAGACAAGTCCATCATGCTTAGTTGCCAAGTTACAAGGACTGGAATCAGATTTGTTTTGACTCCTCCCACCGCCAAAATCTCTGACCTGGCAGGATGACAGGTTACCAAAACTCTGTCCAATAAACAATAAGTAAATAAAGTAAACTTTTCAATTCTGGTTTGGACCAAAGCAAACAAACTGCCGGTGTGATCGTGTGACTAAGTGTTGTTTGTAAGACATTACAAGGAATCATAAGCACATTATAAGCATCTTATTAGTTCATCAAAATAATCAGAATAAGACCATGATTACTCATGCTATGATGCACAGAAACTGAAAATTCTCAAGGGGTTGAATTCATTTTTGGGGCAACTAATAATTATCTCACAACACAGTCATACCAGATTCGAAATATATCGTAATACTTGAACTAATGTATTATTATGCATGTAATTTTCTAATGTGTTCTTAATCATAAGAACAATGTGTGTATGCAATGTGCTTATGCTGCACCATAAATGAAATGCAAAAGAGGATGCAAGGAAGTAGCTGAAGTAACTAATTAGTGTGCAAGCAAAAAGCAACTCCATGGACAAAAATAACCCATTTTGTTTGTTTGTGTGTGTGTGTGTGTGTGTGTGTGTATTTGTCTGTCTGTGCTCCAAACATTTTTTCTGCCATGCTTTCTTATCATATTTCTCTCTCAGCTCTTGAGTAAACATCAACAGAGAAAAATAACCCCAGTCAGTACCCCATTATCATTTTATGTTTGATGAATATAAAAATACAAGCAATTTCGTGAAATGAAATGTACCATCTGAGATTAAGTGTGTGTGTGTGTGTGTGTGTGTGTGTGTGTGTGTGTGTGTGTGTGTGTGTGTGTGTGTGTGTGTGTGTGTGTGTGTGTGTGTGTGTGTATGTGTGTCTGTGTGGAGAAACACTCCAGTGAGCTTGTGTCTGCTGTGGTCTTCATTTGAGCTAAACTAACATTGAAGCTTAGAGTTTTGGGGAATGGCTGTCCTGGGATTAGAGAAGCCTGGCAGCCAGGTGTTTGGCAGGTTGGGTTCGATTTGCATGTGATGTATGTGTGTCTGTGTCTGTGTGTGTGTGTGTGTGTGTGTGCAGCCAAAAATATCATGACTCAAGTTTGGAATTTTTGTTCTTAATGAAAAATCACCGATATGTACAATACAGCACACACATCCTGCAAATATAAAACTAACTGAAATGCACACTCACACAGAGGATAATACACATGCATGAGTGCAAACCCATGCATACAAACACACACACACACACAAACACACACACTGCTTATCTCAAGTGCGTTGCATCTCATTAATGCTTTGCATCTCATTTCCCATGCAAACTGCGCTGTATCTGCTTAACGCCTGTGACAGGTCTGCAAGTTAAAGGTTTCCAAAGTCATGGATGGAGGGGAATCACAAGACACAGTCCAATGAGCTGTCAAAGACCCGGGGAAACAAACACCACCTCCCAGGAATACATTTGAATCATATTCTGACCAGTGCTACTGCAGAAGTTTTCGCTTTGCAGCTAAAATGAAGCTGGTTGCCTCTATTTTTGTATCTTTTATATTCACGCGCCTCCTCTAAATGCATGCTGTTGGTGGAAATTACTGTTTAGGGTCGTAGGAGCTGTTTTTCGTTATCCATCCCGAGGGGTTAGAACAAAATTAGGTGCTTCCATGTATTCTCTCCATGAAACTAACTGCAAAGCGATTTCAAGTACAAAGAGCTTGTTAGTTAAAACTGGTGATCAAGGATTTGGATTTTGATTTGTTTGTTTGTCTGCAACTTTTCTATCTGTCTTGAAGCTGCTCTCTTGCTCAGGTCTACCTTGAAAAGGAGAATCTTAATCTCAGTGGGACTAACCTAGTTAAACGAAGGTTAATAAATATTGTAACATGGTAATTCTCCTGTCAGCCTGCAAACAGAGGTTATGGAAAGGTGACATTTCTTCAAGAGCGAGCGTGTGTTTGAAGGAGACAGAGAGAACAAGAGAAAGAGCGTATGTTGTGAAGATATGAACTCTTTGACTGCTCAATTTCAGGTTCCCGCATGCATTTGTGTATACCTGTGGTTTGTGTGTGTGTGTGTGTCTGTGTGTGTGTGTGTGTGTGTGTGTGTGCGTGAGAGAGAGAGAGAGAGGAAGAGAAAGAGTGTATGTGTGTAAAATAGAATTTGAGTGCTGGAATAATAAAGCGTCTATTTGAATGTTACATATTGTGTATTCCTGTATATCTACTTCATATATCTCAATGTTTAGGTGCGTGTTGATGTTTGGATGTGTTAGCCCATGTGCCATATGCTTTTCTCTGTTTGTTCTGTAGGCAAGCCATCATTTACTCTCTGTCTAGGTATATGTGTGAATGTTTTTGTGTGTCTGAGTGTGTGTACATGTGTGTGTGTGTGTGTGCGC
Organism: Centroberyx affinis; assembly: GCF_046629955.1. Classification (NCBI taxonomy): domain Eukaryota; kingdom Metazoa; phylum Chordata; class Actinopteri; order Beryciformes; family Berycidae; genus Centroberyx; species Centroberyx affinis. Next base: position 4,412 of record NW_027279330.1, on the reverse strand, counting down.
GCATGGCTCGAGTGAACAGTGCCATCTGTGAGTAGGTGGGATTGGAAGCGGGGCACCAGGAGGTTTGGCAGACGAGGGGGAGGTGTAGCTCATTGATGCCCAGGAAGGAGGCTGCAGGTCTGCCCTGGAAGCAACATCACAGCCTTTGTTTCTGAAGGTGTTAACAGGATATCAGGCCAGCCATATTCATGTCAGAAAAGTCACACAGGGACACATGAGGATACTTACTGCTGCAGTTGAGGAAAAAAACACGTAACTGCAATTTAGGTGTTCATTTTCTTAGTTGAATTGAAAGTGTATGTGGTCATTTATGTGTTGAGTGAGTTTCAGGACCCTTGGGCTAGAAACCTGTTAACACCCCAGGTATTTTCAAAAATAGATTTAAACGAGAAAAAAATATTTTCCTGAAAAATGTTATTCTCGCAGAAACATGTTTTTTCTGATAGCATTATGTGAAAGTCATACTTGGCTACAAAGTCAGTATTCAAATTTTCATACTATTTTCTTTGTGTCACGAATGGCTAATAGTCCATAACATATTTGTACTGGGAAATCACTTTTGACCAATCACTGTAAAAATGCTAAAATGACCTTTGCTCCACAGCTAGACATGCTTGAATGACACGAGAGAAGTGGCCAATTACTGAAGGCAATGTGCTTGTTGTGTTTGCTGAGAGAGCAAGTTAGAAAAACATTTATGCGCAGCGCACCACAAAAAGAACATGCCTGACAGACCAGAAAAAGGTGGTCAACCTTCTCACTTGTAAATCTGGTTTACTCGGAAATACAAACAGAGATACTGATCACATGTTTACAGGCTCATGTACCAGCATTGGGAAACTCAAGATTTGCGGTTAGGTTCTGGGCCTGCCATTAAAATGTCCTCTCTCTGTTTTCAGTGCTAAAATGAACAAGTGCTTTAGTTTCAGTCACATAATAGGTAAATTAATCTATTCAAAAACACACAACAACCCATTGCTTTCGCTTTTTTCTTTTTCAAATGCTAATTTTGAATGCCTGTGTCAGACACACACTCCTCTCTCAGGTGCTCAACTTTTTTTTTTTTTATTTACCCCTGAAAACGTTCTGCATCACTTTGAGCCTCCTGGGAGGAAAATGCCACAATGTGAAGGACAGGTTTCACTGCAGACCCTGCAGGTTACAGAGCCACTGCAGGGGGGGCAGGGGGATTATCTCAAAATGTGCTCCGCTACAAACTGTTTTGGCTTGTATTTGAGAGCAAAACAGGAACCCCGTTGCATGCATAACATTGCTTGAAGTGCAGCACGACTTTATTATTCAAAGCTTATGAAGGGCCTTTGTTCTGTTAAAGTGTGGGAGCAATATGACAAGTGGCGATGAAATAGACCCCGGCTAGCCACACCACCACAAATGCCCTCTTAAGGTACTTAAGAGACAAACGCTCTTGAAAGGCAGATGAAGGCAAGTAATTCCGGGGGCAAAATGACTCACTTAATCTAAAAAGGCTTGAAAAGGATTGAAATCCATATCGAATGATCCTGTTCTTTCCTCCGTTAATTTGATTGTCAGCAGAGGTGCAGTAAATCTTGTACATAATACAGTATATAATATAGGAGCTGTGGAGATAATAGCCTACTAGACCCAAGGGTAAAAGGCAATTAAAGGAAACATACTGGTGACATAATGACCTATATCATGGAGCCACTACTGGTGAGGTGTTGGCATGTCCAGACAGTCCCACAGTGATGGGGCTGATTTACACAGCTTCCTCCGTGACCACTAACGCCTCGCCGGCAGTGACCTCATCCCCTAGCAACCACCTTGGGTCTCCCAGCAACTGCCACTGCCACAGTGACCTTGCTGTTTGCCCGTTTAAAGCCAGCATTACTTCACAAAATAGCAACTTAGCATGCAAAAAATGCAACAGGAGCAAGATTACACGATGCACAACAAATAGTTTGCTTTTTTATTGCTAAAAAAAACCCATAATCATAACCATTCAGGAGACTTAAAATAGCATAGCAATAACACTTTGGATGAGTTTTCCACTGAGACAAGCCACTGTCTGTGAATCTGGGCCAAGACTTCCCTCATATTGTCTTCCTAAAAACTAATCTTTTAGATATATCAACATTAATAATGCAAGCGCAAGAATGAAGAACGTCTACACTGGATGCCTTACTGTTTGTCTTCTTGAAGGGGGAATGAGGGGGCACACATGAAAAACCAATGAGGAAGCATGTGTGTGAGTGCGGTGCAGGTACTCACACTGCCCAGGTTGACCGCCTCTCCTTTGCCTCCTCTGGAGAACTGGCTGGTCAGCTGGTACAGCATGGTGCGGCCGCACTTCCTGGCCTCGCTGAAGTGAGAGCTGCTCTTCCTCCTGCGCCTCTTGTCCTCTGAAACTTTCACACAGTCATGAACCCGAGATCAGTGCATGTCAATCAATGTGTTGGATCACAAAGTTGGGCGCAAGAAAGTCGGACAGGGTTGAAAACAAGAAGAATTTAGGAGAATATTGGGTTATCTAATGCAACTTTATGGCTATAGCAATGATTATCCCTTAAACTTTTGTATTGCAAGTCTCAGTTTCTTACATATAACATAATATATTTTCCTCTTACACTCACACAAGGGAGAGAAATGCACAGCCCTCAGTGATATGTTCTACTACTTGACTTTCATTCAATTGCATTACAACAAAATGACAGTTTATTCCCGCTGGCACGGTGATTGGTATTTGCGGCAGGCTGTGTCCAGGTTACGCTTCAAGACACACCGCTGCCCAAATCAAACTCCCTATTGGAAAGCAGAGTCTGGGTTCAATGAACGAATACCAGCCCTAACAAAATTGCCAGGTAGAATTTGACAATGATGAACAAGAGCACACCGTGAAAATGAAAGCTGGGGGCCAGAAGATGGCCCAATCGTAAATCATGTCCCAAGTAAGCAAATAACAGGGTTTTTGTAAACAGGGCTTGTAGCCTACCTTCTTTCCTGCTGTTGTGGTGGCCTTTTCCATGGGTGTCAGTGATGTCCTTGAATGAGAAGAGAAAGAGAACCATTTCGCCCTTTTCATTCTTTATGGGCACGATGTCCAACAGGCACCAGAAGGCCGCTCCTGGAACAAAACCAGCAGGGCAAATGTATTACCTTCCTTTCTTCACCGTTTGGAGAAGGATACAACTTGAAGGAAACATGAAGGAAATATGCACAACAGACATACAGTATGTGTTTATTCACTATCACCCACTTTAATAACCACTACTGCAAAACTATCCACAATTTTCATTTCTGTCAGCATGTCTTTAGTACATAAAGGGACAATAACACTGCACACTGATATAAAGCAGTAAGGAGAATGTCCAAAACTGAGGCTTACCAATACAAGAGAAAAGTGACGCAAAAGTGCATTTGTTTTTTTCTTTCACCTCAACCCAAAAAATGGTTGCAATTTTTTTGTCACTTGAACACATATATAAATACTTTTAAGCCTCAGTTTTTGACATTCTTCCTTACTGTTTTATACAATTACTTTTGCAACCAGCACACCTGTAGTATTGACTATGTGAAGAGTGCATAATTTAGCCACAAAGGAACATACTGTACCATGGATGCTTGGCAAATATTGTATAAAATTATACCCTGAATTAGAAAGGGACCATGTTCCAGAGTGTGCTCAGAGAGGAAGAGAGAGTCAGATGAGGGGGGAGAGTTAACAAGGAGCACCATAGATCCCAGACCTCGCCATAACCCAGCCAGCTCATTAGCAACTCCACAGAAAATATCCTCTGCCTCCAAACAGATGTTACACATCTCCTATAGTGTCCCAGTGTCTGTGTGGGTGTGTGTGTGTTAGAGAAACAGAGAGAGAGAAAGAAAAATGGAGAGAGACAGTGTGGATGGTGGTGTCTTAGTACAAGCCTGTGGGTGTCAACATGAGAAGTTTGTGTTTTTTTGTGTGTGTTTTGTGCTTGCAGATATCAGGCGCACACTCTAGTGTGTGTGCACATCGACTCCTTTCGTCTCAAAGATGTTATTTGTTGTTTTGAAAATCCTGCTGATACTGGTCTTGAATGTGGTGAACTTTTTTGCTGCTTTTTTTTTTTTATCCACAAACAGAAATGTTATAAATATTCCCCTAATCTCTTGCCTTTTCTGCCTTTTCTACTAGAACTGAAATCTCTCCTCAAATCGCTCTCGATACATTTTTTTTCCCTGAAACCTCAGGTTGACTGATTGTATCCCTATTAATTTGTTTATTTATCCATTTGTTTATTTTCTTATCTATGTATTTGTTTGTGTTCACTTTTAATATATTTTATACTCTTATCTCTCTGCTCTTTATTTACATATTTAGATTCTAGAGTTACAGTTTTGTTACTTCTATTTCTATCTTCATTCTTTTTCCTGTCTATTATATTAGTGTA